>NC_051159.1:35745769-36045769 GCF_013339745.2 Dermacentor silvarum | reverse complement strand
GTCCAGGTGGAGGTCGAAGTCGAAGACAGGGGTCCAGTCGATGCAGACTTGTGTGCTGCAAACTAGCTGTCTTCCACAACGATTGTGTGGCATCGTTTACAAGCACTCGAAGTATCGCTGCTGCATCTGTTCTTGACAGCGGGATTGGTTAATGCGCGCCGCGACGTCTTCATGAGCAGATATAGAGCAGCTTCATCAGCATATTCGTTGCCCATTACGCCACAGTGGCTAGGGAGCCACTGAAAAGTGCCGTCGTGTCCTTGCTCGACGAGGCGATGAAGGAGCTCTCGGATTTCGAGGACTAGTTGTTCGTAAGGTCCACGGCGTAAGGCGGAAATCAAGCAGTGTAGAGCTGCCTTGGAGTCACTGAAAACACTCCATTTGTTAGGTCACGAATTATGTGAAGTGCGCTACGAAGAGCAGCAAGCTCCGCTGCTGTCAATGTCGTCTGGTGTGATGTCTTAAACTTCAAGGTGGACACTTTCGCAGGAAAAAACAGTAATGCGGCAGAACCGTCCATGGTGGTTGAACCACCAGTGTATAGATGGGCAGATCACTGTATTTTTCGTACAGCAAGATCAGTGAAAGTTGCTTGAGAGCTGGTGATGAGAGTTCGGCTTTCGTTCGAATTCCAGGCACTGTCAATCGAACTTGTGACTGAGCCAAGCACCAAGGAGGAAACAAAACTCTCGTTGCAGCTGTGTAACCTGATGGACGGTATATACGATAAGGCAGTATCGTCTGACAAAAAGAGGCACGTGGTCGGTGTTCTGGCAGTGAGGCTAGATAGTGGGAAGGCGCGCGAGCAAGGTGCCTGACGTGTGATCTGAGCGCTTCCATAATAATGGGAATCTTGGCTGGGTAGTCATGTGCAATTGCAATGATTTCTGATGTTGATATACATCGTGGTAACCCACGATGTACATCATGCCTGTGCCTGAGCACTTTCGATTGTATGGATGTTAGTTCTACAGGTATTGGTCAGCACTGCTAAGCTGTACCTCAGATACACGAGAAACGGCATCCTGTAGAGTTGCATCATCGCGTGTACTGAAGTACCCCAGGATTTTCCTTCAAGAAACTTGAAGAGATGAGAGATGGCTGTCAGGCGCTTCTTTAAGGTAAGTGACATGGGGACTCCAACAGAGGTCACGATCGATGATTACCCCTAAGAACCTGTGCGTTCTGACGTAAGAGATATTTTGTGCATCGATGGATATGGTGTATGGTGTCATTCGTTTCCGGCTAAATGCGACCAATGCACATTTTTCTGGGGAAATCTTGAGACCTTGTTCACTAAGATATGTCGTTATCAACGTCGCAGATTTTTTAAACCTGCACGTACTTGAGGACGCGTCACGCCAGATGGTGGAATTTGGTGAAAAGACGTTATTACCAGGTGGAGAAGACAAAGCTCAAGCATTCTCGTTTTAATTTTTGCGCATGAACCAAAGCGCTAGTACGCAAGTGTTACGTCATAGATCTCAGCGTATCTCCTTGCATTTGGGTCGCCCCTTTGGGGCAGAGAAATTTCTCAAAACTGTATGATGGGTCTTCGATATTTTAATCGCTATTAACATTCTTTGGAAACTTACCCCGGTTTGCGCTATGTTTCTATGTATCTATGTTCGCGCCCATATTCTTTCCCGCCAACTTAGATCACTAGAGAGAAGGGAGGAAGGATAGGCAGGGAAGTAGGGAAGATCCCTAGGTCGTCCATATATGAGGAGGAGGAGATTTTAATGAAGAGAAGGGAGGAGAGGTCGGCCTGGAGAGCGTGTCTCTAGCCTGCTACTCCTCACTGGGGTAAGGGGAAGTGGGATAATACAGAGAGAGGTAGGTGACAGGTGATTAAGGTCAAATGTGTACAGCACCGGGCTGCTGTGCTGGGTGAACAGGGTTCAAAGCCAACCGTCAGACCAACTTGGGTCACTTGGTTTGGGTATCCACGTATGGGTATCCATGTACCCAAAATTATGCTTACTACATAATGACACTCTCTGACGTCAATTTTGTCACTGGGCATAAGCCGTTCTGCAATGAGCTACACTTCTGACGCAAACCTGTTCCACAGGGTGTTTACCACTGGGTATCGGTACCGCTCTTCAGTAAACATATTTGATGCCAATTTGGGTCGTATGAGTAACAGGGTACGTGCCGCCTTTCATCATAGCCATTACACAAAAGATATCAAGAATTACCCACGAGCTTTAAGATCAACTGTTAATAGCATTATAGTAACCAGTCGTCTCTAAAGGATGAATGCACCGCCAAGTTTTTCCATGCGACGCAATTTTTTTTGTCGATAAACAAGTAACTAGACTCTGGTAGACGATGCCGAAATCGATGACGTCACAAGGAGAAGGCGAGAGAAGCTTGAGGTGGTATCGCGACCTGTTTTTCCTCTGCCTGTAAGGGTAGCATTTTCGCTATTCTAGGAGTCTAATTTACCAATCGCTGCCTAAAGTAATATTGTGGTACTACTTTGAGTTGACCCGCTATCGTCTTTATTAGTAACAACTCAGCGCTTGTCCTGTGGTCTTCGTTCCTTTCTCGTATTTGTTCATTACGCGCTGTTACTTCATACCTTTTCCCCGCTATCGTCGGGTTATATTCCTACATTCTTAGTGCTTGAAAGAACCGATTTTTTGGCGCTATCACATTTTATACCGTGGTTCTTACTGTATATCACACCCACGTATCACCTGTTATCAGCCCTATACGCTATAAGTAGTGCCGATAACTGGTGATATATGCGCTACACTCTTAAAAAATTTTGAACACTTTCGGGCTTATCTTGTCCCACAACGATAATCGTCTTCTATCTTCCCGCATATCCTTTCTTTAACGCTGCGCGCCCGGTTCATCCAGGTCACGAACTGCGCACGCGTTATCAAGGTGACATTGCATTCTCGACAAGAAAGCAGCGATCAAAAAAAAAAAAAAAAAACTGGAAATGCAAGCAAGGCAGATGACGATTATTGTAGCACGACCGGCTATGCCTCAAAGTGTGCCAACGTTTTTTAGAGTGTATTAGAGCATCGGTTAGTCGGCTGTCTGATATAGCGACAGAATTAAAATTAAATAATAAATTATGGGTTTTTACGTGCTAAAACCACGATCTGATTATGAGGCACGCCGTATAGTGGGGGACTCCGGAATAGTTTTGACCCCCTGGGGTTCTTTATTTAACGAGAACCAAAATCTGAGCACACGGGTGTTTTTGCATTTCGCTCCCATCGAAATGCAGAAGCTGGGATTCGATCCCGCGACCTCGTGCTTAGCAGCGCAACACCAAAGCTACTCGGCAACCACGGGTGTAAAGCGAAAGTAAAGGGACTCAAGGGCTCCGCAATATTAGATGGAGTGATGTCAGCAGATACAGGCATATCACGGGCTCTGCAGACGCAGCACAGTGGTGAGAGAATTTGACCTACATTGGACTTAAATCAGTGGAAGGTGACTGTGACGAATAAGACAGGTTTCGTGCAAATTTCGCCTAAAATCGAAGGTGTTTCCCAGAAGTCCGAATCTTATTGATGCAATCTTTCACCCCTCTATGTAACGTAGTGCATTGCTTTATTCTGAATAAGGCTTCTGCTAAACTTTAAAAAAAAATTATACAGAATTGGCCTGTGGGAGTTCATAGCACGACGGCAGTCTACTTTCCAAACTAATGGTGAAAGTAAAAACTACGCAAAGCAAAACGAAACAAGGAAAGGCATGACCACTGACTTGCGTACGCGTCCATACACACTGCCGTAACTTCACCGATTCAGGCAGGCGTGAACAAAAACGAACGTTTAGGCCGTGCTTTTTTTTTTTTTTATTTTCCGCATCCGCGCTTCCATTCCTGCAACGTTTTTACGGCTCCCAATTCATTCTCTCGCGCCCCTCGTACCATCCCTTTCTGCGCCTTCTCGTTCTGGTCCGCGCCCCGTGCGATGACAATGTCTGAATTGACACCGTGACGTGAAACCTCCTCGCCCCCTTCTTCTTTTCCTCCTCTCTCGCGACGTCCGCGCCGCCAAAGACGTTATTCTTTTGGGGGTCCTTCGACTGTGCTGATTTCGCGCTACGTTGACTTGGCACAAAGCAGCTGAGAAGGCAGCATTCGCGCTTTTTGGGATAGGTGGGAGTGGTTGATGCTACCGCACTGACACCGCCGTCAATCTTTTTCTTTGCTTTTTTGCTTCCGGCACCATGCAGCCAAAGAAAACCGCCGGCGCCACAAAAGGGCTGCAGTCGAGCCCCGCGGCAGCCACGGGTCAAAGGTTGCCGCCGCGGGGGGTTCGAGCCCCCCTGAGGTTTCTGAATGCGTTCACCGTCGCAAGAGCGTCTGGCATAACTCCGCCATATGTGCAATTTGTCCAGGCTTTCTCACTCGCTTTGTGAACATCTTTTCGTTTTTTGTGGGTCTGTTTGTTTGCTTGCGTTGTTTTGTTTTGTTCTTCTTCGTGCCAAATAAGGATTTGTCATGTTGCTTATCGCTAACTAGAGCTTTCCGGTTTTAACGAGAATATACCAAGGAACACCAACCTATCTGGGAAAAAAAAAGGAAATAAGAGTCACATTAACAACGAGAACTCGCGACTCTTGAGCCCTTTTGGCCCCAGAGGAAATCATGTTGGCCCGCGACATTGTTTTACCGGTTTTTCTCGTTCCCCCAGTCTTATTTTTAACCGGATTATACCTGTTACCACGTTTTCGCTCGCCTCAAGACGCCCCTGTACAGTATCCGGACTTTGTTGAACGT
Source organism: Dermacentor silvarum (assembly GCF_013339745.2). Classification (NCBI taxonomy): domain Eukaryota; kingdom Metazoa; phylum Arthropoda; class Arachnida; order Ixodida; family Ixodidae; genus Dermacentor; species Dermacentor silvarum. Next base: position 36,041,013 of record NC_051159.1, on the reverse strand, counting down.
TGTCGAGAATGTTATATTAAAGGAGGCATGTCCGATCACGTTGTGCTCGCGTCGCGAATAATGTCATGCATTGACGAATGTTCCCCATCACCAGCGAGTACTCTGCGATGTACAGGGGGAATCATTATAACTGGCGGACTGATTTCACCCGCGAGCTAGGATTAGACGAATGTGCTCACCGCGATCGCTAATCTTGGAGTATTGCTGTCCTTCTGGGCGAATGTGTTGCCAATCATGAGTTAGATTCTGAAGTTACAGTTGTGCCAGTATATGGTTTTTCGTCTGGACTACAACGTCCGAATGGCAATTGGTGTGACACATTATACTATCATCGAGCCCCTTCCCCCCCCCCCCCCTCCACTTCCCCATTCATGCCGCAACAAAAAGTCTGTGAATTAATTGTTTTTTTTTATTCAAGTGTGAAAGTGTGTGTAGATATTGCGAAAGCTAAAAAAATATATTAGAATAATATTGCTTTTATCATCAACACTTTTCCCCACTCAACGCCTGTTCCTTTCTGGTGATAAATAACGAGCTTGCAAAGGTCAGCATGAACTTAAGCCTCGTAGAACTGACAGAGGGACCTCGTCTAGTTACAAAAGCTAGGGTAATTATAAAGCAGAGAGGAAACAGTAATAGAGGTGGGGACATGCGAACAAGTCTATAAGCAATATCAAGAGAAGTAGATTACATATAAAAATGAAATAGTATAAAGGTCTGCATAGAGGTATGTTAATCATACTAACCCGTAGTCAAAATATAGACATTTGAATGTCCTTACCACAGCTGTCTGCTCCAATAAGGGCCAATAGCTATGAATATGGCAGATGAGTACCCTCTTAGCGGCACAGAAAGCAAAGCCATTGGGAGCCGAACGTGGGACCATATTGGATCTGCACTGGGCCAAGTTCGACCTACATTGGGCATTGGGTCAGCAATGGCCTCGCTTCTATTGCTACTTTCATTTATAAAAGTAGCCTGTGAAGACTCGAATGTATTGTAGAGGGTAGTAGTACAACTGAGAAACGAAGTACTAAGCGAGATTTCTTGGTTATAGAATATTAGCTATTATTACGCGAATGGGAACATCGTCCTGGTTGGATGTTGTTGATCCGGAAAGGCGATTAGAGACCTTCGAAAAGGCTGGAAGAAATGACTGCAGGCAGGCCTTCGTGCGACATATATCAATGCAGACCTTATTACTAAATGGATGCTCGAAGAAATATAAGAAGATGGAGAAATTACTTTGAGACAGCTGCCTGATCTGATAATATATTTGATAAAGAACAAGGGCAGCGCGTACAAAGCCTGCGACGGGAAGCAAGCGAATACAGTTAAATGGCGTTTTTCATGGGTGGGATTAATAAATATAGTGGCGTCATCCTCAAAAGGTTAAATTTTTATGAAGGGCGTATTGGAATACAAATATCAAGCGCAGACCTGGAGCTATCCCCTAAAAAGCAAAATATATGTGTAGAAGTTAGGGATTACTTCCGGCCTAGAGAGAGTTACCTGAGCATCGCTGGTTATTCGCGTTTTGTAAAAAATATTGTCGTCTGTCTTTGCTTTTTGCCACTGACATGTAGGACACACACCGAAGGATGGCAGTATACAGAAAAACATACATTTCATCAGTCGATAGTTTTTGAAGAAACTTAACGATATTCTATTTTAAACATAATACATGTTGATCCCTTAAATGTCAAATAACAATTTCACCGTTTTCCAGCTTTTCAATTGGAGTCTATTGTTTTATGTTTAAGACCCAATTTACCGGTCATTGAGATGCCGTCACGAAAAAAATTCTGCGAGCTTGTGTAATTACACTAAAGCAGCGCTCGTGTCTCATTATAAGATCACGACCTTGTTGAAGAATTTGCTTCGGCCACACCTAAATCCATGCGCAACACATGAAAATGTTGCAATTCCACAGCCTCGCACGAATTGTACTTTGAAGCTCGCTATCAGGGTACTCTTCGCTTCGTTTCTTTGTGTCACTTTGCTCGAGTACTTGTTCAGACGGGTGGTCCCAATGTTTCCGATTTGTGTACCAAAATCATGAAGGAACAAAAGACGGACCAAATTCATGAATTGAAATCAGCAGCTTTATGTATCTTTCATCACTTGTAATATATGTTCTCACATCTCTTCGATTATGAATCAGTGTTTCATTTTTTGTAATCTTTTAACATTAGGTGCAAATTTGCTTCACTTCGGATTGTCCCCGTTTGAAAGAGCGCGAAAAAGCACGATTAAAAATACTTAAGCGGAATTTATATATCGCCATTATTGCCTCGTGCGATGCGTCACTTTAGCGATCGATAACGGTTCGGACAAAGCTGGTCAATAATAAAGGCCTAATCTACTGACACGCGTTCAATGTGCCTGAAGTATTGAGAAATGGAAGCAAAATTATACTGGAATACGTTTCTGTGGGACAGTTTATCAGATTATTCAGAAAAAAAAAAACAAGAGCGCTCCTTATTGCTCGCTATTTTCGACAGACAAAACCATCGAAGAAGGAGAGCCACAGGGAGCCAGTACACTTTACCGCAAGGCTGGCTCGTGTCACAACTACGATGCATAGCCAAATAACTCCCGTGAAAAGCAAGTAGCCGTGGCTTCCCGGCCGTATAATTTGCAAACCACGCCAAACCGAGGGCGCCTACCTGAAAACCAGGGCCCATTGAGGGCCGAAGGCATTGTCGTCCACCTATACAAGGCAGTCGGGGTTCTCTTTCCCGGAGCCCTTTCCGGCCGGAGGTTCGTATTATTGGCCGTATCCGAGTCTACCTACGCGTATTATTGGCCCTCTCACACGTTCCCTCCATCTGTTCCTTTCCTCCCACGTCGAGACTATAGTGAAGGGGAAAATATGCAAAAAGCGTTCAATGCCGTCGCCTTTCGACTGCCGTTTCCTTTTGTGAGAATCTCGGGAGGGCGCTATTTCGATAAATGACCGAACGCCCCCCCCCCCCCCCTCAAAAAAAAAAAATGAGACGACTCCACCACGGAAAAGGGAAGAAAAAGGATGCCTCCTTACATCCTCCCTTATTCTGGCCTCCCTCTTGGCTCCAGAGTCAGCAAGGCCCCTGAATGCCTCTTGTTATATTCTTCAACTTCCTCCTCTGGCAAGCCTCGACTGCAAGGCCTTGTCGCCACGCGATCTTGGTGACGTCAGGCGCTCCTTTTTGGGGGTCTTTGGTCGTGCACAGCTACAAGCGTGACGAAAAACTGGAGAAAGGAACCGAAGAAGAAGCGGACCCGGGGCCGCAATTCAGACTCGCGTTGGGCCCGCTCGCTGCCGACTATAGCCAGCCAGCTTCACTACGTTGAGGGGACGACCAGCGGCGGGGTCCGAGCTGAATAACGCGCACGGTACACGCACAAGAAGAAAGCGCCGAAAAAGAGGGAGGCGAGGAGGAGGTGGCTGCTCACCAAAGAGCCCGCGCGACTCATATATATTGAACGGCTTCAGCCGCCTTGTCAGCCCGGCTGCGCGCGTGGATGGCTGCTCCGCTACAGCGTTGGGTGACAGCGAATGCACTCTGCGGTGGTGGTGGGCGACGGCGGAGCAGCTCGTCGTGTTTTGAGACCCTTCCTGCCGACCGACGACGCTGCTGCCACGGCTGTCGTCATAGCCCAACTTCCCGCCGCGTTTCTTTCTCGCACATTCTTGTTATTTTCTTTTCGCGAGTTCCTTTTCCTCCGAGGCTGATATATTCACAAGGGCCATCACGCACGCGTGCGCGCGAGTCTCCCTGTTTCGATGCCACGGCCGCGCCGCCGACGCGTCTTCGCCCATGTCCCCTCACGCTGCCTCTCTGGCACTGGCCGCCGCTGTTGGGTAGCGTCGCATCCCTCTCCCTCCCATCCCTTTCTCCCGTCTCTTTGGGGACTTTGATGCATGAGGACGTGGATGGGAATCTCGGCGCTAGCGCCTCTCTGCAAAGGGCTTCGGCTGCTTCTGACTTGGTTCGCTTTTTCTGTTCCGCGGACTTTCGCGTCGGTCTCCCTGCCTTTTTATCTATATATGCGTTAACATGTTATGGCTTTTATTTTTCTCCCCGTGCCCCCGTCAATTTTTTATTATTATTTCGGCTTGTTTTATTCGCGCGATATGCCGAAAAAATGCCTTCCAGGAGAGTGACCCGCGGTCGGCCTTGTTAGCATTCCCTTCCTGAGCAGCCGCCTGTTATGCGAGCGTAACGCCTTGTTTGCGCCTGTGCGGCTCTTTCTTCTTGCCGCCAGGCGCAGATAAGGGAGGCAGGTGTCGGTGAAATGCACAGCTTCTTTTTCTTTCTTTCAGAAAGTCGGCTGCTTTATAGGGATATAACATCGATACTTCGGCAGCGGTGGCGTATTTCTGGCGCGCCTGGATTATACGTGAACATTAGTTAGGTTCTATTCTCGCAGGTTTCGTTCACTTATGACCATGAAGACGAAATGAGAAGATCATGTGGCCGCTCTGTACCTTTTATCCCTTCACCTTGCCCATATTGCCGTTTCGATTGCGTGAGAGTTCGAAGGTCGTGTATCGTCAAATCCATGGCCGTTCCAACTATCATCGAGATTGAGCCCGTTTAACTGAAAAGAATTTGCGACACTCGTTCAGGCAAACACACAACAAACTGCCGAAATTCGTCACTTCCACAGCCTGCCGCATTGCAGCTATATATAACGGGCAGATTTCGGCACATTCTATATGTTTCAGCATTGCCGGTACAGCTTTCACAGTTACGACTGAAGTCCGCCGACGCCAACACATATTCTGATTTATAATAAATTGCAAAATTTTAAAAAATACGGTCAGGTAGGAGTATCAAGCTCTATTCGAATACTTCCAATCTGCTAACGCCTCTGCCTAATTTTAGTCATAGGACGTCTATGGCAACTTCTTTCTCCGGCCCGTTGTGGTCTGTGCGGCGACTGTGGAGAGCTATGCTTTTGCCCGAAACATTCATTTTGGTAACTTCCTTACATCATCTCGATATTTATTCCGTTACCTTAGGTACAAAATGTACTAAAATTAGGGTTTGAGTCTTTGGGCGTTTCCGTATCAGCCGTACGAAAATACGGTAACCCTTCTGTTTGTACTTGCTACATTTTGCCGGACGAAAAGATTTATCGTATGTGCTCAGGCGCCATTTCGTAAGGTAAAGCGTCATATCTAAATATCTTTAATGACCTGAATCATACTTTATGTTGGGTGACTTCTCATCGCGGTATAAAGATATGGATTAAGTTAAAAATTCCAGAACCATCACCAAATAACTGCTGAGCAAAATAATGGCACTACTACATCCGATGCCTGAGATGAATAGCAATAGTGTATACGAAATAATGCATTCCACATAAACTGAGTTTTCTGTACACGTTACTTATCCTTAGAATAACCATGTTCCCTATTAAGTCAACCTACACTGATCAATGCATTGAAAATCTTGACATCACGGAACCTGTATCGAGTGCAGTGGAGCTCTTCTTGGTGTCCTATTACAATGTTAAAGACTTCCCAGTCCTCGAAAAGTGGCTTGAAACTTGTATATGTGCACTCTGATGGTCTGACTTGTACAAAAAAACTGGATCTTTGAGTGGATAATCCGCCCTATTGTCCACTCCCCCTTTCTTAATCCACGCAGAGACGTCCTTGACAAGCACTCGTGTTTCGAGAGCACCGACACTGCTGGCACAACTGCAGCTGTAATCCGATTAAGGAAAGCCGCCCGGCTCCTTGACTTCCAATAGGAAGTCCGCCAGCACGCGGCCGCGAAATAACTTCCCCGCGCCCTGGCTGCTTCCTGCAGCCCGGTGCTTCGGCGTTCGATTCGAGGCAGTGACCTAAGGTGGAAGGAGCCCAGAGGCTATAGGTGTAGCGTTGTTGCCATCTCGCTTCCTCCCTTCCCGCTGCATCCCTCAGCGCCACGGGCGAGCGGGGTCGTACAAACAAGGCCGCAGGGTGCATAGCTTTACGTGAAATGGCTTCCGGGCTTGGGGTTTCCGCATCGATCCTTTGTTGGAGTCTTCATCTCGTGTGTGATTATATTTACTATGCGCTCGGAGAGCAGAAGGAAATAATAAAAAGAATAAGAGAGAGAGAGAGTTGGAAGAAGAACAGGAAGAAATCGGACTCTTTCTTTTCTCCCGCATCTGGGAAAAAAAAAAAAAAAAAACATGGCAAAGCACCGTGAGGCAGAGCCCACGCATCCGCAAGAACCTGGTTCTTATTTGTTCAACTCCCTCATCTCTTTGTCACTCCACTCTTCCCAAAGTTGTTTATTTATTAATTTTTTTGTTACGTTCCTTTTCTCTCTGCTCCTTCAGTCTGGTTTCTTGTTATCCCTCTTCCCTTTCCGACTAGGAAAGCGATGCACTAGCGCTCAGGCCCCGCTGCGCACACACACCTCGGTCCTATAGCAGCAGGACTCTGGAAATGGTACGAAGCAGAGGCGGCGGGTGCTGTTAGCGCCTCAGACTCCCGCTGAGCCCCCACTGACAAGCGGACAATGAGGTCTTGGGCGAGTATTTGTGCAAGCTCGGTTGTACTGTGGGGTAGGGGGGAGAGGGCTGTCTTCAACCCCCTCCCACGTTCCCTACCCCCAACCTGCAGATCTCCCGCTGGTCATTGTGCGGCCCCTCCGCACACAGCCACACACGCGTGCGCTAGCGCGCACACCCCCACCGATGCCGCCGAGCGCCAGCGGGAGGCGGCATGCTGCATTCGCAGCCAAGCCGCTTTCTTTTCCCAGGCCCTGGGTTCCTTCTCCGAGGAAGAGCGAGGAACCGTTCCGGGAATGCATGCGGGCCGCGTTGGGAGTCCCTTCGCTGCTGTTACTTCTTGCGCTGGCCCGGCAGGCGCGCTGCCCGCCGTCCTGCTTTGTGGACCTCGGCGGAACGGGGTTTCCCCTTTCTTCCGCTCGAGGTTCTTTGGGGAAGGCTCGCGACCACGCGCGCTAGCGGAGCGTGGGGGGGGGGGGGGGGGGGGGGGGGGGGCGACCGCGGGAATAAAACGGAAATAAGCGAGAGTCGGTCCGTTTCAGGCGACTGCCCGCCAACGCCGAAGCAGCTTGCCTATAGCTCCAGCGAGCGTGGTTCCATGGTGCCCTGTAGACCAGCGGCGTGAGTTCCGAGTGGCCGTGTGATGTCCGTACCTATAGCATCGCGGCGTTTCGTCCCCTCTCCACCACCTCCTGCCCCCTTTTTGCTTTCTCGCCACTAGCCTTCCCGCCGGTCTAATCTAAGGCGCTCCCCTTTGCTACGCTGCTCATCTTCGTCGTCCTCTTCTGTATATACCGCATCCCTGCGCGCAGCGTTTCCAGCATTGAGCCGCGGTGAGGCGTTGATTGGGCACCCAGTGTGTGCGCTATACCTCTGGTAATGGATAGCGCGGTTCAGTTTGCTCGTGCCACTGCTTGTTCAGTTCAGCCTAGAGAGTTCTTGTTTGTATATCCCCCTCTCTCTTCTCTTTTTTCTGCTCACCGCGCAAGCGTTGTCGACAGAACGGCCCGCCGCGACGTTTACCTTTGGCGGCCGCGAGAGTGAACTGTGGAAGCGGCGCATAAGAGAAGGTGGCGTGGTCCAGGTAAACGTTGCGGAAGCATTTTTTTTTCGGGGTAACTCTCCTCTATCATAGAATGTGGAGACGATCGATTCTGTTTGCTGTTCGCGCAGCGTGTTGACGAGCGTGCTTGTATAGCGCATCGCGCTATGTATTCCGAGAGCGCGCATATGGACTGTTTGTTCTCTAGATCCGCACCAGTATGCGGGATACACGCTCCTTCTATGGCTGTGGTTTATGCTTGTACCTTGTGTTGCCTCCATGGGTTCTTACTTCCCATCTGCCGGTTGCGTTGCCAAGCCGACCGTGCACTTCTCTCGTTTCCCGTTGTAACGAAAAGCAGCGCTATGCAACTCAGAGGCATAACACGCCAAACACAGGACCCTGCCTGTTTGTCTTGTTTCGGCCTCAGTTTATGTGATTTCGGCAGCTCGTTGTTAAACACGCGTCCGCAGGAAGAATGTGTGTAACGCTGTTATTGAGTAGCGTTTAGCAGATGCAGTAAGACACACTACACCCTTACACATAGACACGACCTGCGCAAAAAAAAAAAAGAATGTTCGCAATTTTAGTCGATGCCAGAATGAGATGCCAGAGTACCATATTGAACTCGCGTTGCAAGTTATAAAGGCTATTGGATCGTGCCTGAGCGGTGCCTTTAGCTGTGTTAACAAGAAAAATAATATTGAAAGGTAAGGAATAGGAACTGTTGCTGCTTCACGCACTACATTTTTCCTGAGCCCTGGCAAAGCACCCTAGGCCCTCAGTTTCCAGCGTCTGCGGAGCGCCCGACCAAGGCGGTGGTCAGACTTGCCACCAGCAAAGGATGCCTAGAATATTCGGATCTGGACAGGCCATCACTCAAAGCGTTACCTTTCAACGTCCAACATGTAAACCTTGTTGAATGAATGTAACTAAGCAATGTTCGTTCAGATATTACCCGATATTGCTTGAGATGCCATAGGGCTTAACATGGTTCCAACTGAACAGGCATATACATTGCGGACTAATCGACACTGATGTTAGCTGCTACAGGGGACTTTCTGATAAACGATAGTACGAGGTAGGATTTTTAACACCTAAAGACAGGACCAAGACGAGAAGACAAACGCGGCACTATGTTTGTATCTTCTTGTTTTGCTCCTGTTTTTAGCGCTGTTACTTTCAAGTTCCGACATATATAGCGGAGTACCTCGACGAGTTCTACAAAAGTAACGAACGGGAAGCAGTCATCGTAATGAAGCTTGATAAGGAGCGTGAATAAAAAAAGGAAGTGTAAATCTATGCACCATCGGCCATGACGAAAATGTTCGAAAGTTTGATGTGGACGTCGAATCAGCAATGAGGAAACTGAAGTTCAGCAAACTGCGATCAGGGGCGACGTGGTGGTTCGGGAACTGTGGAATCTGGAAATACAGAGGAGATATGGGGGGAGAATTCTCGGCAAGCGTATACGCATCGCGTATAATTAATGTATCTTTCTCTAAAAACCAATACACGGCAGTTGACAAGGAAATGCCTAAAAAAATAGAAACAAGAGAAGACGACTGCGTATACTTTGTACTGACCCAACAATGAGCCAGTTGTAAATGTGTAGGTTAGGGTAAGGAGAGAAGTTACGACAAGTTAGTAAGGTACATGACGGGCCTCAGTTTAAAGAAATTAATTCCGTGGGAAATTAGGAACGAACAAGAAGTAGCCAGCGAGAACCGGGGAATTCAGGCTTTTGTTTGAGAAAGAATATGATTCTGAAGAACAGGAGGCAGTGGATGACACAGGTAATAAGTGATACATTAACAAAAATACTTTCAGTAGTCGCAGTTAAAGTCAAGGCTAAGGCAATGGCAAGACAACAAACAGACAAGCTTTCCCAAGCAACACTGTACACCAATGAAGAAATGTCGGATTATAAAAGTATCAAGTTCCCGAGATCTGGTCGAATTGGCTTAACTGTCAAAACCGATTAACACGAGGAAAGTATATGACATTTGAAGTTATAACGTTTAAGTTATTGAATAATCAATAAAGAGTGGGAAAAGAATAATATCATCTAAAAAAATCAAAATGAAGGGAACAAGCTGCATGCAGCACAGATAAACAGAGCAATCTAATCAGAAATGTAGATGATATGATAAGAGTAGCAGCAGATTTCTATACTAAACTGTACTGTAGCCAAAACAGCCACAAAATCACGATTAGGTGTAGTGGCAAAAAGGAAACATAAGTTTCATATGTATCTGTAGCGATTAGGTTAGAAGAACTTTGCAAGGTATGTTCACGGGAAAAACAGCTGGAAAAGATTGAATAACAGTCCATATAACCAAAAACGCTGGGAAAGCTGTACTTCAAAAAAAAAAAAAAAAAAAAACATGCTACCATTTCTTCATTGGTTCAAGTGTACCAGGGATTTGGAAAAAGGTCACCATCATATTAATCCCGAAAAAGGGAGAAGTTGAAATATTGAAAAAGTGAATGACCATTATAGCTCTCTTTTGGTGATGCCCAACATACTCATAATGTTTGTTTCGAATTTAATCAGGATGGAGGGAAACAACTTTATTAAAATCCGGCGAAGTTTACCGACCCGGGCTTAGATCTCCCATGAGGGGACTTCGAGGCCTTGCCTCGTCGCCGCCTCCCGGGCCCGCTGGACTGCCCACTCTTGTGTCTTGAGGTTGGAGCTGCGCAGAGCGGCGGCCCACTTCGCCGCAAGAGCCTCCGGAACTACTGCCATTTTCGCTGCTATAACAGGACACTTCCACAACATCAATAATCAGGAAAGCATTGGACTATGTGAACCCAGAGAACAGGTTCTCTTTAAAAAGGGATATTCAGGAATGGACCGCGTCTATGTCGTTAATCAGATAATTTAAAACGTCCTGAGGATACAACCAACATTTAGATGGCTTTATAGATTGTAAGAAGACGTTTGCTTCAGCGAAAAAGGCAGCACTGCGAAGTCGAAAAGTACACACGTAATATCCGTGAATATTTCCGAAATATCTATAAAGACTTCACAGCTACCTTGATTCATAAAATTGGAAGAACACCAAGTAAAATTTATTTTAGCAAGGAGTGATTTTCTACAAATTCATTAGCAGCGTAGAGCATAAAAATGTCAGCATTAAATTGTGCAATGAAAAAATTTATGAGCCATTCCACTTTGTGAAGGGGGATGAGCAGCGAAGCTGTTTAGCGCACGACCCAGAGGTCACACAGAATTTTTAACAAAGGTACAAACATATTTGTTGTCCTGATCACTGGTCATCGTGACAATAGGTACACACACACATTCGCGTATCACCTTTGTTACTAAATCTGTCCGTCACGTAAGACAATGAATGGCCAATACCCCCTCAAGCAGTGGCTCATGCGTCCGTAAACGCCGCCTCGCCGTTACGACGACAGAAGAGAAGTGAAAGTCTACGCTGGAATGATGAGCGGCAATGGAGCAAGATGGGGAAGAAGACGACGGCGGACGCGGCAGCATTGGCACGAGCGTGTTCGCGCGGTTGTCGCCGACGAACGAAAATGAGTCAGCTGTGGAAGAAGACGACGACCCTCGAGCCATTGCCGACGATGATAGTTTTTTCGCGCGGACGCCATAAAATCCCGGATCCTAGCCATAGACAGCTTCGCTGTAAAAGTACCTATAGTGCTAAGTATGCAGACGAATCAACGTGGGTTAGATTGCATATAGTCGTTTTTAAGTCAGGAACGGCACCCTACTGTTATCCTTGAAAAGTGTACAATAAGTGTACTCAAGCAGTACTAACGTGTACTACTGGATCTTTGAGGATAGCAAGAAGAAACAAAGAAGAAGAAGAAACAGAAGAAAGAAGAAGCAAATTAAGGACCTCGCAAAGAGCGATGCGACCAAAATTATTGCATGGTTTAGCATCGAGACACAGACGGACGGACGGACTCTGATTTGGACTGGAGAGCAAACGGGTGTATAACTTATGTTCTTGTTCAGATTAAAGGAAATAGAGATGGCAGGTCACGTGATGCGTAGAGTAAAAAAAGCATGTGTGTCAAGGGAAATGTAGCCGAGGACGGCAAAGATTGGTCGGTGGGATGATATTAGGAAATGTACAGTCATAGAGGATGGAGAGAGAGCTAGAGAACATTCTTTTATAAATAGTGGAGAAGTTTGTGTAGCCATACGCCTAGAGCAGTGCCCCAAATGACGAAAGTTACATACGAATTGGCGCATTCATGCATGGTAACATGCACGTGACATACGCAAGCAGACAGTAACGAGCAGCAAAAGTGTTTGGTTGAGACCAGGGTCCTCGAGGAGGGATGAGAGTGCCTTCGTGGCGCGTAAGCCACTACCAGCGCAGCTCCAAGGCGTGTGTTGGTCTGGGCTGGTTGGTACATCATTAGGCCGGGAACAAACAGCGCTAGGACGGGACGAAGTGAGTAGACAGACAAGGCGCTCCAAGGTACATGGTAGTGCTCAAAAGAGCTGCCACGTAAATCTAGGGAAGCTTTTAATGTAACGCAATACAGGTGGATGTATGCAGTCGTTACACCACAAGACACTCACGGTACTCCTGAAATATTTACGTTCGACGGGCCTATTGGAAAGACTGTAGTTCTCATGGACGTTCACAACCTTCTCATTCTTTTTTTTTCTTTGCTTTTGCTCACCGCTGTTTCTTCCGTCTTTCATTTCCTTTTACCCTTCCCCCAGTGCAGGGTAGCAAAGCAGAATTTTGTCCGGTGAAACTCCCTTTCTCATCCCGTTTATCTCTCTCTCTCTCTCTTTATATATATATATATATACAGGCCGCAAAGCGCGTGCAGGCATTGAAACATGGTAAAGATTATACAAGTCGTCGCACAGATTGCGCATATTGCACTGTGGCGAACGCGGCATCGCAGTTTGTGTAGGCGACGCTTAATCGAATACAGGGTAAACACGTACGGTTACGCATTGTAAGCCCACCCGGCATGTGCAAGCCAGATTAGTGGTTGATACTACAACGAGTTAGTTCAGTCGTCTCCATATCACACCAGGTGACCCACTGACAGTCATGCGACGACACCGACAAGTCCCTTTTAGGCAAATAGGGGGTGAGCGGATATCAACTTTTTCGAATATGATTAAATTATGTTTACGATCAGTGTTCTTATTCGCAATATCCATAATAGTATTGGTATTCTTAGTATACTAAGTATAGAATATTGAATGCAATATCGATTAGTCAAACGCGGACGTATTTACAGCAAGAATATTTATTTCGCTTAATTAGATAACACGCCTGTACTGACTGGTGCAACTTAGACAGCTATCATGGACAAAGGATAAATTTTATAGACTTCACTAATTGTCATTAAAAGAACAAATAGTCTCTCAACATATTTAAAGCCGGATTTCAAGCAAGTGTTCCATGAATAAATGGCTGCTGTGTGACTTATTTGCAAAAACGTTGTATAAATGGTTCACAAAATACGATTAGAAGTTGTAGAAAAAAGAACCTGCCGAAGGACTTGTGTGCCGCAAACAGATGTAAACGTTCCCGTGGCAGTGGCAACATCGCTAGTTGTAGCAGAAAGATAAAACTGCTGAGTGACTGCACTTACAAAAATAGTAAATGACAGACTAGAAGCAGAAATTACGTTTGTCGTGTAGGCTTCCGCCGCCAAGCTGAAAAATAAAGAAGTTCTTATTACTCAATTTCTATATGAACGTTCCAAAAAACTTTGCTGTTATTTCAGTTCCGATAACTTGTTGACCGGACAGAGAACAGCAGCAGGAGTTAAAGTGAAGGTTGACGTGAAGTATTTGGTTAATTTTGAGTATTTTAAGGTACCGAATAATTCCTTTTCGAAGACTAATACGAATATCTGGTGCGACATGTTCGATTCGTATTCGAAACTTCGAATATTCGCGCACTCCTATAGAGTATGGCATGGAGATCAGCAGCCACGAATGGTAACGCGAGGCGCTGCAGCAGGATGGTCGACTTGAACTGTGTCACCCACTGTGTCGCAGTCCATGGTAGCAAGTAGTAAAGCACTGTGTTGTGGTGCAGAGTCTATGCCTACGTGTGTACACTGTTGTCATCTGGGACAAGCTGACACTTTTCATGTGCCAACTACACGGAGAAAATGTCTGACCGAGAGTCGGCGAAAGACACTCATCGACTGATTGCGAGGGCCCAGGACGCGACCCAAGCTCAAGGCATTCTGGAATGAAGACGCCTCTCCAAAGCTGCATTTACATATTAAAGATGTTTATTCTCTCTCTCTATGCTGGCTGCAGGGTTCAGAATGTATAGGCGAAAGCTGCACGAAGCGCAGCGAAAATAATAAACGTCCCATGACTAAGCGGTAGACATCTCATGGTTGAAAGCGGCAGTATACCACTCATGGCTGAGCCTAGCTGATATTATTGCCCTAGTAAATGAAACCAAGAGGCGTATAAAATACTAATCATATGTAATCGAGCCATATTGGCTAATTTAGCTGCCTACTTCTCGAACAGAGTGAGATATACTTAAGCTAAAATATTTTAAAGCTGGTAAGGGTGCGTTAGCGTACGATGGAGTTGGCGTACGCAGGATACGGGTAATTGGAGATCTATGGGAGCGGCCTTCATTCTGCAATGAACATGGATTAGGATAATGATTATTATATTAACGAAGACGAGGACGCGTCCGGACTTGCTAGACGAGGGCACCTAACTAAAGAGTTGTAGCGCTTGCTTTTAGTGAATATAGTTCTCTGCTTCTTGTTACCTTGTCATTTCGTTGTCGTCTGCTAATGTTTTCTGTCAAAAGCTTGTCTTTGATCACTTAAGCTACTGGTATAAAAGTGCCGTGACAGCGTTAATCAAGAAAACGTTCTGTTCTTAATACTACGTGCAGGCCGTATCAGTGATTTGCTGATACTATGCCAGAATACACATTTGAACTATGCCAGAATACACATTTTGATTAGCAATGTTTCTCTATCTTTTCTTTATTCTAGCTGATTTTAATTTTTTTTAATTCTTGTTGGCTTTTAAGTTCGGGTTGTAAGGAGCCACCAAACTTCCTCTCTCTGTTTAGTTCGTGTTTCATACATTGGAACTCGCACGCATTTGACATGCATCTCTACTGTTGCACCAAGCTCATAGTCTCGGTCAGACCTGAACTTGCCGCTAGAACAATACAAAATGGTTGAGTATGTGCGCGCGACACAGTGAAAAGTGCCGCGTTGACACAAAATAAATGGCTTCTTCACTCACTGTCTCGAGACAAAAACCAAAAAACAAAAAAACGAGAAGCTCTTTTCTTTTTATTAGACCTTGGTTCCCGTCTTCTTCGATCGTACAAGAAAACAAGGGCCGGCCCGAGAAAAGGGCTCTCTGCGAACGAAGCACAGCCGAATGTCTCGGTAACAGTCGCAAGGAGGAAGGGGGCCGCACAGAATAATGACTTAAAAAGTCGGGAACGTGGAAAAAGGAAAAACACAAGGGGGCCGACAGTGTAGCGCAAGATGAAATATACCTCGTTTGTCTTAGTTGTAAAGTAAGCCCATCTATTTCGGGGCTCAGACTCTGTGTGCTGGACCATCCCGGATCCCGCGAGGCGAGTCAGGGCGCTAGGGCCGGAGCCTCGAAGAAGCCACGGCGCCGGGATGACCGTCGGCCGGCAAGCCAGCAGGACCTGTTCCAGTCGGCCACATCCAGCAATCTGGTGACCCGCTCTCGTGGGAGCACGAGACGAGTCAAGACAAGAACGACGCCAGGAGAGCAGCCAAGCTAAAACAGAGAGGACAGAAGTGGACAATGAAAAAAAAAAAAAAAAAAAAATTAAGGAGTAAAGGACTACTACGAAGAAGGAAGAGGGGGGTGGAGAGTGGGGAGGGGGGGGGGGGGGGCATATTGACAAAGCCCATACATCAACAATGGCTGTTTGTTTCGATTTAATCCCGAGGCCCTCCTTCTCACCGCGCTGCTGTTAATGTCGTTTGTTCGCGAAGCGGCGGTCGATTGTTTTGCCGGCACGCTTCGGGAACTGAAAGATTGCAGCTGCTGAAACGTGATTCTCTTTGAGAGTATGCCTATAGATCACAGTCAGGTGCGTCTCTTTCTCGTTCAAAGCACCCCCCCCCCCCTCCTCTGCTTGTCTGTCTCCTCCTCGCTAACTGTCTCTCTTTCTCTCCACCAACGCTGCCGCCCCAATCTTCGGCGTGTCTCGAGACTATAGCGTGCGGCTAGTCGGCCAACGAATTCGCTGACTCCGCGGGACGTCCACCCTCGACCAAAGCAGCTCTCTGGGCGTCCTTGTGAACGGCGCGCTGCGTCGCGCCGTTCCCGGGTCGCTTGTCACACTCGGCGCGGGGTGGTGAGAAACCGGAGTAGTCAGTCCCAGTGACGAAACAGAGCTGCGAAGACAACGCCCCCCTTGGCGAGGCGGGCTTACTTCTATATTCAGCTCCCGGTTCTTGCTGCAGCGTGTTGTCAGTTAGGACGTGCGAGTTCGCGTCGTCTCGCAGCGGAAAGCGTCCGTGGAAAGTCCGAGCTATCTTTGGTTTGCTTTTGCCTCGGCAATCAGCAACGCCTCCCTGCCTCATATGAAGCTCGTTTCCCGGGGTTGCTCACTGACTGCGCGTCTAGCAAGATCTTCGTGGACGCGGAGACACAGCCGGGGCCTGAATCCATGATGCTATGCTTCTAGTATGTCGAAGTGACGGAAAATAAGCAAAACTCCTTGCGACGGCAAAAGTGGAGCAAGATGAGCCAGACTGACGCATGTCGCGTCACGCCATTTTTCTGGCTTCTGGAAGCACATACCACCCGTCAAAAAAAAAATGTATTCGCAGCTTCTTCCCACTCTGCCAGTGAAGGCTGTCACTTCAGATTGTCATCGTTGATCTGCGCGAAATAGTCTGAATATTTTACAGCGACTCTCTGCCCAGATGTGAAGCCTGAGCAGTCTGGATTGCCTGCTAGATATCATTACAGCCTTGTTTGCCCGAGGAGAAGGTCTAAAGTAGCTCTCGTGCACAGCACACGATACCCCGGTCCTCTAAAGAGGTCCGAGCTGTGTAATTATATTTCGCTGAATGTAACTTTGTCAGTAGCAGAAGGTAGCGGCTGAGCTCTTTTTGACACTCATTTTAGAAGTGCAAAAAGCCTAGGAAGTCTGCATGTTCTTATATAGCGCTGTATCCAGCAGCAATCGTTACAAATTGCAAGGATTTGTGCGCTTTGCACAAATTTTTGTTGTGCGTTCTTTCCGTCTTCTTGAAAAGAAGACGTTTCTGCCATAAGGCCTGAATAGAAATCATAACTCCTTTATACTTTGTGCAGTCAACATGCTCACCGAGTTTCTGTGTGGTGGTTTAATAACAGCATCTTGAGGCAGTGATCTCTGCCCAGTGTCAATTCGATCTCCGCAGTTGCTATCGATTTTTCAACTGTTCACATTCGGACGGCAGAAGACGGTTTTTGTGGACACTTGCAAGCAGGCACAGGAGACCACTTATGTAACGCAGTGCTTGTGCGTTCGAGCAGTTGCCGGCGAACGTCCACAACATGCCGACGCTG
The DNA here is from genome assembly GCF_013339745.2 of Dermacentor silvarum. NCBI lineage: Eukaryota > Metazoa > Arthropoda > Arachnida > Ixodida > Ixodidae > Dermacentor > Dermacentor silvarum. Next base: position 36,023,908 of record NC_051159.1, on the reverse strand, counting down.
ATTATGGTTGCGCGCAGGGTGCTTTCGTCGGAAATCTCTATAGACGTATCATAAAGCTATAACGACAGTGTTCATGTCAAGCACAGTGTACGAGCAGAAACTTAGATATACTTAAATATCCTTCCGTGCGTTGAATGCGAAAGCATTCTGGGCGCATTGACTATGCCGATATCCATACTATTTCGACGTCCATGCCACATAACATTGTCACACTTGGTCACGTGACCTTGCAACTTAAGGGTCTTACATGGTCACGTGACTATGTCCCATGAAGTCACTTGCTCATGTGCTTGAATTCGGCAAAGTCAGTTTTTAGGGTGGGCCACACAAATTTTGGGGGTGGGGCAAGTGAATTTTAGGAGTGGGCCAGGTTGGTTTTGAACGTGCGTCAACTCAATTTTCTAATAGGGCAAAGTCAGGTTTCTGGGTGTGGGCCAAGTCAATTTTGGGAGTGGGCTGGGTCGGTTTTCAACGTGAGTCAACTCAATTTTCGAATTTGGCAAAATTGAGCTTTTGAGTGTGGGCCACCCAAATTTTGGTGGTTGGGCCAAGTCAATTTTGAGAGTAGGCTAGGTCGGTTTTGAATGTGCTTCAATGAAATTTTCGAATTGGGCTTAGTCAATTTTTCCGGTGTGGGCTTAGGTCGGTTTTCATTGACACTAAAACGTGAAGCCATCACTTGCTCCCGTGGGTTTTCGCATTGGATGTTAACGCCGAACGGACGCCGGGTTTTCCGCTTCATGCGGCATATAATGCGTTCGCATTAAAACGAAGGTGGATGGCAGTTTGAGGGTAGCTGGAAAGTCAGCGTCACTGTGTTGGATTGAGGCGACGATGAAGCTATTGTGGATTTAGGAGTAGTGATCTATAACGGCGCTGCTGAGGAAGGCAGTGATATAGAAGGAAGCTTGTAAAAAAATAGAGGACGAAATAATATTCGGCATTAGCGCCGAACGCTCGCGGTGTCCGTGACTGCAACAGGCGCTTCTGGCGGCGGCTCGGCCGAGCTCCCACCAGCTGCGCGCTACTGCGCATGCGACGTGACGGCATCCCGGCGTGTCGTCTGCTGCGCGCCACCCGTACACTGTGCATAGCTTTCGCCCCACTTCCCCCACGTGTGCTCGGACTGGAAGTGCTTCGCGAGGCGTTCCCCGATGCCATGGACCACGAGGAAATGGTTATACACTTCGTATAGCTTAGCATCATTTGACATTACTTCGTATAACTTAGCATCACTTCGTATAGCCAGGACCAGCTAAGAACCGATCAGCTCCGCTGTGTCTTTAGCTTTGCGCCACTAGTGCAAGCTACTCCGATTTTCTTTTCTATGGTAATTTTCTACGCAGTTTATCATGCGGTTCCCTGCGAGCTTTTAATAGGTGAAGTTCTAAAACACCGCAATAAACGGCGGCCAGCCACAAGAGGCTATGAAAATGGTAACATCTCCTTCGGTCTTAGCATTTATCTCAATTGTCGAGGCACTGTGATGGCATATAGCGTATTATACCGGTCTCGTATTACCTCGTAATTGTCCTTAATTTTAGACCAAGTTACGAGAGTGCAGGCATCTTTCGCACTCATTATCACCGTTAAGATAGAAGCAAAACCGCACATACACGGGTTGTCCATAAAACCAGCGAAGTTTATCATCGTGGGAAGCTCGAAATGCAACTTGACCCCAATCTCAGTTGTTTTAGAGCTGAAGTCAGCAATTTATCGAAAGCCACAGCCAGAGCTCTCTGCTCACGGCTGAAGCATCCCCGAAGCTACTTATTTCTAAGGTCAGAAGAGAAATTAGGCTTTAGCACATCGTTAGCTGCGGACAGCTCTTGCAGTGCAGGAGCATGTCTGCAGAAACAAACGCAAGTTTAGCAACCTGTTCTCTGCAAAAATCATTTAACCTCTCTTGGTTTGCGATCTTTATGACGACTGCAGTATATAGGAACACAGCGCACGCCAGGTACTGGGTGCTGTTTGTCTCCTTTCCCTCACCTCCTGATCAACGTTTCCGTGTCGTGGTTTCCTGATGTCGTAAGCTTCTGCGGTCTCTTTCGCAGCTGCAGACACCACGCCGTGCCTGAAAAGGTGATCATGGAAAGGAGGGGCGGGAGGGGGGGGGGGGGGGAGTGGGTGGCGCGCTCACTGTGATGCTCGTACAGTGTTGGCTGTTCCAACGGAGCACTCGCACTGGTGGCAAAAACACCGCGCCGTCGGGGTCACGCCCTCTTCTCCCAGTCTTCACTTCGTTACGTGAATACCCCCCACCTGCCGCCGCTCCAGCGCATAGCGTACCTGGCTGCGAAGCTTCCGCGAGGGGTAGGGGAAGGCCGCTGTCGAACAGGTTACTTACTAGCAGCGCTACATGTGCTTCGAGTGTACAGGAACAAAGCCTGAATTATGCGCTCGTGTCGGGCGCATCAGCATCGCGTCGTGCGCACGAGAGTGTCTCCAGTGGGAGGAAAACAAAACCGGTTTCGGTTTCTAAGACACTCCGGCAGATGGCCTGCGCCTTGGCGCCGATGGGCGCCAACGGCGGAGTCGATGAGTGGTATTCCGTCGCATTACGCGGAGAGGCTGTGCGTCGGTTCCGACCACGGCATTGACACTGCTATGCACATTTTCTTCTTCCGGCGCACGTGTGTTTCCTATGTAATGCGAGGTAAACGACATAGGTAATAACTTTGTGTTCCTGCTTTGAATACTCAGGAGATAATGCTTCGGCAGAGTTGATGCTACTGAGCCCACGTATCGTGAAAGTTACATACATTTGGGATCCAAACATGTGAATCCAAATGTTTTATATTTGATTCAAATCCAAACTGAGTTTGCGCAATGGATTGTATTTATTCGGTTGAATCCATTGCTATGGAACGTGAATGTGTACGGCAAGTTATCGGTCACATTTCAGAGAACGTTCTGATATCCGTGCCTAGTGGAAGAGAAGGACATCCAGCTGTTACGGAACCTTAGACATGACAAATACTTTTGAGCATTGTTTCTTAAATGTAGCTACAAATGCACTTAGAGTATCGTCAGCTCAAAGAAAATGCTCGTGTTTCTTAAATGCCTGATTCATGTGTGCGAGTGGTCAGTGAACTTGCAAGTTCTTGCACAATTACGACTCTTTTTCCCGGTTGTGACATGTCTGAATGCCGCGCCCTTAATTGTATATACTGTGCTCTGTCGAAGTCCGTGCCAGTCTCCCACAGCTCCTCGCTACTAATTAATGGTTTGAGGTTGCGGGGGGGATATTTGATGGTGCATTTCCACATTATATGGGAGAGATCTGCTGTTTGGACAGGGCAGAAGCGACACTTGGGTGTCGGGTATGTGTCGGGAAAGAATAAGTTCAAAGTGCGTGGGGTAAGAAAAGTGCGAGTTTGTAGTTGGCGCCACAATATTTCTCTCTGGCGCGTGCTCGACACAGAGAGAGGTGGATACGTTAGGCGTTGGTGTTTGTAATGTGTGGAAATTTCATGGAATGTGATGAGTGCGTCTTTATTGGTCTGTTGTTGGGAGTCATTGGCTTCTGGGGTAAGGCCCACATTTCCGTCCACTCGGTCCGTGAATCCTCGAGCAGCGGCATGAGCCATTTCGTTGCCTGGTAGTCCTTGATGTGCTGGAGTCCAGATGAGAGCGATGTAGTTTTTTGGCGGGTGAGCGACTAGTAGAGAGTGCGCGAGGTTTGTAATGTAGCCGCTACTGAAGTTAGCGTAGAACTTTACGAAATCAGCCATAGTTCTAGGCTCGGCCACAAGAGCTGACCAAACTGCTCTTCGGTGCCTTTCAAGAATAATTTAGGTCGCTAGTGTCGCACAGAGGAAAGGCCTGCTTTACCGACAGCTTTATTTTGCTACGTGAGAGTAAGTTCCGCATCAAAGAGTCACCACGGGAACCCGCTGCTCATTTAAATTAGTTGTCAGAGGAGCCAATCGAATATCAAGTATCGTTAGAGTAAGCACTACGCGAAAGACGTAGTCTCTCTTTCACCGTCTGTTTCGTCTAATTTCTTCGTATACGCAGAGGAACGATGTCACGTGTGAGCGGGAGCCGCCACTATTACGAAGGGTGGCGCACAACTTCGTGGGTCTCACCAATGTTTCGTCACCATACTACCGCGTGTTCCTGCACACGCGACGCGGTTCAGCGCCCGCAAACGTTTGTGTGACGAGACGATAAAAACTTCCCTCTACGTCATCCGCAATCCTTTTCTGCAGTATGGCGCACGCTTTCACAGTTTATGCTTCGGAGCTGAGACAGATCCTAAGCGTTTGCGGCTCGATTTCACGACCTTGCCATGAACTTAAGTACAAGCTGCAGTGTACGAGCTGCTCCACACAAACAGCTTCACGGTCGCTCCACCAATCTGCCGCCCCACCGGACCCAAGCGGCGACGCGAGTACAGGGTGGCAGGTGCTCGGGTCGGACGAGCCGGAGGGGGTAGTCGCACACGCACACATACACAGCGCATGCAATGGCAGGGCCAGTCCAGCTTCGCTGTCCTCCGCAGCGTAGGGGCGGTGCTCTCAAGGCGTCCTTCTCCCTGCCATTCTGCTGTTCGGCCGTTGCCAACGAAGTCCTGCAGTTTTTATTTGCCCGCTCTCTGTTTCTCCGGCTTGTTCCTTGCCCCCCCCCCCCCCCCCCCCCCTTTCCTCGTGTTTCTGCTTCCAACTGCAGGCCTGTTCCCCTCACCTGTCTGTCCGTGCATTTGTTTATCTGCATGTACCGCCGCCACCCTGTCGCTAGCAGGGAGGGCCGGGGTCTGGCAGCAAGGAGAGTTCTGCGGCACCCAGAGGGAAAATGGGCGGCTCTCGCTTTGGCTGTCTTGCGTGGCGGCCCGTCGAGACGCAGGCTACGCGGAAAAAGACCGCCGTTGGCTGCGGTGGGCTTCTTCGCCTGGGCGAGAAATGTGCAATTTCCACACCGAGGTGTTGTTGCCTGTATGCAGAGGCACGAAGTTTTCTTTGCTTCCGCGCACGAAAGCAACATGTGTTGTACCGGGGGACTTCTAATTAAGGAGCGGCGTGTTTCTACTGCACTCTACGAAAAAGAAGAAGAGAGGGAGGGATACTCTTTGCTTACAGCTTCCTTTCGCAGTAAGTCGGGCCTGCTGTGGCGTGCGCGAAAATGTTCTTAGCTTTCTTTCCTTTTTCTCTCGCCTCCAGGTGCCGTGTTTGTAGAACAGATTGCGCAAAATCTCTGACGCGCCTTGTAGCCTGTTGTCGAGGAAAGCGACGGCGGCCCGAAGCTTACACAAGAACAACAAGCGAGCGAGGAATACAGAACACGCTCATAGCTCTGCGTGCATGTTCGGTACGGTCGTGCAGATGTCAACAAAATAAGCTGGAAGAACGCATCTAAAGCGAGCAGCTAAGCCTTGGGTGCAGCACACTGACCAAAAAGAAACAAATGAGTTTAAAGGACGATGAAAACTTCCATTCTGGTTCCCTTAGCATCCAGCGAGGACCGTGAAACATACACAGGAGGTTGCTTGCGGCCACAGCTATGAACGAAATAGCCTAAGGTAATCACTTCTGACCCCGTTGGAAGCATTCAGCGACTTGACTTTGTCATTCGCTGGCCTTTTAGTGATATTGTGTTTATAGTTGTTTCCAGCTCCTGAAGTACTAAGCCTCTTTTGCAACAAAGGTATACCTATTTGGGTTCCACAAACGTAAACGCCCTGGCTTCTTAAAAATTAGTTTTGTGGAAGGCTAAACACTCAAAAAAAGATTCGTACGTTTGCTGCAAGGTTCCGGAACGTATTGCTGCAGTTTGGCCGCTGTTCATGCGTTATGTTGCTGCGTATGGGTAAAAGGAGGAAAGAGAGTGAAAAAAGAAAAAGAAAGCAATAATCTTGCACTCTAACACAAAAATGGAGAAAGAAAACGGGAGGGCCTCGAGCCATTCTGTCGGACGCCTTGCCTTCGCATCTGAAGAATTTTTCAATTTAGCGCCGTATTTACTTCACTTCACTGAAGCTTCACGGTCATGTAGGTCTTTGTGTAAGCCACCGCAGGCTATGCGTTGCGCAACATTCCTTTGGGCGCACGCATTGCGACTCGGGGAGTCAGAGCCACGCGAAGCGGAGCTTTCGACACAAACCGCGGCTGCCGAGACGCAATGTTATAAACGATGCGTGAATTGAAAAGAGCTATCGAAGCTGAAAGCGAGTTGCCGAGCTTTCGCCTCAGCGTTGCGACAGCGCTGTAAAAAGGGTTTCCCAGTTCTCAGCAATGGCAAAAGGCTCGGCGGGTTGTTTGTGAATATGGAAATAAGAGCTTCGGTTCGCAGCTGATTGGCTCCCGCAGATTAAATGAAACTTGGGGAGAAGGACGAACAGAAGGAGAAGTGCCTGGCGGGCCTTTTCTCTTGCTCTTATGCAAATAAGGCGACCTAGAGTTTGAAAAGTTTTTAAGCTCGGCCAAGTTTTGGAGGTCCCTGTGTTGCGTTCGAGTGGCGAGTCATCCTCCTTTCAAGGTTGTGAGCGTGATATATGCGCGCCGAGTTTGCTGATTTATGGGGCTTCGCATTGCGGTTTGCTTAAGGTGGCAAATGCTTGAAAACGTCGCTAAATTCATTACGCTCGCAAAATAAAACGTAGTAATAAAAAAGAAGTGCAGAGAAATACTATTCAGATTGATGTGAGTAGCAACGTAGTCGCATTTCAAGACGTTCTCATTTCACTTCGGCGTTTCTTTTGTTTTTGTTTTTTACAATCTGTAGATGAAAGGGTGTAATTGGTTATGTTTCTACATTGGTTACTTTTCTTCACATGTCTATATTCCTTCAACCCGCCGCGGTGGCTCAGTCAGCTAAGGCGTTGCGCTTCTGAGCACGAGATCGCGGGATCGAATCCCAGCCGCGGCGGCCGCATTTCGATGGAGGAGAAATGCAAAAACGCCGTGTGCTTGCGTTGTAGTGTGCGTTAAAAAACCCCAGGTGGTCAAAAGTAATCCGGAGTCCTCCACTACGGGGTGCCTCTTAATCAAAAACTGGTTTCGGCGCGTAGAACCCCAGAATCAATCAATATTTCTTCACACTTAAACGTAACTTAACTTCACATGCATACATAAAGAAGCAAGGTGAGATGGATCTAATTCGCTTAATTCGCGCCATACAACGTGATTAGTTTAATGGCGATAGGCAGCTCTTTAGGGGGAATCGTCCACTTTCGTGGACACCGCGTGGGTGGTATCAGTGTGATGTAGTTACGAGTAGTCTTGGTCGAATTATTTATCAGCCATCGTAAACATGTTCATCCCTGCGGCGATCGCTATCACTGCTTTCGCTGGCACTCAAGTATTTCCGTTGATTGACCCTTCTTGCCTCGTCACAAAAAAAAAAGTGTGGTAACGCAATACGTTTTCAAGTCAGTTTCTTGTTATTCTTGTTACTAAGTGGTCTGTTAAGAGTCTGAGAAGCTTATTGGTTTCTCTAATATCGTGACTATAGGTATGATAACGAGGATGTGCAGGAACATCAACAATGTGCTCGGTTCTTTACCTTCGTCAGCTGAAAACGCTTTTGAAGGTATATCATCGTGTGGTTGTTAGTTGCGTTCATGCTGCATCCTGTATTGCAACGCCCTTCCGCGTCATTTGAAATGTACTTCATGGGCATTTGTTTTTTCTTTTTTTTTTTGTCGTTGATTGCGGTACAGCGCTCTTGCACAAACTAGTGTCAGTTTCCGGGGAAACCAGTAGAGAGAAGAGAGAATAAACCCTCAACACGTGCAAGGGACAACTATGCAACACTCTTACAACATATGTCGCTAACTATCAACAAAAAAAAAACCCACATCCCGGTAAGCCGAACAATGGCATGTGCAACACTCGAGAGTGAAAAAAATAAATAAAATAAAACAAAAAGCAGGAAACAAAGCTTATCCTACATTCTTTACAGTGCTGCTCAACACAGCACTGACTATGAACACACGACAAGAAAATGACCCAGTTGAGAACTTCGTTTTAACTTTCAGTAATTACCACTCCTTGGACCTATTTCTTGGTCGTTCCAAAGTGCTTGTTGCTTTTTCATAGCTTTACTCGCCGGGTAAGGCTTTGTTCGTATTATTGTATACATGCGTAACCTTCCAGCATTTCCTGTATTCTCTCTGTAATGTTCTATGCGTCATATGAAATATGTTCATCGTAAGTAAGTCTGTCACAATCCACATTCTTCTGCTTTGTAAAGTGGTAAGTTAAAGCCACTTAATGAGTAATTGAGATATTTTTTTCATTTGGCTCGTCCATTTTGTGTAGCCAAATACATATATACATGACAAATACGTATATACATTTGTTTTTTAATAAACTATGAACGATGAAGATGTTGCGCCGCATGCGTATGATTTCAACTCACTGGAAGTCGTTTTAGGTATCTAGTTTAATGTCTAGTTCAATATTGAAAAACATCAAATCCAATGCTCACGAGATTGGTCGAGAGTGTTAGGTAAATTTTTCACCTACGACAAGGTTGTTAGAACAGTATTTAACTAAGGCTAGTCATTTCATAGCTATAGTACGAGTTTTGAACAGCTGAACTGGAACACAAATGACTATGAAAGACAGGCAAGGACGTCGCTGTACTAACAACTAAAAAGTGACGTTGCTGTTAGTACAGCGACGTCATTGTCTGTCTTCCTTATTACTTTCTTTTTTAGTTCAGTTGTTCAAGACTCGTCTCAGGTTGTTAGGTTAAGGGGGGTTGAAAGCTTATAGTTACGCTAAGATAACAGCCAGTATAAACTCGCAGCAACGTTGTAGCGCGACACGTCCAAAGTTTAAACGCCATTACGCGAGCTACCACTGTGGTTTTATGGGTATGTATTCATTTTCCATAACAATGGAGGCATCTTGAATGCATACGAGCAAAGAAGGCCCGTTTTTGGTTCCTAGGTCATTAATGCACCAAGAGCGCCAAGAGCGATAGAAAGATAGGCCCACAGCCATCAACTCCTGCAGTGGACTCGACGAGTGGCCTTTGAGTTTTCCCAGATGTAACATTGGCTCTGAACTGCAAAACCTGCCTGTTTTGATGCGACAGTACTTATGTTTATGCGGCAGAACTGGTTCTTGAAAAGCTAGAGAGGCCTAGCCTACTTAGAGGCCTAGATATTTTTTTCAATGCAAAGCAGAAATTAACCTATGATGGGAGGTCCAAATTTAGATCGTGGTGCCCCAACATTTTGAAGAAGAGCGACAGATCAATACTGGTCGTGATTTATGTTCTCGTAGTTCCCAAAAGTTTCAGCAGTTTGTGCAATAGCCCATTGTGCCGCGCATCGCTTCACGGTGCCTTGAAGAAGTTAGTGCGGCATTTATTAGGTTGTCAAAAAAGTGCAAATGTAGTTGGCATCATGGCAGATGAGTCGAACATATACAGTATGAAGGAACACGAAAAATGAATGATAAATCAGGCCAGGGTGGTAGGCTTGTCTTTCATAACGTTCATTTTCCATCAACGTAATCTGGTAAGAGCGTTGCAACATGGGTAGGGTTCTGCGCTTTCGGAGTTTACTTCTGGGCAAATTCGGAGGGTGTTTTTCGGAGTTTATTTCTTTTTTAAGAAATGCGGAGTTTTCCGGTGCGTTTCAGTTTAACGTACGGTTACATGCCACAAAATCGGAGTTTTTCAGGTTGTATTTCTTTCCTCCAAAATTTAGTCAACTCTTCGAGATTGCACAAAACAAAGAGATGTTCAGAAGCGTGAGACACACAGAGGGCCATTTCTCCTTTGTGTTGTTTGTGTAATCCCCGCTATTCTAATATCCGACGTCTCAGACCCCTATTCCCAACCAAACCTTGGGTGACTGACTGTGGCCATCACTGTCAAGAATACTGCGAACGGCCAGCAATGCCTGGCAACATACCATCGAACAAAAAACGTTGACGCACCACCGGATCTCAGAAAACGCTAAATATCCGAGCAGCCTCTAAAAGTAGCCAGTAAAACCGTACGTCACAATGTTGATCGCATATACCAGTAGAGGCTGGAAATGGCAATACCAGGCTGCGTTTTGAGGTTGTGGAGATATTCAGCTTTTTGTCAGATCCCTTGGTCCGTAAACTTTTTTGATCGATAGTACGCCATACCCGCTCGAGAATACGCGATAATCCGAAGACCGAACTGGGGCTGCCTGCTTATCAACCATCCCTGAGAAACGATAAAGTTAAATTTATCTATCCCTTGTGCACTGCTTTTTTTAATTGTCGGTTTCCCCTTTACTTGATGACAAGTTTCAAAGTATGTAACAGTCTATTTAAGTTCAAGCGTTAGCGTTCCCCTCCCTTTTAGTGATGCTGGTAATCAACGGGATTTCAATACGCCGTAGTTAAAGACACACACACCAAGGGGCGAATTCAGCAAACTCTTTTGTTACGGAAGTGCTGTTTGCCAGTGGCTGGCCGCCTTCTGTAATAATAGGTCCAGCTTTGTGACTGGCTGCAGTTTGCTTTTAAGAACAAATGTAGCTTAAGAGCTTGTTGTGAATGCGGCCCAAATGTGTCCAGTTCGTTGCTTGTTTGTTCTTGTCTGCAGCAGGCTACGTTTACCAATCAAACCTTGCGCACCCTTGGTCAGTGACCAAGCGAAGGAACAAACCTGTCCAGGAGCTCGTAGCACATCTCATGGTCGCAGATTGCTCGTGCTTGTTTGTTCTTGTCTGCAGCAGGCTACGTTTACCGTTCAAACCTTGCGCACCCTTGGTCAGTGACCAAGCGAAGGAACAAACCTGTCCAGGAGCTCGTAGCACATCTCATGGTCGCAGATTGCTTCTCATTTAGAAAGAAAGCGAAAGCGAGGACAACAAGCGAGGTGAGAACGCACTGGTGGGCAAAAAAAAATGTTTAATATATTATTAGAGTCTGAGTTAAGATGAAACTTAAAGTGCAGACCAATAATCAATCGAACGTTTTCGACCAATAGGACCGGAAACGCACAAATCGCTTTCAAGAGGTCGTAGTGGATTAAGACACGTACACTGCATAAAAGCGCTCGTTGAGGCTCGAAGTTCAAGAGGCAAGACGCATTTAACAGGCCATATTCGAATCCGCGTATCACAAGTACGGAGAGAGAGAGAAACGGTGTGGGAAAGGCAGGGAGGTTAAACCGAAAAGGTTCTGGTTTGCTACCCTGCACTGGGGGAAGGGTAAGGGGAAATGAAAGGCAGAAAGAATAGCAGAGAGAAAAAGCAAAGTCAAGTACAGTCAATCACCAAAGTTTACGGACACGGGATCTCAGAAAACGTTCAATTTCCGAGCAGCCTGTAAAAGTAGTCAGTAAAACCGAACATCACAATGTTGTTCACATAAACTTGTAGAGGCTGTAAATGTGAACACAAGGCTGCGTTGTGAGGCTGCGCAGATATTCAGCTTTTTCTCAGATATCGTGTTCCGTAAAATGTTGTGGGTTGACTGTACCTCTCGTTTGAAATCGAATTTCGTGTTCCTCCTCCTATTACTCGTGCCAGCACCGTATTTCAAACTCTACAGCGTAGAAGTACGTTTAGCCAGGCCGCTGGAAATTCGGAATACCCGCCAGGCACGCGGCCTCCAGCCGTGACGCTTTGCGAACGCGGTTCGATCGTCGTCTTCGCGGCGAAGGCGGCGGGCAGCCGCCGCACCGTCCGGTGGCGCCCTCCGTCGGAGAAAATCGCACAGTGAGTGGGGGCGCGCCGCAGGAACGCGACTTGGATCGCGCAGTGGCCCCACCGAGGCAACCTGAGGCAACCGGCCTGATTGATGCACTTAAGATTAGGGGCCCTCAGCGGTGGGTAGTCAACGGCCGCACCCACCAACACTCACCGCCGGGGTGCTGTACTAACTTTCGCCACGTCTGCACTTAATCTGTTTGCGTTGTAGGCTGCGCCGTGTCTTAGGTTCGGTGGTGTGTAGAGGCCGCGACGAAGCCTCCAGAGAAGCATGATGCAGCTGATGAGCGAGTTCCTGAACAGCAGGAAAAAAACTGCGATGAATGAGTTTCAGTACATGCACAGAATACCACGGAAGGTTTCCGAGCACGCGATCCTAGGAAGAAATCAAAATCTCGCAGTAAACGTTGTTCTTTCAAACCTTTATTTTGAAAACGGAAACCAGAGGTCTCTTGCATCAGGCCTCTCGGTGAAAAAGAAAGGGAAAGGGTTACGGTGGGTTATGGGAACAAAATAACTGTGAGAAAATAGGAGGGTGAGAGATTATTTGTAAAAGGGCGTCCCATACTGCTTTTGCTAATTTAGGTTGATGTGGCGGAATTAGGAGGGTCTTTAACGACTTAGTTGGGGGTGTTTATGAGACTCGGTCGTTCCGTTTGAAACTGAGGACAGACCTAAATCATGTTTTTAAGCCGCATTCGATAATTGGCAATTGGAAGATTTCCCTTTATCTGGTACACCAGGAAGGAATGTGTGTCTCGTTTGGCATGGGATAGGTTAGTGTAAGTCACGAATTACCTGAGGTGCACTAGCTTGGTGTGGGAGTAAGATAAACGTAGCTGGCCTTGAATCGAAGGGCGCAGCAGATACTCCCCCTCGCCTCAATACACGCACATCGGAGTTCCAAACCGAGTTGCAAACTCAAGAAGGAGCTTTCATTTTATAGCTGTCTGCATTCTTTGGGAACTTGTCCCAATTTGTGGTATGTGTGTCTGTGCGCGCCTAATCTCTTACCCACCAATTTGGGTCACCAGGTAGTCCATGGTCAAATGGGTAGAGCCTCGAGCTGCTGTGCTCATGGAACCAGATTCAAAACCAAGCGTTGGACCAACTTGAGTAACTGGGTATGTAATACTGGGCATGGGCTGCTTTTTAATGAACTTCTTTGAGGACAACTTTGGTCACAGAGTACTTGCCAATCGGTTTGTGCCGCTCCTCAATAAAATCCTTTGATGCTAACTTGGGCCAATGGGTATGTACAGGTGCATCACTGGCTATGTGCCCCTTTTCATAATAATCATTATATAAAACATATCATCACCCGCCGTGGTTGCTCAGTGTCTATGTTGTTGGGCTGCTGAGCACGAGGTCGCGGGATCGAATCCCGGCCACGGCGGCTGCATTTTGATGGGGACGAAATGCGAAAACACCCGTGTACTTAGATTTAGGTGCCCGTTAAAGAACTCCAGGTGGTCCAAATTTCCGGAGTCCCCCACTACGGCGTGCCTCATAATCAGATCGTGGTTTTGTCACGTAAAACCCCATAATAGATTTTTTTTAAATAAAACATATCATCAACCATTACGCACTACCCATCAGATCGATTGTAATCGCATGCAACGCCAATTTTTCTCAGACTATTTGCTTCGAAAACTTTTGTGGTCCCGCTGTATTGTCGCTCTGAACCCGAACACGAATGGCGACCTGTATTCTAGAGCTGAAAGAGCTCGCTGCGTGTCTGATTTGATGATGCTGACGTAAATGCTGAGAGAGAGAGAGAGAGAGAGAGAGAGAGAGAAACAACTTTATTTAGTAAATGCTGAGCAATTTTGTTGTGAGAAGTATCGTTTGGCCACGACAACACTGAAACACCAACGACACTTTGATACTTCGGTTTGACCAATAGTGTATGCGCTCATGGTGGTCTCGGTTTTCTTGAGTGAGAAAATGAAAAATGAGGCCGATTCTATTAGCAGCTGAGACGTAAAGTCGAGTGCCATCCATAAAATATCCAGGATGTTACCAGGGGAGCCGGACGCTATTCAGATTATGATTTACACTATACATGCATAATTATATATATTGTAAAGGATGTCCGAAAAAAATAGAGACCGATGAATGACACTTGACTAAATGGAAAAGCAGAGGGCAGCAAATAGAACTTTGAAGGATGTGCGGACGCAGAAGGGTGGGTGACGGAGTGGCGTCTGCTATGCGAAGGAGGTAGGTGCGTGTTCGGAGAAAAGCGAGCACATAATTGGAGATGCGGACGCCGCCCTTTGTGCAGGCCGGTTCTCGGAGCATATTGCATCATGAGCCACGGTTCCAATGCGCGAAGTTACAAGAATTGCGCGAAGTTGGTGGGCAGTGCTCTGGAAGCTCATCATTACATAGATTTGGAGAATAGCATCCTCCGTCGCGATGTGGGTGCGGTAGCGCCTGCCGTAGGTACTCAAAGGTGTCCGAAGAGGCAGTAAGGCGAGAGAATGTGAGCGAGTAAGAGAGATGGAGCGGGATGTTGTGAGAGCATGTGGTTTTAACGATTGGCAGTAAATATGACCTCTACGTGTTTCCATTCCCTTGGTAAGCAGCCTTCCAGGGCCAGGCTTGGTTAATCAGCTCGAGGAGAAAAAATCATGAGATACAACGGAACGTTGGAATCGCATTAACGCGAAGCTTGTTTGAAAGTGAGGTATCTGTGCAGCGGATGACACGCGCACAGCCTCGTGGCCTATCAGTATCACGTGGACGAAGATGATGGATGGTGCTTGTCGAGGGAAGGACGTTGATAAGTACAACGCATATCTAAATACATGTAATGTTTCTACACACCTTGTTCTCAGTGGCCCATACACAATCTGTGGGATTGGCGAAGAATGCACACATACGCAGCATCACATACCCTCTGGCACATAGATTGTGAACTACGAATGAGGAAGAGAAAATATAAGAAGCATAAGAAAATCAAAGAAGCCGCTAAATATCATGCGCCACACCACTACGAAAGTTGTGTGGTTTAGAGATACCTATGAGGCAACATTATATTTACAGGTTGATTGCCGTGATGCGTGAGTGAACACAGCAGGGGCCCCTTCATTGCCACTGCATTCGTCGGCTAGAATTCCATGCTTATATTATACAGGGAGTCCCAGCTATCACGCAGCACAATTAAAAAAAAATAGGAACGGCGTTACGCGAAGCAAACCTACTGCGTATTGTTTCCACTGCAGTGGAATAGCCGCCAGTAATTTTTTCGTTACTGAGATTTAATTAGGTAATTGCAATTAATCATCTAAGTCGAGAAGTACTGTCCTAATCATCAAAGTGTCAATGAAAAAAATGTAGAGCAACATGAAAAACTCCCGATACAGCTTTCTGTTGCTCATTACGTGCCACATAATTGGGTTTTTCCGAGCGTGAAAGGAGCCCGCGAATACACGCAGAATGATCGCGCGACTGGTCGCTCGACGCACTTTGCGTGTATTCGCGGGCTTTCACGCTCAGAAAAACACTTTTATGTAGCACGTATTGAGCAACAGAAAGCTGTATCTTGAGTTTTTCATTTTGCTCTACAATTTTCTCATTGACACTTTGATAATTAGGACAGTACTTTTCGAGTTAGATAATTAATTACAATTACTCAATTAAATGTCAGTAACGAAAACATTACTGGCGGCTACTCCACTGTAGTGCAAACAATACCCACTAGGTGCGCTATAACGTAAAGCTATTCCAAACTATTTTTATTCCAATCTCCTGACGTCAAATTTGCGTAACCACCGACGCAAGCATCGGGCGGTGACCGGCCGCGTTGTCTGAACAACCCAATCAAACACTCTCCTCGTTTATAGGAGGTCACCTTTGTTCGCTTTCAAAACCAATAACATTGTCTCCACTCAGCGGTTTTTCTTATCTAATTGGCTGACAAGAGGCGAGGAGCACGCTCTAGTGGAGAGGGTCTCGATCGGCCCGAGCTAGCACAGTGAAAATAGATAACCGCATGAAGAGGGTGGTGCCGGCTTCTCCGATTGGTCCACTTCGCTTTACTTAGCTTGCGGTGGCTGGTCGAAAATCGCGGCGGCGTGCAACGGAAGGATAAGAATGCCGCTAAAACGGATCCTCAGCAAGGAAGAGTTGGCAGAGCGATGTCGTATCCATGCCGAAAGGGCTCGATAACGTTTTACTGCCACGCAAAAAGGTTTATCATGCGCAAATAAATACATGCTCACCGGCAAGTGCGAGTAGCGAGGGCCTGAACGATCAACGGGCAGCCATATTCTATTCCTTTCGGAACGGGGCAGTCTGTGGCTATTCAGAAAAAAATTCAGTTTTGTTCGGCATATTAATGCATTTCTTTCGCATACACGTTAATGCTTTTATTTATTTTGATTACGATCAACCAGAATTGACTACAGTCATTTGTGGTGGAAAGGGTAGGAAGTAGGGTGAGAGAATTCAGCACTGTGAAAAATAGGTGATCAGGTCTCCCTCCCGAAGGAAGTCCAACGATAATACTGATATTTCTTCGCCTGCCGTGTCCATGCAGCGCGTGAAAATAAATCCAAGTGTACGCATCGCGCTTATTTCTAAAGCATATAATTAACTCTATCGCTAAAGTTTCGATTCACATGGTTTCAAACACGTGCGTGGAATCAGCATACTTTCTCTCTCTCTCTCTCTCAAGTTTTTTTGTCGAAGTTTCGGTATTTCCTGTTTAAGAGTCGCGGGCTGTATTCAAAATCATTTCCGCGTTCATCTGTGCTTTCCTGTAATTTCTAATACCAAATAAATATTGCTGCACGTATTTCAATTTCCCCAGAGCGGCCACAGAGACTTTGTGAGATGGATTATTGGTACTATAGCTAGAGTAACTTTAGTGCCTGTAGCGGTAACCCTTACTTGCGTTGGTGTTATTGTTGAAACGTATTCAGTATAGCCCATTCTCCACCCCTCTTGACTATTGTCATCAGGGTTGACTAGGCTGGAGCCGTCCTGGCACCTTCTAGTTGAGCCGCGAGGTCCGTGTCAACCAAGGTAAGTGAGGAGTGTGTCGAGTATCCGCTTGTGCTGGTCGTTGTCTCCAACGGGTAAGGTCCACTCTTGGAATGTGGATGGCCTGCACGTAGGCGGCAGCTTTCGTATATGCGGTGATCGCACTGTTGCGAGAGCCGGCGTGATCCCCACCTCCGGGTCCTTCCATGTGCTTGACGTGGAATGGTTTTAAGACTATATAGCCATGGACCTAGCTTCCTTTGGCTCATTCGCCGCCGAGCACGCTGTCGCGCGATACCTCTGCCGTTTCCCACAGAAAGGGTCACCAAAGCAAAACACTGAATCAATTTAGATTGATTATAAGCATTCCCGAAGAACTCGCTTTGCAGATTTCACGTTAACAGGTGGATTATTAGAAGAGAAAATGAGGGTCGAAGTTCCCTTTCTGAATTTCGTGCTGAAACCCCTGGGTCGGTACGTCAGTGTAACGTCACGAACGACAAAGTATCTTCATAGCATTCCGGCCGTCGTGCTTTCAGTATATGTTCTTCAAGCTTGCCAAGTTCGGTCCTTGGCTCTTTTATAACACAATGTAATACATTTTTACCAATCAAAGCTTAACTACAATGCACTAGAAGACAGCGTCAAAATACATGACGTCATGGCTAGGTGATTCGAGAATTCGAAAGCGGCGTCATCGCGCGTCATTCCTTGCGTCTTTTTTGGCTCACCAAGCATCTTCTCGCGGTAAGAGTGGCTTTTCTTTTTCTTTCTTGTGGAAGGGTAATTCGCTGACGTAGTTCAAATCATTTTTCTCTTTTGTGTCCCTTTAGTGGGTGCTAGACCAATGCAAGTATTATCTGTTAGCCAACGCGAAGCCCCAGCGTTATTGGGGTTAGTACGCTTGGCTGGAAAACGCGACCTACTAGGTAATCTATCCTAGGTTGTATATCCATTATCACGTCACGTTGTGCCATTCCCGAGGCATTGCCTGAAGAACGAGTGAACGAAAACTAGCGAATGATCATACGAACAAGGGAGCGAACGAATGAGCACGATCAGCTCATTTCCCAGCTCGCAACTGCTGTCCGTAGTAAAAATGGGAAGCGCAATGGCGCGGCAAGTTCAAGAGACACGAGCATCGCTAGGAGGCCAAATGGCCAATCGAGAGACGCTTGCTTTTGTTTGCCTTGCTTCTTTGCCGCTAGATTGGCAGCCGCCGAAGATGATGAGGCTCGGCCATTTTCCACGCTTTCTTCCGGGCGCTCTGGCCGAATGACTGAAATACGTGCCGTGACTGAATAGCGGAGATTGACTGCCAACCGCTGCGGAAGGCAAGATTTTTTTCCGCGTGGCTGCCTCGGTAGGTTTGCCGTGAATGGGCGCGTGTGGAGGTGTAACGTTGAAAGGAGGGGGGGGGGGGGGGAGGGAGGATGGGGGGAGGCAAGGAGGTTTGGCTCGGCGGAGCCTTTGTAGGAGAAATTACCCATCGTTCTCCCCTTGCAATAACAATAAATTAAATAGTGACTGATTTATGAAGTGTGGCGAGCGCTATCCTTGTTCTTACTCATGCGAATAGCACGTCGCTAGCTTGAGAATTAAACAGTAACCACAGAAAAAAAAATCGCTTGCTATATTTCTCACGATGCGTCATAGTATAATGCAAGCGCGCTGATCTCATCCTTTTGTTATTCGCACGGTGTATAATTGTCCCGTTCTTCTCCCTTTCAATTGTATCATCGATAAAGATTGCTGATAAAGACTGATTGATTGTTGCAGCAGGTAGCGCGTAAAAAAAAAACAGATGCAGTTAATTTACCGCACAGATTTTTCACTTCTGGCATTAGGGCTGACTTGCACAGCATGTTTTCATTCCAGACGACACCCCTTTGCCCTTATAGATAAAAAACTGAGACATCTAAACCCCACTTATTCATTAGCACAAGCTCCGCTTTTGTGACAAACTACCCGTGATGGATAAACTGGGGACATACGGCGCTGTTCGCGGCAGTTTTTGCCGCACCGCCCGGGCTGCGCAAGACGGTCTCCATTGCAAACAAAGAATTAAGTTCAACAGAAACGCGTGGCTCCCGTGGATGCATGGTCAAAACACTGTTTTCCATTGATATACAATGGACCCTTTTCCACTCGAAGGCGCGGCAAACTTCGCTTATTTTTCACGTTTCCTGTTCCCCATATTTCTTTGTCTTCTTTTACAGTATTTCAGCTACAAGCTTCCTCCAGGAGGCACTCGTCTAGAATAATTTGCTTACTTGAGTTGGGGTATTTTTCTGTCAAGTTAAGGGTAGCCTGTGTAGAGAAGTAATGACAAATAGCGGAGCGCTTTCCTGTATTCATACTCAACCTGGCAAGTTTCGAGAACTTTGTCTGCGCCATGACACGCCCTGAATACTCGGAAATTAGTGACGTATAACTCACACACGCGCACTGAGGTTCTGGGTGCGAAGTTCGAAAAATGAAAGCTTGTTTAACCTTCATCTTCCCACCAAATAATCGCCAAATCTCTAAAGCAAACTGGTTTTCGAATAAATATTTCGGCAGTACCGAAAGCTAAACGTTTCGACAGTATTGCATATCTTGTTGGGATAATTAATTAAGGTCTCCAACCAAAAAACGGCACTTATTAAAACCGACCTTTCGGGGCCGACTCGACTCCCTTCTACTTTCTCTAAGAGGCCGAATTGGCGCCGAAACGTCGGGTTTAATAAATAACACCTTTTGGTTGGAAACGTTATAAGCTTCTTCATACTTTTCCAGTATAATGAAAGTTAGTGCTTCACCTCAGTTTCACTTTGACACAATCGTGGGCTTCAATGTGTATAAGCGAACGTAGTGATTTCGATAATTCGCTGGTTCCGCTCAGAGTAGTAAAATGAATTGAGGCTGCATTTCAGCAATACGCACGCAAAAAGACGGAGCGACAGAAAGAAAATCTTCCACCTTGCTCACCCAACCCTAAATTAGCGCCTTTATCTCCAGCTGAAGCTCAACTTCGTGATATTATCAGATTTTAAAATATCGATAATCAAGTAACGATGTAAGGCCCACTTTCAATATGCGTCAGCGCTCTGCGCAAAACAATACGCCTCAACGCCGACCCCTCAATGCTTACGATATTCATTGTCGGCACTAACAGGATCACAAGTTTTGCTTTTCGTTTTTCTTTTCTCTCTCGTCATATTTCGCGCGCGGATAAGCAGCAAGGCACAGAGTGGAGCGTTTAATCCTTGTTTGCATAGATGCTGTCAAGCATAACGAGAGCAAAACGCTGGGGGTCCGCGGTATGAGCAACCGTTATGGGCGGAGAAAAGAAATAAACGCCAATAAAGGTTTTAAATTGGATTTATCCCGTGGCGGGCTTCGAGCAGGACGGCGGGCTTGAAGCGGCCGGGGCGGTCCATCGCTGGCGATGAGCTTAAAAGCGGCCCCCGCTGAGTCACGTGAGCGCACAACGTACTATTACGAGAGGGCGCTGTGTTCTCCTGTAGGATAAAGTCCCTAAAACGCTGCGCTTTTGGGGCCGCCGGATTACGCTCACTGCGCCACGTACACTAAAGGGATTCGAATGTGTAACAAGCCGTGTCACAGCCCCGTAATCATCAGTGACTCAGCGTGGTCTTGTAACATTCTCACCTACTGCACTCTTGTTGAAAAAGTTTTTGCTTTCGTTTTGTCTGGGCTCTATTTTTCAAAGAAATTATATCTTAGTGGAATAGAACTTCCATTGTTGGGCTAATTGGTTTGCAAAAAGTTTATCGAGTAGAAAACGATAATCACAGAACAGGCACACATGCCTGGTACGAGCGACTATAAGACTATTTTTTCATACAACACATTCCCTAATGTACCCGTATGCTCAAACCAGTGTAACGCGATTGCTTTTTTTTTTCTTTTCTTGCAAGTATTGGCTGCAACTACGTCTATGCATATCAACACAGCGGAAAAAAAAGGGGGCAGTGGCTACATGAATGAAAGAACTTGTCAAGCATCGGTCGTGCCTCGAAACTATAGCTGTGGTGATCACTTCTTCAGAAGAAGAAAGAAAGAGTGGCTGGTTCAGTGTTATTAAAAGTGTCCCTTAAACTTGGAGCAGCAAGCCACAGCAAGAGCAAGAATATATTATCTATGATCTATTGGCTTGTTGTGTTAGTGTCTTGTTATTTCGTTATAGATTTGTTCCGACAGTGTATGGTAATCTTATTACCTGTGAGATTTTCTCTTTGTCCTGTTTTTTGTTTTGTTTATTTTTCGTAGCTAACATTTTAGGATAGACGTTTCTGCGACCACACTTCCCACATATCACAGCTAATAAAGGAGCAGACAATTCAGGATCACCGCTGCCTGTTTCAAAAAGCCGATCTGCAATAGTTCAGATCTGGTTTCTTTCTGCTTCCTGTGTCAGTATGTGAGGGACAATTTTCGCATTCAGTTTCTGCTTCTCAAAGTCATCGTGTAAGATGTCGATAAACGTACATGCCTGTTAAATTTAGATCTTTTGATATATATGCCGCGGCCAGTAACCGGGTGATTTTCACGCATTGGCTCACAAGTTTCACATTTTCAGCGGTATGTGACGTTGAGGAGCGGCTGACTCTGAGATCGTCTTGCACACTATCTCTGCACCCCTGAAATCTTTGGTTGCATTTAAAGACACGGCTTCTGGATAATGCTTCGTCACCGTATACTTCCTGAAACATGTATCCCTAGGGGTTTACCGTGTCCGACGAAAACTTGTATTTGGGCACAATGTATGCATTATCTGGGCCCCAGATGTACTCAAGCTAACTTGAGCTTTTTTTCTAGGTTACATTGCCTAACTGACCGGGACAAATAAAGCATTAATAAATTCGTTCAATCATTTCGACTACGTCACTGGTGTCACGTCCAACTGAATGCACCAACAAGCGGAACAGTGATTTCCTAAACACAGCTTTGTAGCTTAGTAAATTTACATAGAAACCATTCCAAGGCTGTGTCTACTCTGACTCTGAGCGCATATGAAGCGACTCAATAACGCTAATTTACCCAGTTTTTGTATCAAGAAAAATAAAAATAAAATCTCTCGTGGTACTTTTCTGACACGTACATTAAAACCATGGAGACTATATCGAGACACGAGACAATTACAAAACACTGACGCACGCAAGCAAATGAAGGAAATACGAGTGTACAGCTAGCGGACGTCTTCATTTAACAACAATTCTCTGCTCGTGACCGAGTTGTCTTTACAGCAGGCCATGGAAAAGCGCAGGCCGTGTGTTTATATACATATTAGGACAGAAACATCCAATATACGCCATGTATACAATGACGAGCTTCACGATGATCATGCAGTATGACGCGATACCATCTATAGTACAACAATAAAACGAAAAACCAAGTGGAAGAACTTAGCGGCTAGAAAGAAAGGAGGCGCACCTTTTACGAATGCGCGTTTAAACCTTGACACTGCGGATTTCTGGCCTGTATCAAGCGAGGGCCTCCCGAAACCCGCTCCATTTCTCTCACTGTAAAGCCAGCATTCCCGTCGAGCCACAAACGGTGCCCGGCACGCCCGAGTGCGAATCCTTCTTATCGTCCCGAAAAGCGGAGGAATATAGGTTTCCGAGCGTCTATTTTTCGGGAAGGGGCTTAGTTTACAAAAAGGACCATTACGCCCCCGCGTGCGAAACGCAACAGCGGCTCGACTCGGAAAAAGGCGCAACGCTGTAAGGACAAGGGAATGGCGAAAAAAAAAAAAAAGTTGGTTAGGAGAGAGGCCGCTGTGGGCGGGAGGAAGAAAAGGGGTCCGAGCGTGTGCCTCTTCCAGCTCGACACACACATCTCTCCATTCTTCCTTCAAAGCCAAAGCCATAGCCAAAGCCTCGGCACGAGGCGTCTCGCTCGGTTACACGTCTCCTCCTACGGAGCAAGGGAGCTTCGCGATTCGCTCAGATAGGATTGCCTCGCTCGCGCCCTCCGGCTTACTACATTCACGCTGCTTACTCTTCATTCGCATTGAGTTTTGAGAAACAATGGAGACGCGACGAACAAGGCGCGTATAAACGCTTCCAGCGAAACGGATGCCAAACCGTTTTTCTTTCGCAGACGCGCTCCCAGGAGCAGCGAGATTCACCGCTATGTTAGAGCGCACGAGCGTACGCGCACGCTCACACGCACGCACTAACGGAGCGCCAGACAGTCTAATCTCAGCGCCGCGATTATTTTGCCGGCTTTCTCACGGCCTGACGCGCTTCGTACGCGCGCGCGCGCGCTCCAGCGTTGCTGCGCTCGCAGCGTCTTGGGCGGGCGGCGCTGAGCGTCGCACGCGCTGGCGATTTCATCCGAAGTGCTTGTTTGTCCGACGCGGCTGAATCGACGGCGCGTTTTCGGCGTCGAGGCAGGCAGGTGGGGCGGGACGTTTATGCGTACGTATACAAACGATGCGGAATGCCGGCGAAAAAAAGAAATCACCTGAGCGTGTTTTGTGTTTTTGCTTTGGTGTCCCTCTGTCTGCCGACATTGCGCCGCCGCCTTCTCTATATACACCGCGGGAGACGCTCGCTCGCTAGCTGCAACCGGCCCGTTCTATCCGTCACTGTCTACCGGGATGATGTACGGCGCCGGGCGTACCGGGGAGAAAGTCGGCTCATTGCCGGAGGCCGCACGCTATCCGGCCTGAGTCGTACAGATTTGGCGCCGCTGTGCACAAATGGTCTGTGTGCACCGCGTTTCACGCCGCTCCTCATGGGACGAACAACAAGCACTGTCACACTGCTAAAAAAAAATTTAAAACTGAAGTGAAATCGTAGCTGGTAGAGATACAGTGTATTCCTTGTTCTGAAAATGGCTACTCGACCACCGGCTGCGGTATTTTACTGGGTGTTGAGTGTGTCGAGCGGTGTAACTGTTTTTTGATCGCGTGCTGGCGTACCGTTGTCGTTGGATTCGGCACTGCGGGTGCAATGCAGAATAACCGCTGCTTACGTTAACATTTTACGGTGCTGGCGCACCGCCTGATAGTTCTCTTGATTGTTGACACTCTTTATGCTTAAGCTTAATCGATGTGTTAGTCTTATATTTTATTTAAGTTGAAAGAGAAGCAGCTGTAGTATAAATTGTTGAAGACAAAATGCACGGAGATTCGTAACGGCAGGGCCAGTTTTATCGAAGCCGGCTCTTTGAGTACACGATAACTTCTGGGTTGCCTCATCTGCATAAACTCATTTCTTAAAACACAGGGAGGAGTAGGAACTTTTATTCGGTTCGTGCATGGCGCTTGCAGTGGAGCTTCCCGTCCACTTCAAGAACATCAGAAATCTGTATAATCTCTGGACTAAAAAAAAATAACAAAAAATACAGCAAGTATTGTCAACTCAATATGCGAACCCCTGCATGCATTGATTGACCGAATTATTCATGGATTTACTGTTGGAAAAGATAATCGAAGGTATATAGCGGAATCGGTTATAGCCAGTTTAACAGGGCCGTCTCATTAGCACACCCTAAGGGCGAGTTCAAAGTTTTTTTTTTTTTTGTGCAGTTGAGAGAGTCGGTCGGGTTTATTCAGGTAATGTAGTCAATGGGTGCTGGGTTCAATAACGGGGAAAGTAGAGCTGCCACAAACTCTGTTGTACCGGTAAATCACAGAAAGACCTAAATTTGGGCTGGCTGGCGCTCATTCTTGCGTAATGGCGCCGCAGAAAGTAAACGATGCCAGGTAAAGACACACAGCACACAAGCACTTGCCTCCTTCGTGTCCTCATCCGTCTTCGGTTAGTTTCTGTGGCGCCACTATTCCAGAACGAACCATTAACTCAAACCTCGTACGATGATCGCTGTCAAAAAACCTCCGCAAAAAGTGAAGCCACATGTTCTCCGAAACTCGCAGCACGCGTGATTCCTCCTCGAATATTTTGCCGCTGGATGTGGACCGACGCGTCGGGCTCTGCGAAAACAGAAAACGGAAGGGTCATTTCGTCGCAACGCTCTCTCTCTCTCTCTCCGCTCTTTTTTTACTCAATCCCTCTCTCCCGAAATAGCGAAGGTGAAACGAGAAGCACAGCCTTGGTTGAGTGGCGGAGACGCGACCGACGCGAACGTCTAGAGCAAGCCCGCGCAGAGCACTCCACGGACAGGGCATCTCGCACGCAGCGCTGAGTAGGTGGGTGGGTGGTGAGGCGGCAGAGGAACGTAAAGTGCCTTATCGCGTGCCCAGTCGCACGCCGGCGCGTCTTCTACTCCGACGCGCTCGAACGGCGCTCCCGTCTTGTTCTCTCGGTGCGCGCTCGCGCTCGAGTTGGTTGCAAGGACTCGCACACTTTCCTCGTAGTGCCGCTTCTGCGCTCGGTTGACGGCCGTCCGATGTCCGCTCTCGTGGAAAAGCGGCCCCTAATGAGCCCCGCTGCTGGATCCAGCGAGAAGAGGTGTGGTCAGCCGCGAGTGTCTTTTTTTTTTTCTTCTTTCTTTTTCTCCACTCCTTTCGTCGTCGATGAGAAGGGACTACTGCTTGCGGGAGGTCTGACGCGGTGGACCTTGAACGATAGCCTTTATTCGATGCGTGCAAGAGCGCTGCGTGCTTCGAACGATCGCTAAAGCATGCGGCTAAAAGTTGGCCTGTGAGTGGATTACACGGGGGGTAGCTTTATTTCGCAGGTTGCGGCTTGGAGCCGCGGCCTCTCACGCAATGTGTTAAATTCGTGAACAAACAAAATGCTAAGATGTCTTTTTTTTTTTTTGGTGTCGCAGCAGGGAGACGTCTCACTTGGGAGGTCTTAAAGTTTTATTATAACGCTTACACTAATATGTCTAATCACTTAACGTTTAATCCTGCTGGGTTGGCGCTATGCAGCCTGCAGTTGTAGGAACGCCCGTGCTCCTTTCTTTCGCCGACGCAAGGCAGGAAAATGCGATATCATACCTTAGTAAGATTCTGAAAGCGCTCTCTCCTTCAAGAGTATGCAGTCCACCTCCTCTGTGACCAGAGATGTGAGTGACTCAATTAATTCATTCACGTGGTGAAGTCCGCGCACTGACGCAGCATTAGAAAACAATATTACAGAATTGCATGGGGACAAAAGAGACTTGTTAGGTTCAATAGTCTGTAGCGCAGAAGTACCAAGGGCGTTGGGCGAAAACAGCCGTATATTGTGGCATAAGCTGAATCAGTTCTGCGGGATTCCCAAGAACTGATTTGCCCTTTCAGTCTGCGTTTTCTGCCAGTGAACTTCATTGTGTCACGACACAAATAAATCTCACGAAGTTATCGAATGAAGCGACAATTTGCATGAAGCGACATTTACAGTCAACAGCAGTTATGAACAAGTGAATGGGTCGATTTTGTACGCTACTCAGTTGAGCTGTTGTTCAGGTATGGCGCAACATAATAAAAGCAAGAGGAAAATAACGCTATCTGAACAGTTTTAAATACCTAGAATCGAACCAGCACTGCTTGAAACCAATAAGGATTCAAGCCGGGCGCTCCGACTACTACTACGCCATGGACACTTTTCTTTTTATTTCCTTTTCTTTTCTTGCTTACGTGCTATTTATTGTACCGAGTGTAACGTTGCACGCGATAACTACACAGGTACTCACCAATACGTCACACAATGATGGTCTCTGAAAAGGACCTGGAAAGCCTGATGTGTACAACTTACCATACAGAAAAAGTACGAAGCATATTTGCACCTAAAAGGTTGGCAACGACTGGCAGCCGATTAATGGAGGGCGCCATTCCGGCTCAAATTACATTTGGTCAAACAGATCCTTCAAGTGCACAATCATTTGGCTAAACTCAAATATTGAAGAAAATATCGGCTCAGCATTGCAGTCCAAGGAAAGTACGTCATTTTCATCGGGCGCAATTAAATATCCGAGGGTATGTGGATTTAAAAAAAAAAAGTATTTCTGCTGGGACTTTTGTAGCACGCCCCAAATCAATATGGCATCTTCACAAGTTATAATATACTAGCTGCGCTGGCGAATCGTCCTTCCACATCGGTATGAGTAAACTAGTGCGAAATTAGTTCTCTGTGTCCTTGTCTGAAGCGATGAATGTATATGGCATGCAGCGAGGAACCCTGCTGGGCTACCAGCGAATAATTCCGCCTACCGTAATGTATAGGTATGAAATGTTACTCGACAAATGAAAGCCAAGAAGGCCTCGCGGTTCGCTCCGTAACGCTGATCGACTAGTCAACACCACCTAGATATCACAAGGCCTGTTGACTCCGATCCATGACGTCATGCTATCTGGCCCGAAATTTCCACTGCCAAGGCTGGCGTGACGAAAGCGGTGACGTCACAATCACCACGGCTTACTCGGGAGCGTCACCATTAGATTCTGCGGCAGTCGGGCCTGGTAGCATGACGTCATGTATCGGAGTGAACAGGCCTTGTGATATCTAGGTGGTGTTCACTAGTCCCAAGATGTTGGCGTATCGCGGCTGCAGGTACGAGGTCATGGATTCAATCGCGGCCGTGCCGGCCGCCGTACGATGGAGCGGAGCGTAAAAACGCTCGTTCAGGAACTCAAGGTGGTCAAACTCAGTCCAGAGTCCCGCAAAATGGCATGTATCGCAATCAAATCGTTAATTTGGTGCGTAAAACCTCAGTATTTCACTTTTTAGGTCTTTAATCTCAGGACATGCGCTGTCCGCGCATCTTAGTGCATGTGGCTGGGTATAATGCGGGAGACAACACCAGTGGCCGAGGTTCGCCGAGTTTTTCTTAAAGGAACCAATGGGAACCAATGATGTTAAGGGAACCAATGACTCCTGGATGTCTGTTTCTTTTTTCTTTCTATAGCGAGGGTTCCGCTGTCAGAGAACATCGAACAGGGGCCATATCTTGTGGCCATACGTAGATCAAATAACCGGTAGGCTGTGATAGAGTAACAAAATCAGTGCCAATGGAACAAAAACGCGGCCGAGCATGGAAACAATTAGGTGTTGTGATTAGGTTAAGAAATCTTTAGGTATATGATGGACAAAGGTAATTGGAAATCGCGGGGAGAGGCCTTCGTCCGCCATAGGCACGGATTAGGCTGAGGACATTATTGTTGCTGTTGATGATAAGGATTTGGCATATATTCTCTGTTCATACTCAGCATATATACAGATATTTCATACAAGAAGACGTTGTGTAAGTATGGTTCCTGTATATATCGTAACGATGGTGCTTTGGTGGGTCAAAGAAATATCTAATGCAACCAGTATTCATGCTTTTCTTCAGATGGCCGCGAACTGTGCCAGACGTTGGCGTTTTAATGTTCCGCGTTCGCTACTTTCGGTTATTCACGCTACATCCATTCTGACATCTGCTCCCGGAAGCTCCTCCCCAAACTAACTTAATAAGTTGGTGGCAACCTCTTCGCTCCTACATGAGTTTGTCGACCGCTCAAACGAAGGCTATTCCTGTTACAGCATGTTTATTTACTTGGAGCCGGCGATATGAGCAGAGAAGTTAAACAAACGGAGCATAATAATGAGAACAAGCGCACCAAGGTTGCGGTTTAGAAAGAGAGGTTAAGGTTATTCTTATGTAAAATGACAATCGAATCAGGTGAAAAAGAAATAAATGAAAAAAAAGGTAAACGAAACCTTTTTGTCTTTTCGATCGTGGGTACGAATTTCTTAGCCGTTCGTTGTTTTTCCACTATCGTGGTCACTAGGGTGTCATATTTCTGCAGCTAAGACATTGAGCTGAACAGCATCGGTGCAAATTAGCTCTGGATTCCATGTCTTCTCGCAGCGAATCGAAGGTCCCTGGACTGTTACTTCAACATTTCTTCCGCCACTTAATTTGTTGACTTTCTATTCTATATTTGCTTTCCTTTCATTTTCCGTTTTTCTTATTTTTATTTATTTTTTGTGCGTGTTTGATAATCAATCCATCGCACTAGAATATCGGACGCGCAAGGTTATAGGCACTTTTATCGGTGGCCGTTTGCTGTTTACTGCCTTTTTTTTTCTCACATTATTACTGATAGTGGTACATACCTTGTCCAAACGATGCCCGGTTTGCCACCACTGGGCTTTAAACTTCCTCATGCTACTTTCTCAAAGCTCTCACAAATCACGGCGTAAAACTGTACGTATATTAGATCCCTAAAGCACATAACCTCTTAGTAGAGCAGCGGATAACATTCGGACCCGCCGCGGTGCCATAGCGGCTATGGTATTACGCTGCTAAGCACGATGTCGCGGGATCAAATCCCGGCCGCGACGGCCGCATTTTGATGGGGGCTCTCCCGTAGCGAAGCAACTTTACTGTGTCGCGTGTGGTTGGGCGTCGCATTTACAAATTCTTATTCATTCCTAAAATAGGAATGGCTAACAATGCGGCATACAATTCGTGCGGGTGCGATGAGACACTAGAGCACCTTCTGTATCATTGCCCAGCTTTTGACGCTCAACGACGGATTCTTCAAGCTCAGCTCAGCATGTTAGATAGCAGAGTGCTCTCATAGGAAAAGATTCTGGGACCATGGCCTACGGATTCTTGCATGCGAAAGGCCATAAAAGCTCTTCTTCACTTCTTGAAGCAGACTGGACTGTATGAGCGCTTGTGACAGTGGACCTTCCTCTGCGACCGACTCTGTGAATGACTGACTCTTTATTATTTTTGTATTTTCGCTCCTTATCTATCCTTCCCCATTCCCTTTCTTGGCTCCCCAAGCGTAGGGTAGCCAACCGGGCACGTCCTTGGTTAACCTTCCTACCTTTCCCTTCTCGTTTCTCTCTATCTCTCTCTCGATGGAGGCGAAATGCAAGAACGCCCGTGTCCTGTGCATTGGGGGCACGTTAAAGATCCCCTGGTGGTCAAAATGAATCCGGAGTCCTCCGCAACGGCATGCCTCATAATCAAATCGTGGTTTTGGCACGTAAAACCCCAGAATTCAAATCAAATGCAATTCGAATAACACTCGGAGGAAAGGTTTTGTTTTTCTTGAATTTCTTATACTTGGGCTACACCATTCTTGGGCCGTTCCGTATGTGACAGTGGGTCTGTGTCACCTATTATCTGCCCGTTCTTGGCTAATCATCCAGAACGGCTATATCGCTCTGTGACTCAACAGGTATAAACAAAGTTCAAAACAAGTTCTCCCAAAAGGGTGAATCGTTGACAACTGTACTCCTAGCACGGTTTAGCGTGGCAGTTGGACTTCTCGGACGGTGTTCTAACTGTCCGCGGATGCGATGTGTTGGCGCGATGCATGCACGCAAGGCAATTCTGTTGCTGTGCAGAAACAGCACCCTGGCAACTACCAGGCGTCTCATAACGTTTGCATAATGAAGAGCGTCGGCAGTGGCACTGCAGGCGTCGCCCCGTAATGGTGCGTGAGATGAGACCGATGGGAAACCGTCGGCGGTGTCAGTTAGCGCCCAGTGAAATGTTAGATGACGTTAGCTTGTCGTTGGCTTGACGCTTACTGCCTGCTGCGGTAAGGGCACAGACGCGGCAGCTCGACAGGAACGTTATTGTGCTTAATAGTGGCGTGCGCACAGGGCTCATGCCAACAGCGGAAGGCAGAACACTGTCCTGTCTCTGCCAGCAATGTGACTGAGGGTAGCGCTGTTGGTGCGTCGACTTCACTTCGTCGTGAAAGAAGATGAGGCGTGCAGACACGGACATAAGAGATCCAGAGAACATGAATGGTTCTCTTCTCTTATGTCGTTGTCTGCCAGCGTTACTTTCTTTCACGATGAATTCATACCAACTAGCTCTACTTTCTGTAGTTTCACTTCGTCGTTGCTGCGGCTGAACGCACTCGGCGTCTCTAAAAACTGAGCGCGAGTAGGGAGCCTACATGCAACACAACAGCGCTTGAATGTAGGCTGCCTAAACGCGAGCCGCGCATGCGCCGCCAGCGGCACAACACGACAACGGCGATTGCGGTGGTGATGGTGTTTTTTGCGTCTCAAGTGTCTATAGAAATGTTATCGCAATAAAATGCTTAAATATATTTTGATATGTGTTGAACTTCTCTTTGAATACCCCCTCATCACCATTTTTCCCTCGACAAACATGGTACATCGCCTTTATGCTCATGCCATCGCTGTGTCGGAGTCTCACACAGTGCATCAGCCTGATTTGGTTTTTAAAACGAAGCTTTTTTTTTGCTTTTAGGGGCGAAGCACCTTAGGGCCGAGCCTTGTCCCTCCCTCATCGTCCGTAGCTCTGGTTTGCATGGAGTCCTCTAGGGGCGCTGCGGTGCACAAGGGCGTTCGTTCCCGACGCGCGCTCTCTTTCTCCCTTCAGCCATGGATAATAACGGTCGCTTCTGATAACGGCGCGCCCGCTATGGATGAAAAGGCAAAAGTGGTGGCTCAACTGGAAGCGGAGTCGAGGGCTCGCAAAGCTGCTGCAGCATGGCGACGCGGACAACAAGCAGGCCCGGAGTCTAGGGCGCGGGAAGCCGCAGCAAAACGGCAACGCCGGCAAGCGGACCCGGAGCTGAGGGCTCGCGAAGCTGCAGCAGCACGGAAACACCGGCATGCGGACCCGGACCTGAGGGCTCGCAAAGCTGCAGCAGTACGGCAACACCGGGAAGCGGACCCGGAGCTGAGGGCTCGCGAAGCTCGCGCTTGAACCGAGCATTGGCGCCACCAACCTCAGGTGGAGAACGCTTCCGGCGTTTTGCCGCCAGCTGCCCGCGCTCTCGCCGCCTCTGTGTGCGCGCTTGCCGGCGTCGCGCTTGAACCGAGCATCGGCGCCACCAACCTCAGGTAGAGGACGCTTCCGGCGTTTTGCCGCCGTTTCCCGGGCTCTCGCCGCCTCTGGGTCCGCTTGCCGGCGTCGGGGAATTCACGGTTAACCGAATGATCCCCCGGTGCTTCGTCCACTCATCATCATTCACTTCGTGGATATGCAGTGATTTTTTTATTGCGATAGCAATTATATGGACACTCAAAAGCAGGTTTCTGCCGTCGGCGTCGCCTGTCGCCGTCGCCGTGAGGTTCCGTATGACGTCAATGGAGATGAAATTGTCGCCGCGCGCCGAACGCTGTATGTGCGAGTGAAAGGGCGCGAGGGGCGCGCGCTTTCACGGGGAGTGAACGCACGGCGGAGAACAAACGCGCGTTCTGCGCCGTGCTCGCTTAAGGACTGCAGAAGTAGGCGTCTCTTTCCTCCTTTAAAATCACCATATATGTAGAGCAAACGCGTCCTTCTTCCTGACGCGCGAGAGGCCGTAGGGGGGGGGGGGGAGGGAAGGGAGGCGACGTTTAGCTGCGGCACCAAGTGCCTATTTATATCAGAGGCTCCGGCAACAGTCACCAACGCCGCACGCATTTTGAGCGAACGCGAGCAAAACGCCGACGGCGTCGACAACAGTTCTGCGTGTTGCCGGTGCTGCTGCATGTCCAAGTTTATACAGCTGATAAAGCTAATATCATTACTCCGTATAGCTCTCTACGAATTTGCTATCGCAATTGATGCTTCGCCTTTCAGGTGAAACTGCGACAACTTTTTTGCTTACCCTCCCGGGTTTGGTATGGCTGTTGGCTGCTCTATTGGCCAGTATATCCGCGGATATATTTGCAGACGTATGATATATGACCACACGATACGGCCTGTGGCGTAAAGGCGCATGGTTTCCGGTGTCGATGTGATGGACAACAGTGGAAGTACGGCCTAAGCGAGATTGTTGTAGGTTGAATGACGTGCGAAAGCGGTCAAGGAGATCGACGATCTGGGCGTGCTGACCTGGAGTGAGGTTGGGATCAATACACCGGGAAAATGTTGGGTCACACGGCGGCGTCGGAGGAGAAACTTGAAGGGCCATAGCGTCAACCTGAGGAGAAGCCGGGTCGTCAGGCACATCATAAAGGAAGCTTGACTCAATTGCGTCAGCATAACCAAGACACTCATCGTGGAGCAGGCTAGCAGGGCAAGGAAACAGGTTCGAGATATAAGGTGCGCTGGAACCTTGTCGAATGGCAAGAAGGACAAAAGGAAGCAAGAAGGGATGACGGCGAGCAACGAGTTTAGACGGCGTGAAAAGAACTCAACGCAGGAAAACCCAACGCAGGAAACGGATACAAGTGCGGCGCTGACGTGTCGGCGCTGACGAGCACACGAGCGGAAGCGTCTGCAGTATCTTCAAACACGTTGGTGCCGAATGGCGACAGAGCTAGTTCAGCACGGGCATAATCTATAATGGCATGATGAGATGACAGAAAGTGCCATCCTAAAATCGTGGCATGGGAGCAGCGGGGCAGAATAGCGAACTCAAAACGGTATAAAGTATCGCTTATAACAACACGCACAGTACATTTCCCTAAGGGTTCAATCGGTGCAGCGCTTGCTGTACGTAATGAAACGGCAGAATATGGCGTCGCGACTTTTATTGCGATAGCAATTATATGGACACTCCAAAGCAGATTTCTGCCGTCGGCGTCGCCGTCGCCGTGAGGTTCCGTATGACGTCAATGGAGATGAAATCGTCGCCGCGCGCCGCCGAACGCTGTATGTGCGAGTGAAAGGGCGCGAGGGACGCGCGCTTTCACGGGGAGTGAACGCACGGCGGAGAACAAACGAGCGTTCTGTGCCGTGCTCCCTTAAGGGCTGCAGAAGTAGGCGTCCCTTTCGTCCTTTACAATCACCATATATGTAGAGCAAACGCGCCTTCTTCTGACGCACGAAAGGCCGTAGGGGGGGGGGGGGGGGAGGGGGAGGGGACGTTTAGCTGCGGCACCAAGTGCCTATTTATATCAGAGGCTCCGGCGACAGTCACCAACGCCGCACGCATTTTGTGCGAACGCGGGCAAAACGCCGACGGCGTCGACTAGAGTTCTGCGTGTTGCCGGTGCTGCTGCATGTCCAAGTTTACACAGTTGATAAAGCTACTATCATTACTCCGTATAGCTCTCTACAAATTTGCTATCGCAATTTATGCTTCGACTTTCAGGTGAAACTGCGACAACTTTTTCTTAGTTGAAGACGAAGCTGGTCCGAAATCACTTTGCTGCTCTCCTGTTTACAAGCGCATGAACGGCAATGCCTTCTTCAACAGAAAGGTTATATGTGCGCCGAATGAAAGTACCGGTGGACGGGGTCTAGAACTAGTGTATGCTGACCGTCAAAGTAGTGCGAGTAAGCACACCTCTGCTCTGCGTCACAAAACAATGATTTCCTAAATAAAACCTGGACGGATAGTGTCGGCTCACGGGTATCTCTAAATCACTCCGACCTATTAATTTAATAGTGGATTGTATTTACGTATTCTTTTGTTTACATTGCTTTTAGCCATTCGGTGTGTGTGACTGGGTGTGTGCCCGTTCTTGGCCCCATCCTCCATCATATGTAGGTGCAACTGCGGCACAACAGGTACAGAAATCCTTAAACGTTGCTTGATGCGCGTCCTATTTTTTTGTGCAAGCACCTGTCATTACCATCCTTCCCTCGACAAGCGTCATATACATCGGCTTGTGTCCTCGTAACGTCGTGGCGTATGTGTCTCACACCGTGAAACCGCCTGGTTTGTAGTTTGCCTTTCGGCGTAGCTCGTGAGCGGTGTTGTGCATAAACATAAATATTCCACGAGGATATAGTTCTGACATTTGTGATGGATAAGCGTGAACACATTGCACGACATTAAACGTTGCATAGGATGAAAGAAAACACAGTTGTACGCATCGCCGTTAATTGTGGAACATTCAAATTACTAGTTCCCTAAACCTTCGCTTCACGTAGATTCCAACATGTGCATTGGATCTGCAGATTTTACTGCGGCAGCAGTTTGGTGCTGTAAACTGTCCCTAATAAAAAAATCCATATGCCCTACAATTCCCATATCCAATAATCCGATATGAAATATATAGGATCCGAATACAAAAACCCGTTTTTCCTTTATGTGATATGATGTTATTGGATATAGGTGTTATGGGGAATACGGGTTTTTTTCAGTAGGGGTGTTTGCTTTGTACGTTCTTTCCTTTGTGCTGACACCGACCGCTGTCGTCATCGACG
Organism: Dermacentor silvarum; assembly: GCF_013339745.2. NCBI lineage: Eukaryota > Metazoa > Arthropoda > Arachnida > Ixodida > Ixodidae > Dermacentor > Dermacentor silvarum. The sequence goes on along the minus strand of NC_051159.1, from coordinate 35,989,287 downwards.
CGTGCTTGTCGTCATCAGGCCACGTCGTCATCTCCTGCTTCGCCATCGCCATCTGGCGAGGAAAAATAAAGCTTTGTGCCCCAACCACTACCACTGGGATTCGCAATCAGCATTTAGGAGTGGAGCGCGCTAACCACCAATCTAGCGCGAAACTTTTTTCCCTTCCTTTATTACATGGAATACAAATCGTGGAGGTTTCCAAATCACTATACGAACAGGCACACCTAATATTTGGGTAGACAAACACAGGCATTTTATAAAGACACATGTTCTGACGGCCCTTGCACCACTTACACATTATGCACATATGATACCGTTTCCCGAAGAAATGACATTGTAGACTTAGGAGTCTGTGCAAGTCGGTCAAACACACGACTTTGCCAAAAAATGTGCAGTCCTAACAAGATGAACGTGTCATACTGATAACAGTATACTGATAAGTGGTAGAAAACGTATCGAGTATTGTGTAATGTATATTTATTTTAGAAGTGTCCTTTCCAGGTGTCCCAAAAGAGCATCGAACCATGGATGCAATATTGGATATCGTCACCTATGTTGAACATGAACGAGCTAAGGAAAATGTCACAATAGCGGTTTTTTTAGACTTTAAGCGAGCCTTCGACACAGTCAGTCATGCTCATATATCGTGTGGTCTGCTAGAACTGGGAGTCTCTGGAAGGACGCTACGGTGGATATCCAACTTCTTGAATGGCAGATCAATATTTATTCAAACAATCGAAGGAAAAAGTTCCTTTCATAATCTTATTCAAGGAGTCCCACAAGGCAGTGTCTTAAGCCCGTTTCTCTTTAATTGTGTAATGGCGGATTTACCACGGAGACTTCCACCTGCACTACACTACTCTATATATGCGGGTGATGTTTGTATTTGGGCCTCTGGTTCATGTGCTAGCCTTGTTCAATCAACTTTGCAGGAAGGCCTAAACATTGTGGACAAATTCTTAAAGAAAGAGGAATGGAGCTGTCTTACAGTAAGACGGCTGTGCTACCATTTACCAGAGGATGCCTAAAAGTCTTTCAGCTGTGCCTTAAGGGGCAACGTTTAGACATAGTAAAACAACACAAATTTCTGGGGGTTATACTAGACAGACAACTTTCTTGGAATGCTCACATTAAAGCACTCGAAGAACAAATAAACTCAACAATAAATGTTCTTCGCCGCGTAGCAGGCACGACATGGGGAGGGTCGGTTTCTTCTCTAGTGAAAGTGCATAATGCACTTATAAAGCAAAAAATAGCTTATTCTTCACCTGTTCTGCATGGAATCTCCCGTTCATCTGAAGAGCGACTTCAACGGTTAATAGCTAGGAGCCTTAGAGTATGCTTAGGTGTTCCCCGAGCAACCTCAAGTTCCTTAGTAATTGCAGAGGCACGTCATCCTCCATTCCCAATTATGAGGACGGTTGAAACCTGTCGACACTACTTTCGCGTTTCAGTGCAGCACAAAAGGCACTCACTAGCAATTACACTTATTGAGAGAGACAGGACGAACATCAATACTGTGATTCAGGTGCAAAAAAATCTACTGCCACACAACGAATTTTGGATCTCAGATATTTCCTACCCTCCATGGCGACTTGTCGCCCCAAAAATTGAACTTTCGGTTGACGGAATTATTCGCAAACGAGACATGTTTATGCTAGCAGCCCAACAACTGGCGCTGTACCAGATATACTTTCGCTACCCTGGATATATACAGACGCGTATACAGAAGCGTATACAGACGGTTCTTGTCAAACAAATTCTTCTACAGCTGCCTTTGTCATTCCAGAATGGAACCGAATACAGACGTTTAAACTTTCTCACACGACATCATCAACTACAGCAGAGCTTTTTGCTATATTGTCTGTGTTACGATACATAAATTCAACGCAAAAAGGGAACCAATGGGTCATCCTCTGTGACTCACAAGCAGCTTTGTCGTCACTTCGTGGTGGCATCAGCAATTCACAAAACATGGCGTTAGTTTATGAGACACTAAAGGAGCTCACAAAAGCAAGTGAAAAAACTCGCACAATAATGTTCCAATGGATACCTGGGCACTGCAATATCCCTGGGTATGTTGCAGCAGACATGGCTGCTAGACAAACGCATATTAATACCGACACACACGGTCTCCCTCTAACGCAAGGAGAATTGCGACACATACTAAGACAGATCTCAGTCCGTGGTTACAAAGCGACATGGTTTGATCAGAACTCGAAATCTTCAGATTTATTTCACATTGACCCTGGACTTCAATTCAAAATCCCGTCCATATTAAATACAACCAGAGCCTTCGAAACACTCATTCACCGTCTGCGGCTCGGTACCGCGTACACAAAACATTTTCTACAAAAAATATCAGGAGCTGATAGTCCGGAATGTACTTGTGGCCACGCGGATGAGGATGTGCAGCATCTTCTGTTAGAATGTCCGCGACACGATACACACAAAGACAACGTTTAGCACGTTATTTAGAGACATTAGACCGCAGGCCCTTCAGCCTCAGGAAGATATTAGGTCCTTGGCCAACATATTCGTTGCAAAGACGAGCGTTAATGGCCCTCCAAAGATTTCTAGAAGCGAGCAATATTCTCGGAAACTATTGAAAAGAGTGTTTATCTGTGATTAACTCACTCTATGGTCAATTCGACACCTGGGTTGATGTAGTTTCCTTTGAATCGAATCCATGCTATCTTATGTGCCGTGATTTTAGTATAATTACGTGACCGGACTTTGTGTTTACTTTAGTGCAGCTATGTGACTGAACTTTGTGTGCCCTTTTTCTGAGTGGAGTTTCAGTTTTAGTGTGACATTAGTGTACTTATGTGACTGGATTTTGTGTTTAACTTAATGCGCCTTTGTGAACTGAACTTTGTGTTGCTGTGTTTCTCAGTTGACTTTCAGTATTAGTGTGGTATTAGTGCACTTATGTGACTGGACTTTGTGTTATTGTGATTTGGAGTTGACATTTAATTTTAATGCGTGTAGGTTCATTCTTTTTTTTTCCTTTTTTTCTTTCATACCTCTATGTGAAAAGGAGTAGCCGGCGCCAATTAAAGGCGCCGACATCTCCTAAATACCATATAATAAAAAAAGAGCATCGCGTCTTTGCAGCCTCCAAAACAATGGTCAATAGTTTTATTTATCGGACATAGACGACAATTGTTTGACCATGGTAAAAAACAATATCTTTCCTCCAAACCTTCTTAAACAGAAAGAGTGCTGAATGCGACCTAAAGAAAGAGGTTTTTCCTCCAAGAAGAACGCACATTAGGCGCATACAATTTAGCACATCTTGAGTATGACATTTCACATAAGGTGCGCGACGTAAGGGAATTTGGAACAGACAGTGTATTAGTGCAACAACAAGTGTCTTACGGGCAGCACTGAACATATATTTCATGCTGAAACGTACGCTTAGGAAATCTTTCCACGTTTTCCTTGAGGGAACCACAAGGTCCATCCGGTACTTCATTGAAGATGGGTGATTTCGCGAATGAAATTATGTTTAGTATTACTGAAACATGCTAATTGGGAACAAGCTAGTCTGACAAGAAGGTCAGCAAACTGAAGGCCTCGACATTCGAGCAAAGGAAAGGTGTTGTCCCGTCGCATAGACTCAAACGTGAACTCCTAATAAATGTAGCCAAAACACGGTGCAGTGCTTGCAAAAAAAAAAAGAAAAAACTGACAACAATAAATGTGGTATAGACATCATGCGCGACTACAATTATTGACATCACCCGCCCCTGCCATGCTATCTTTTTTTTTCATTGTACTTCTACGAATTCTGTCGACCGGTGGTTGTTGCTGCTGTGGTACTGTGAGATCGGTACTCCCAAGTACTGCAGATCATCTTTCCACTGAATCCCAGGGTAATGAGATGGCATTGTACTCGACAGCGCTAACCTAAAACAGGAACTATTTCTAAAAATCAATGCTTCCGATAGCAACTGTACAAAGCTTTCGTGTTCTCGCAAGGCGGTCTTCCACGCTTTTATTATCAGTGCAGAAATGTGCGAGGTCCTCTGCTCAGGCATGAACACGAACTTCTTTGGATAGCAAACAGAACCCTCTGAAGTTGCTCTCCTCCAGTATACATACGCAAAGCGGTTCCAAATACAAAGAACGGAAACGTGGGGACAATGGTAACCCAAACTCACTGATGACAGAAGACGTGAGCATAGGTGAGGCATACGGGATTACCATTACTATCCTTACGCTTGGTACTTTATCGAGATCACGGTGCCCAATGGCAAAAAGTAAAAAAAAAGAGATTAGTTACGCTAAATAGGATATATACTTAGTCTTGAGAGAGAAAATTGTCATCCACCCGAATATAACACGGAGCTACAAAGGAAACCCGTACGGGTTTCTCTGAAAGATGGAAAGATGTAAAAACTGTCCCTGCGCTCGTGGATCGACCCGTACGCTATTGGATCGCCTCTTAGCGAGCAAATATACTTCTCCGGAACTCTAGTAGATGAGCAAGTTCATTTCGACTACATCTGAACATGAGGCCATGGCCCCGTCTTCACCCTTCTCAGCAGCCCCGCTTCGAACACAGTTCACGCTCGCGATTGACATCGACTTTTGTATAGGCTATACGCTCTACTCTGACGTGCGATAAAGTCATCGTGCTGTCATCGATTATTGGCGTTCAAAGCGCCGCCGCGCGATGGGGCAGGAGAGCCCGTGTGTGACTCACGTAATTGCGCGGACGTCCGCGCCCGCAGCGGCCGACACGTGTCATCCTATTGCGCGGGGATGGATCCGTTTCGAGACCTTTCGCTGAAATTCTCGAACAGCAAACGCAAATCCCGAACATTCGCAATCACGGTTCGAGTCCTCCGCGATGCGCTGTGTCGATATGCGCTCTCCGGCAGCTAAGCCCCGGCGCGCCATTCATCTTTCTTTGGGCCGACGCTCAGCCGGCCGCCCCCACCTATATACAGCGTCCGATTGCGTCACACCACTTACGTCGCTCCTTTCTCTCTCTTGCTATGAGGTGCGTAGCTACGTAACCTCTGCTATCTGGCACGCGCCGTCCTTTATGTCGAAGTTGACGCCCTTTCCTCTCCCTTGCCATTTCTCTCTCTTTCGTTTATACATCTCTCAGGCGCAGCAAACACAACAGTCCTCGTGACAAGTGTTCGCCGCCTTCGTCGTCACCGTCGCCCTATCTTATCGGCGACGGTCCCTCGACTCGACCAGATCAATGGTGTGTCGCTTGCCACATCAAACGGCGTTAGCGGCAAAACAAACGTGTAACAGCAGAGGCGAGATATACACACCCCTTGCTGTGGAAATGCCGCCGCGGGAGTGAGTGAGGGAGGGAGACCCGAGCATCGGCGGTAGGGCGTCAGTCTCGCCGACGGCGCGTTGTACTCGGACACGCGTGTTCACGCATTCGTAACTGTCAGCCCGACGGGGGGTCCTGCTGAGCCTACTGCCGACCGGCCGGTCTGTCGGTCGCCCGACGCGTTCGGTGCCAAGTCTGGGCAAACAAAAGGAGAGATACCCCCTCCTGCTTGGGCTGCTGTCTGCCGGGCTCTGTGGTGCCTTGCTCCAGATAAACTTCTACATGGCGGGCGCTGCCTGGCCGGATACAAATCGCGTTGGATTCTCCCCCACGGCTCTCTTCAACTCCGCCCTTTTGTGTCCATCTCTTTTTATTGGGTTTTTTTATTCTTTTTTTTTTCAGGTGTACTTTTTACGTTTTTTTGTCGGGTTCCTTCCTTGCCCATTTTCGCGCAGAAACGATTGTAGCAGAGTTTGGTCGGCGCGCCCGTCTGTGGAGACCGTAAGACCTGCTTGTGGCTAAGTATATCCCCAGTGCATGTTAGTGAAGCGGACGTAACAGGGAGCCAAAAAAGAAGGTTCGAGAAGCGGGAACGAGGGAAAATAGAGAAATCACCGTGTTTCCGGTTCCTTTCAGTTACCTTGTCCGTTGCTCTCCGAGAGATTCCTGCCTTATTTGTCACTTTTTTTTTTCTTTTTCTTTTCTGCTCCCTCGTTACCCCAGGGCCTCACTTGGAAACTTCGACAGTTTGCGTTAGGGGGCGGTCCATGCGCCTCCCGTCCACTTTTGTTGCACCGGCCGCAGGGGTCTTTTGTTCTCCGCTTTGCACCAGGCACAAGAACGCGCCCGCCGCTGTGGTCCTTTGTCTGACTCGGGCGCTCAGTTAATTAGATTCCTCAGACTGTGTAGTTGGCAGAGCTCCGAGATTAGCAGGTGCGTGAACGAGGCTGCAAAAGAAAAAAAAAATTAAAAAGAAAAGGGGGGGGGGGGGGGGCTATACTCCGCAGAAAGCCCAGATTGTGGTTAAACCTGCGGAAATTCTTTCTTACAATACAGGCTTTTGTTGAGCCTTTTTTTCAGGCTTCGTGCGGAATGCCTCTTTTCCTTATTGCTAGATTTTTTTTAGCGGCGATGGCGTGATTGCGTCAATAACTGCTGCTTGTTGATTAGCGTAAATTTTATCCCTGCTTCTTTCATAATAGTACCAGGTCGGCTTCCGATTCGGCGAGCTGCAATGCGATCGAGGGCGGAGTGTAAAAATGGTCGTCGTGTACCATGCTTTCAGAGCATGATGAAGGACTCCCGGTGATCTAAAGCAATCTGGAGCCTCCCTCAACAGGCCTCTCTCATAGCATGTGCGTTGTTTCGGAACGTTAAAATAGATAAGGTAATTCTTCCAACATGGAAACTCTCAGCTATGTTTTTTTCCTCTATGTGACCGTAATGGATCGGTTTTAGGATTTTGGGACCACTTATTGTCCTATTTATTTTGTATATTGCTCAAATGTCTCGCATTAATTGCCATAAAGGAATCTTACCCATAATCGAAAAAGCATTCCCATTTAGGGTTGCTGCCCGTCCCGAATTTAGCGGGACAGTCCCGACTTTTCAGTAAGTTTACAGTGTCCCGACTTGTTGTTGTTGCCTCAAAACATGGCTCGTAACCACAGGGGGGATTGGCCACATTAGATTGCTTGAAATGTGCGTCTAACAAAACACAAAATGGGAGAAAGGCAAACATTTAACACAAAGCAATATTCAACTCAATGCCAACAAAAATTTGAGAGGGCATATTCATAAATTTAGGGGGAAAAATAAAGTGAAGTGTCCCACGGTCGGTACCCTAGCAGTGAAGCCTTCCTGACGCTTCAATAAACTTATGGATAGCAGAAATCATTAACCCATGACTTGTGCCTAATTTACACGCACCAAAGGACAAAATGTTTGGTGTAGTAAGCGCTAAACCCAGCTGACTTGTAGGAAATACTAGGAACATTCTGCGGAGGGAGGAGAAGCGGCGGCAAGAAAGAAAGAAATGGTCCATAGTTTCTGGTTCATTACAAAAAGAACAAAGGTTAGTTATAGACAAACCAGATCTATGAAGGTAAAAATTTAGGCGGAGAACTCTACAACGGAAGCTTGATAATGTCACCTCGCATTGTCGTGAAAGGCATTTGCTCGTGTTCCACCGGAAATTTAGATGTAAAAAATCCTCTGCGGAAAGTAGGGATGATTTAGTACAATTTAGAGATAAAAAGCGTTTAAATCTAGCACCTGTTATAAAAGCGAAATCAGGAAGGATATTTAAGACAGGACCATTTAGTGACAATGATGCGAGCGAGTCAGCTGATTCATTTAAAGAAATTCCACTATGACTGGGGACCCATACAAAGCGCACTTCAGACAAATTGTCTGGAACAAGAGTCGAAAATATACTCAGTAGGTGTGACCGATTTGTAGAAGTTAAATGTGTACAAACCGACAGTGCATCGGTAACAATTATTACTTTCGATGTCTGGGTACCCAATTTTCTAATGGCTAGAATGATGGCCAGAAATTATGCAAGAAATATTGGGGTGTAATTTGCTAGACGGAGAGCAAAAGACCAGTTAAGCTGATTCGAAAGATGCCCACTCCGGCCTTCTCTGCATTTTGTGTAGCGTCCGTAGAAATAACCAAGTGAGACTGAAATTGATTAAGATGATCTTGAAGGAGACCTTCAAGTATGCGTGACGGAAGAAGTTTAGCGTGTTTTGGAAAAATATCATCAAAAATCAAGTTCACCTTTAACCAATCAGTTTTTGGAGAAATCAGGCACGGTAGGCGAACATGAAGTTTTGATAACAGCGTCTGAACAACTTGAGGTTGTCGATAACGCCGCCAATGTGTCCAGAAAAATAAATCTGGATAATTGATGAAAACGGATTACAAACGGGATAGGTATGCATCATAAAACTTTAGAAAAGTCACGACAGTAAGCTGCCTAAAGCTGGACTCAAGCGGGAAAATTCCAGCCTCCAGATAAAGCACATCATTAGCCACAAAACGTGGCAACCCAAGACAAGGACGTAGCGTTTGCCTTTCTAGCAGCATTAAAGGTCTTAGCTTGTATGCTGCACATCCTGAAAAAAGAACACAGCCGAATTCGAGAATAGGGTGGACGTAGAGTTCGTAAATCATCAGCAACGTAGCCGTGCGCATACTTGATCCAGTCGGGACGACCAAATGTCATAACTTCTGCTTTCTTTTCCCCTATTCAATAAAAATAAATAGACAAGATTTCTGTCAGAATAGCTAGCAGATCGTTTGCACTTTCTTCCCTTTCGTCTTCTGGTTTCTTCTCATAAACTTGAAATCGGTTTCGTTTTTGGAGGTCCTAACCATTCACATCTCCTCTATCGATATTGACAGCCGTGTTATTCGGGCAACTATACGGAAAATTACGACTAAAAAAAATGTGGTCAGCTCAGTTACACGCACATACTGGCGGTTCCTGGCACTGACAGGGTCGGATGTCGCCAGCAGTTTCTACCCCCCCCCCCCCCCCCCCCCCCCGGCCCCGACATCTACCACTCCTGAGTTGGCAACCATAGCCCTCTCGCACCTGCCGCTCTCTGTATCCTGGAATCATCAACTATACATTGCGTGATCTACAAAGAAAACAAAAAGGAAAACTGTCAAATTAAATAAAGCTATTTGTTGAGCGGGTGCAACTCTACAGGGTGTTTGTTTTAGCTGCACCAAATTTTTAAAATTATAAAAATCTAAATCTTGGTCACGTTATGTTTACCATTCGAGTGTACGGATTGGCGCCCTCTTGATACACATCAATTTCCGCACTTACGTGCGTAATTAGTGAAGTTAGGCTAATTAACATCCTAATTATCAACAATAGGTGGCTACAGCAAATGAGTACTTTGGGGCCAGTCCTCGACACTATCTATCCCAATCATCAAATTTTGAATAGCGGAGTTCATGTGGGAGCTACGCGAACAATTAGTTCCCCTTGGCAGGCTCCTTGAAACCGAAATTGGCCACAAAAAGAGCGTCTGTGTCGTCGATGTGTGTAAACCCAGGTGTAAACCCAGGTGTAACAGTCGACAGGTGGAACAAAAAAATCTTAATCTGCCGGTAGTCCACAATGTTTACGGCCGTGGAACAATATCCTTTGTTGGCACAAAAAGTGAGAACAATATACCTAGCTTGATAAAATGTCGGCAAAATATAGCGTCGTCGCTCAAGAGACTCTTTCTTTCCGGGAGCTACCATTCACCATATTAATATTGTACTAGCAAGCTACTGCTGATATTGTATGTATGTCGCATTGATGCTGTAATTTTCATGTTAACATTGTACTCGCTAATTGATGCTGTACTTACACAACCTTTTTGTAATGAATCCAAACTAGCCATGTCGGCTTTGGATCCAGATGCTGTCACCATCATTTTTGTATATATTTTAGTGCAATAAGACATTCTTCTTTTCTACCTTAAACAAAGGGAAATGGATTAGTCACCCGCAAGAAAGGCTGGAGCAGTAATTTTGTAACGGTAATTTTTTTTTATTTTTGAGTTTTCATCATCCGTCTCGCCAAACGGCCAATGCGTGTTGTATCTGTTACGTGGCAACCTGTGATGCAATGATAAAAGACGGAAAGTATGAAAAAAAAAACAAAGAATATCATTATGACCTACGGCTTGTTGTGGCATATTTCACAGTGATCCTTTTTAACTTTTTTTTATTTTCCAATTCTTTTCGCCCTTCGCCATTGGCTCGTACCAAACCAAGCCCTCAGTGGTGCTTGTCATTACTTTATAGGAAGCTACTGGAAATTTGAATAATTACGGAAGGCTTTAATTAGACCCGCAATTGAATTGGCAAGGAAACTCGTATTTGTTTCTTTATAGTTCGCCATGCGGAGAGGCTTGATGTCGATTATCGTGAGCTGGCTTGACGCCGACGACATGGGCGTGTGGATGACATGACAGTTACAGTGACATGACAGCGTAGCGGATAGGACGGACGCACACAGTAAACCCAGTTTGTAGCTTCCTACTAGTGCCGAGTAATAATATTATATAGTATAAATGAACGGTCACATACTCAGAAACTCAAGTTCAAAGAGATATCATTACAGTCGACCTCAGAATTTTAAGGGACGCAGGTTCCACGACAAACACAAGTTGTAGTTTGTTAGATATCGCGCATCTAATTTATTTAATCACTGCGTAGGTCGGAAAGATTATTACGCACTCGAACTTTGAAGTCAAAGTTTTGTGCCGAAGCTTCGTGGGAATACGGTATTCTTTTAACTCAGCATTTTGTGACCTACTATACGTACAGGAGCATATGGTCGACACAGAAGTCGAGAAATGGGGCACAATAGCGTAAAATGATTCCAAACTGTCTTGATTCCAATTTCCGCAATCAGCCTCCACGATTGGCCAAAACATTTTCGGGCCACTCCCAACTTTTGTGCTTAACAAAATTGACCAGGAGTTTCCCGCGGAATGTAAAAGTTGTGGACACACTCCGTGTCTATTTGATCATATGTTCTGGCTGTGCCCCAACCAAAGGGCTTCGGACTTCAACAGTGAGGAGGACTGGAGTCGACGCATATCCAGCGAAGTCCTCCAAGATCAACTCCTGGCCGTCCGGAGAGCTCATGACATCGGGAAAACCTTTGGCCTACCAGTGCCTACGTGGGCGGAGCCGCCGACTTAGCCTGGGGGCTTTTTCCCTCGGGCCCTAGTTTCTCTGGACCAAAATAACGTTCTTTCAATGACATGTCACTCCCAACTTCGCCTGTCTGTCACGCGACGTCACGAAAACCACGATAGCTGCCCATCTGATATAACGTGTACACACTGATTATGCATGGATTAAACCGCACAAAAGACAAATAATCATTCCTGATTCGACGCCTTTTCACCATTAGCCCTCTGCTATTGGTCTAATGTTTTCTGGCGACGCCCACTTCGCCTGTCTGTCACGCGACCTCACAAAACCTCGTAAACTCACCACGTCAAAGTGACGTGTACGCGAAAAACATGCATTAATATGCCGAACAAAACTGAGAATTTTTCTGAATAGCCACAGACTGCCCCGTTCCGAAAGGAATAGTAAGTAGATAGCTGCCCGCCAATCGCTCATGCCCTCGCTACTCGCACCAGCCGGTGAGCATGTATTTATTTGCTCATGATAAACCTTTTTGCGTGGCAGTAAAACGTTATCGAGCCCTTTCGGCATGCAAAGGACATCATTCTGCCACCTCTCCCTTGCTGAGGATCCGTTTTAGCGGCATTCTTATCCTTCCGTTGCACGCCACCGCGATTTTCGACCAGCCACCGCAAGCTAAGTAAAGCGAAGTGCACCAATAGGAGAAGCCGGCCCCACCCTCTTCATGCGGTTATCTATTTTCACTGTGCTTGCTCGGGCCCATCAAAACCCTCTCCACTATAGCGTGCTCCTCGCCTCTTGTCAGCCAATTAGATAAGAAAAACCGCTGAGTGGAGACAATGTTATTGGTTTTGAAAGCGAACACAGGTGAACTCCTATAAACGAGGAGAGTGTTTGATTTGGTTGTACAGACAACGCTGCGGGTCACCGCCCGATGCTTGCGTTGGTGGTTACGTAAATTTGACATCAGGAGTTTGGAATCAAAACAGTTTGGAATCATTTTACGTTTAAGAACTGAAGAGGCTTATCAGGTTAACGAATTGCTCTGGCAAGTACCAGCCCACAGATGAGAATGGTACGCACGTGAGATAATACGCTGATATAAAGGTGAAAGCCGGTAAAACCTACACAGATTTTAATGATATGCTGATAACGCGCGGATACAGGTTAAAAAATCATCGTGGGCTGTGATATACACAATGCTGTCCAGTGCATAGCGCAGTGTCATGGATCACTTTCATTAAGTGCGTAGTACTATATGTAAAACACAGTGATGCTGAACCTATAGCTACCTTTGAGCGTGTCACTATAGTTAAATCAATGTTCATCCATATTCAATGCTTTCCATTGTATTGCTTTCTCTGACCACGGGTCCAGCAGACTGGCGAGTGACAAAGGTCGACGCGGATCACCCCTGCGAAGTCCTTGCTCCAGCTACCGCCTATACGTAGCATGTTCGGGATACCCAAGGTGCAAATGACGACTGTCTTCGTCGTCTTGGGCACAGGAGTAAGCAGCGGATGACACATGTTTGATGTGGTTCAGAAATGTCAACATTTTTCTGGGCACAATTACAACATCTTTTCCTTACTCGCCTGCACTGGTACACCGCGTTGGCCTTGATGTCATGACGCGAAAAACAATCCTTGTTGGCACTGCACGAACGAAGAAGCTATACGTCATGGAAAAAAAAAATGTCACAGTTTCGCCCTAAGGGCGAAGCAATGAATGCGATAGCAACACAGCAATGTCATACGAAGTAAGGTGAGCGGCTTTGGTAGCAACAACACGCAGAACTGTTGTCGACGCCATCGGCGTTTTGCCCGCGTTAGCTCAAAATGCGTGCGGCGTTGGTGACTGTTGCTGGAGCCTCTCATATAAATAGGCACTTGGTGCCGCAGCTAAACGTCGCGTCCCTTCCTTCCCCCTCCCCCACGGCCTCTCGCGCGTCTGAAGAAGGCGCGTTTGCTCTACATATATGGTGATTGTAAAGGAGGAAAGAGACGCCTACTTCTGCAGCCCTTAAGGAAGCACGGCGCAGAACGCGCGTTTGTTCTCCGCCGTGCGTTCACTCCCCGTGAAAGAGCGCGTCCCTCGCGCCCTTTCACTCGCACATACAGCGTTCGGCGGCGCGCGGCCACGATTTCATCTCCATTGACGTCATACGGAACCTCACGGCGACGGCGACGGCGACGCCGACGGCGACGGCGACGCCGACGGCAGAAATCTGCTTTTGAGTGTCCATATAATTGCTATCGCAATAAAAGAAACAAATTGTGCAATAGTAAAACAAGCTAGCGAGAAAGGAAGACACCTGTCCCGACACGTCGACTGACAACCACACGTGACTCCCTGGCGAGAGATGAGCGCGGAGAAGCCGGCAGGCGGCCATGAAATTGCCGACGTGTAGCCCGGGTGTCTGCTGACCACCAACGCGCAAACCCGGTATTTTGCTCCAGATGACTGCTACCTCCGATTGGACACAAAGAAATTGGCATTCTGTCAGGAATGACGGCGGCCCCCCACCAATTGCTACTGACGCCTCGAAGAGGATTCTATTTTATCCGCACGCTATAAGGGCTAGTGCGCCGTGTATGGAACTCCGCCGTGTGAGGCCCTCCGTGCGTACAGCTCGACGTCTATACGTCCTCCTTGAATTGATCCACGCTGGCAACCGAACGCCGTTCGGAAGTACGCAGCCGGCCTTGCGGAGTGCATTTGCCGCCGCTCGGAAACGAGGAGAGAGAGAGCGAGTCAGAACATGAAAGAAAGAAAGAAAGAAAGAAAGAAAGAAAGAAAGAAAGAAAGAAAGAAAGAAAGAAAGAAGAAAGAAAGAAAGAAAGCAGAGGAAGGCCGAATACGTGACTTCCTTTTCCAAGCGTGCAGCCGCTAATTTTTGCACTCGCCGGAGAAGTTCAGTGGTGGCAGAGCTAGGAAGACGGCTCCGTATGGAGTTCTTTGAGCGCCGAAGTCAATTTATGATGTGTGCCTGTTGGTTCGCCGCGCGTATTGCGTGTTCAACTCTCTGACCCACCGCGCGAGTTAGCCAAAGGTTGCTTGTGAGCAGGAAATGTGATCGAGATGCCACGTCGGCTGCGCATTTCCGAAGAAAAGTATGATGAAGTAGTACGTATAGAGAAGCAACGTGGCCTCTCGAAGGCTCGCCCATGTACGGCCGCTGGCAAAGGAGGGAATTGAGATGGTTAAGACTGGCGTCAAGAATAAGAAAGAACCAAGATATGCCTATAGTAGAGAATCGTGCGGCTGGTAAAGGATCGCTGCTGTGTTTGACAGAATGATATGATTTTCTCGGATATTCGGCCCTTGGGTGGCCTGTATTCTCGGGCTGGCATCATATAATAAACGAAAACAATAATTACGTCTACTGTCGACTATTATACGCCGAGGTCCTCCGAGGAGCTTAAAATAGAAGCTGAAACCGCTGAAACAACAAGCTAAATATTTTCTTTGTCGACTGCCAAACGCTGTATAAGAACGGATTTTAATTTTATGGGTTACCGGCCCTCTTTGCGTTAGCAATGTTGATATGCGCCATACTTTCGTTCTTTTGAGTAGAAAAATATTTACAGAAAAGAATTATATATATATGCATATATATATAGCATCGGTCATATTCATATGTATCATATTCTTTACCTTTAGACGATATTGTCACGTAGATGTCGTGGTGCGCAGGTCGGATTAATGCAGATGACTATAGTTCATGCAACAGATAACCTTAGCAAAATTGGGCTATTTACTTGTTGGTGCCCTGTACATAATTCTAAAATTTCTCTTTCCATTTCTTTCATCTTCACTGATTTTCGATAGTTTGTGTGTGTTTGAAATACTTGAAGAATCAAGCAATACTTCTGCTTGCAATATTCGGTATTACTTGTAATTCTGTTCCAAATGCAACTAATTTCATTCAAATATATTCAGCGATTGAGAGCATTTGGGCATTTTGTATGTATTTTCATGCGGAAAATGTAATTTACGCCTAGCTGGACTTTCCGCTCAAGTGCGAGTGACAGCTTCTATATTATTTGTTCCAGTCCTCAACGCATCTTGAACAGCTCATCAGTACAGAACTGAACGGTCAACAAGTATGCTAATTTACTACTGCCATACCTGCAATAAACAGGGCTGAATGCATTTATTTGATGCGTCCTGTTAATTTTAGGTGCAGAAGCCTTCTGGCAAGTCCCCGAAATCAAAGCAAAAAAAAAAACAAGAAAAGGAAATAAAGGCAACAGAGAATGAAACGTGTCCTGTTTTCACTATAATGCCGTCTGTACGCCGTCTGTATGCCAATGTCCGTGTGTGTGAAGAGACCCTACCACGAAGTTACTGCACTTTGATGCTTAGCGTAAGCGCGGACTACATGTCACGACGGCGTTGCTGCGTGATTTCTTTCAGGTTATATGGTTGTCTATGTAAACTCGAATGCACAAAAAAAAGACACCTCAACGCTCGTGTACCGTGCATTAGGTGCACGTTAAAGAATTCCAGGTGGTAGAAATTAATTACCGGGCTCCACTACGGCGTGCCTCATAATCAGATATTGGTACCGTAGCGTAAAACTCCAGAGTTTATTTAACATTTAGAAGAATAAAATACGCCTCACCGTTTCATACACATAGGATAAACTTGCAAGATGTGTAGTACTCCTTTAGCTTCACGTTTCAAATAACGTGCGTGGTCTCACGATAGTCTCAACTAAATCAGAGCGTATGCTTAAAAGGGCAAAGCTTGTAAAAACGCCCAGCTGCTCTGGCATTGTAGCAACTCTTCGCGTTAGTGCCAAATCGTGTATCCAGTGCGGAAGTAAATTGATCGCGCACATCAAAAGTATAGTTGCCTAATGAAGGGTAGGTATAAAAAAAACACATTACTAAAAGTTAGCATTTTGGCCAACACTAAGGAACTTGTTGACAATGAACGCTTCCCTGCTTCTTAAATTTCGTGGGCCTGTCTGTTTTCAACGCGATTCCTCCCTACCAGACAAGATTACGTGAGACTCTCGACTTCATGACACACAGTTCATGAACGAGAAATTATATAACGTGCCTTAGCTCGGTCGCTTATTCAGGTGACAAAAAAGAACAAAAACAGCGTTGCACATACAAGAGTACAAAGTTCGGTTCGCGTGAAACAACGGATGGAAGAACCTTGCAGTGAGATAGAAAAATCCTGACAACACCACAACCTCAGGTGCACTGTGTAGCGCTTCATCTGTAATCAGCACCTGCAGTATGACGGCGCTTAGTTTCCCACACGATTGTGACTTCGCCTTTTTTTTTTTTTTTGTCTAGATAGAGCTTACCTTACTTCCTTACTTGCACAACAGGAAACGGGCGTGGCGAACGAGTTAATCTATTCAGCCACCACCTGTTGGATAATAGATTACTGTATATTAGAATCGAAGCATTCTCAATTACGAACGAGAGCGGGCAAGCAAAGTTAATTATAGCTCTATTATTATCACAGCTTCGACCCACTCCCATGCTGTCTGTGCCTCCACTCCCACTTGCTCGTGACAGGCTGGTCTGTATGCGGTAATGATGCAATGCGGGAAGCCGTATCAGAAAACGTCGAGAGGGAAAAAAAAAAGAAAACAATGATGAGGAGATCGTAGCTATGACCACCTATACCACCCCGGAGCCCATGCGACGGCAACAGGTTTCCTAATGCTCGCGCACGTTCGACCCGGCAATCCGGCGTGCACTATGGCGCCGTGGTGCTCCGGGCAGCCCATCGTGAGAGAACCCGCAGAACATCGACAGTGGGTGAGCGACCTTCGATAAGCGCCCTCTTCAATGCCTCCCCCCCCCCCCTCTCCGATTTTCCCGGCTAACCGCAACTACCGCATCTTCGTTTTCCTCCTCCTCAACACACGGCACGACTGCGTACGGGCGCTTAATTGGCGCTAATTCAAGTATCGAAGGGAGGCGTATATGTATACCGGCAGGCTCGCGCGCGAGCCCGCGCACGACTTGCGGCGAAATTAACGTTCGCGCACCTCTCTTCTTCCCTCGCTGAATGCTGCGGTTCTACCCGTGGCACCGTGTATAGTATGTGCATAGTTCGAGGCCTGCGATGCGAAGACTCATTACATCCTTATCCGAACCGCTGCTCGCCGCTTGATATGGTAATGAACGCCCGGGTGCGCTACACGCGCTCGACGGCGCGTACATATATAGTCAGACCGCAAACCTCCTCCTCGCATCCGACGACCCTAACCGGTGCATAGAGAATAGCGGCGTGGTCTTTTGATATGCAAAGGCCTGCACCGGGCTCGCGCCACCGCAAGATCCCGTGGCGGTCGGGATCCGCGCGGGAAAAGACCGTGGTCCCGCATGTAATCTGTCGCCGTCGCGCGACGGCTGCGCGGCTTCGCACGGCACAAACCCGGAGCAAGCCGAGCCCGAGTCAGTGCTAAGCCTCCCTCAATCACATTGCGATGCGCATACACTACACGAGACGCTCGTGTATTGAACGGCCCCCGCGCGCTTAACTGTGGGGCGGACACGGAGGAGGATGGAGGAGGAGAGGTGCTCAAGAAAGTGTCGCATTTCCCTCTTCTACTATGGCCTGCTGCCACACTGCCCGAGCGCGTAGGGTCCCCTCCGAAAAGCGCCGACAAAGAGTCCCGTGACTCACGAGCACTGTTGCTGACGAACCAATCTCTCGGTCGTTCGGCAGCCCCCGATACTGCGCAAGCCGAGATTGGAAGGGAAAAAGAGAGACAACTCTCGAAATCGAAGCAGCGTGAGTGGAACGGGAGGGCGTGGAGAAGTGAGGGTTGATGGCGAGAGAGAGAGGGAACGCACTGCAAGACTTAGCGGGCTGGGGAACTCGCGGTCCTAAACAAACGTCACGGCGCGACATGAGTCATGTGATTTTGATAAGGAGACAGGCCGTGCTGGGCGGAATGCTGGGGTGGGGTGAGAAGGAGATGGGTGTACGCGGCTATACGGGGGACATCGTGGGCCGGCAAAGAGCTTTTGGCGTAAAACGCTGCGCTCGGGGATCCGCAGTGAGAATGCATGCAGCCGACCCATTGGTGCCCGCGGGAAAGAGGGTAGCGCGGGAGACCCTAATAAATGGAAGTGCGGCGATGCATTCTGGCCATTTAATCGGCAACAGCCGCGACTGTACGACACGAGGGGTATCACAGCGGCTCGGCCGTGGACCAGAGGAATCGGTGCTTACAGCAGAAAAGGGGGCGTCAGCAAGTACGTAACCCAAGGAGCGACGTATAGACGACGTGGGTGGAGGCGAAATTATTGCTGAGGTGGTCGCTTTCCGAGTGGTCGGTCCGGCGCGGTGTCCCTGCTGGACATTTAATGAAAACGAACGGCCCGTGGAGGGGGGACGGAGATATGGACGTTGCGTCATCTCTTATTTTTCTAATGTGGCTATTGGAGAGAAGTGAATAATTTTGTGCACTTTTTCGGGGGAGTCGCCCAGCTCAACGCCAGAGAAAGTATGTAGCTTTTAGTTGTGATTCGCGTAGGCTGACCATGCTATTCGTATCCATTACAGTTGACATAAGGGCCGCAGTGTTTGCCGTCAAGTTACAGATTATAGGTTCCCTGAGAGCAACGCTTCCAAGCACCGTTGCGCCATCTTGCGGGGCATAGTGGATGTTCCACCCATATTCGTACTCTCCGTGGAACACCGTTACGGTACATGCTTATGCAAGCATATGGGAAAGTGAACAGCGATATATCAGATTAGACGGAGTACCAAAAGTAAATTGCAAGGTTTCTTCTGAATGATCATCATTATCATGACCGTATAAGTCACATCAGGCCAACACACCTATAGAACCTGAGAAAAATTGTGGTGACTGCGAGCTTCGCATTGTGAGCAGGTTAGCAGCGAATAGTACTAGGCGTGGCCATCTACCCGATTGCACTATAATGCTAGCATCATGTGACACCAACTTCCAATTTTGGGAATACAGTTCTATCTTGCGCATTTGAACAGAGTGAACTTGGTTCATTAATTTTACAATGCTTACCGCTTCTAGCTGAAAACTAAAGAACTTTCGAACTGTCAATTGCTATCCTTCTAATTAGCAACATTGCTATAATTACGACACTCATGCTATGTCAGCTGAATCCGGCTGAATTTTTATTTAACTATAAAGTTTCCTTTCAGAGAAGCCCTATATATGAGCAATTCTTTGTAGAGTATTGTTGCAGTCAGATTGATGGCAACCATTTTCTGCATTAATCTAGCTTCCCTAACCATCTCATCGCTCTCAAGATAGTGCGTGCCTGACGATATGTCGTTTAATTCTTGGGTAGATATGGGTGCGGCAGTCATTGGTGGTGTTGGACGCGTGCAGTCCATCGCTCTAGTGAGTTATAGCTGCAGGATAGTGAGTGTAAGTGGTAATACAATACATATCTATTCTGATGTGCATGATGGCCAGTCCGAAAACATAGCGTTCGCATGGACAGAAATAAGGGGGAACGACAACAAGGTGGACAGATGATTTGGCTCTTTACGGATGGGTAGACAGTCGTAACAGTGTCATCGGAGCGTGCAAGTTTTCAAGCTTCGATATTACGCTTGCTGATACTCACGAACGGCGAGAACAAAGGCGAGTATCACCACCAACAATCACCAGTAAACGCAGCTGCGACATTCACGTTCCTTCCAGTACCAGTGATTCCGCTTGGAATAGCATAATTTCAGTGTCTGAAACATACCGTGAATAAATTTTTCAGAACAAAACTGTTATATATTCAGAAAATCAGGCTGGGTTTTGCATAGGTTGACCACGTTGCGCACACTAGTGAAACGTTGTAAGGTGTAATGCCGCAAACACTTCATTTTGGCGGGATTCCCTGCATGCAAGCACCGTGCCACGCACTTCGCTAATTTCAAGCAAGAAAACAAACACTTTCTCCACTTCATGCGCTACAGGCATAATGCATCAGAGCGACCTCGCTCAGCTTCCCAACTTCCTAACTCTTTCTGGCCCTAATTTTTGTTTCGCGTCACAAATGCATATTATGTGCATCTGAATGTGAAAAAAAGAAAGAAAAGTAAAAGAAAAGGAAAGATCCCGGGTAGTTTTTCGTCATGTAATGAAGCGTTCTATCCCAAACTACGTGTATTTAAGCAGCTTGCGAGGTTTCACATTTCTAAGTTTGCAGTCCTATGTGCGTGAAATACGGTCACAAAGTAGCTCATGGCTATTGGCATGCACTCTATGTCACGTGACATACCTCAGGGGGTCGACTCCAGGGCTGCTGAAAAAAAGGCCTAATCGCAGTGCGCCACCAGCTCGGGGCATTTCCAAATTTCAGAAAAAGTCATTGCTCTTTAGCACCAAGTATAAATAAATAATATAATTAGAGATGCTGAAAGTGTGACATTTGACATAAGTTTTCATCACGGCTTTTCTCTCGGTCAGCTGTACCTCGTAAGGAATTGAGATTCCTTGAAGAATCTTTGGGCCAAACGGTGTTAATAATAGGATGACTTAACGCTCGGTGAAGCTGGGTCTAAGGCACGTGTTTTATCGTCTATTAAGCAAAGGCACTGTGAAAGGAATACTCAAGAATTGCAATGCAGCCTTTACGATGACAGATCATGCGATATAAACTGATTAACGCCCACCCACCCGTCCCCATGGCACCGCACATGCTCCGGTTTCACCTTCATCGCATCTCGCAATGTTCAGCCTTTGCGCTCACCGACACTTACTCGTTCTCAACATTCAATGTTCATGCATGTCAAAGTTTATTCACGCTCCACCTCCCAGTTTGAGCTAAATGAGCTCCGATTACAGGACATTTTATGGCACATTTTATATCTTTTTTTCTCTAAGTATCCTTGTATTGCTATTTCTCAGTTGCTGGACAGTACCACTTGGAGACTTAAATTACGCAACAGATAACAGAGACGACGAAGTACACTCTTTCTAAGGCGATTAATCATTCTTGCCTACTTCAGGCTCTTTGGGTCTATCTAGCCTGTTAAGCCGACCTAGCGACCCAACTTGTCTACTAACATGCATACAAAGTCCTTTCATTTTTATTATGTCTTTCTCTTTGCATAGTTGTGATCATACTGTTTATATTTTAGCTCCTCCCAAAAAGGGGTCTTTAAAGGTTTAATAAACTATAATTATAATGATGACTGTAAAGTTCACCATGCTGCGTTTCAATGGCAGAACTCAATTTCAAGTTAAATTCACAGGTGGTAAAGAAAATCTTCATAATTGCTAAATCCCTGATTCATATACTTTAGTTCAGAGGAGTACGTGCTTGAAAGAAAGCCTTTGTGCATCAGCAAAGTTCACTGACTGGCAGAGAAGTTGCTGAGTGGATGCAGCGAATGAAGTTGCATCTAGAAGCGTTACCCGAGCTGCAGCTGCAGTGTAATACCGCCGTGCGCGCATAAGTGAGCGATACGCGAGAAAGGAAGCATTAGGTGTAATGATGAGATAGTGAAATTTTCCCTCAAAATGTATGGGTTTGGCTTACGCAGGAAACGCGTAATCTGAAAGAACAGCAACTCTTTTATCGTCAGGAGAAATAGTTAATCTACCACAGGGCGCCGTAATCTTGCCGCATCCATTGAACACACCATGAAAAAGACAAGAAGAAACGAAAAGAAGAATATTTTGTCATTGCACGCGGAGTCAACAAACTTTCATCCCTGATTCCACACTTACGAATCGTGTGGTATAACAAAAAAAAGCTAAGGGGTTGCCAGCAGGTCGAACAAATTGCTACTGGCGCAAATTCACAGAAATCTTTAATACTAGCGCGCTCTTCGTTAAAAGTGCGCGTTTTTGCCAACTAGGCAGTCCTCTCGAAGGGGCCACAGTTGAATCCAGAGCCAACAGAGCGTTCGCCTCCCAAAATGACTAAAATGCTATCGTCGAGGCAATTACGATATAGGCTACGCTTATTGCGCGCTATATGCTTTTCAGTGGGAGCCAAATGGAGCGTGGTGGTATTCATTTAAGAAACACAAAAAAAAGAGGGGCTGTCGGCAGACGAGGGACATCGAACGAACTCGAAAACTGCCTACCGCGCGCAAAAATTTTTCACCGATTCCCATCGACCGAGCGAAAACAAAAGCCGGGACCCCGGAAACTCCCGGCAACTAGTTCTCGTTACACATCGAACAACTAACAGCGAAATTGCAAGCCCTCTATATGTTAGAGACGTGCGTCCAAAAAGGCTGATTGCGCACTTACTACCGCAGGCGCTGAACATTCTGTTTCGCACAAGCAACCACCCCGTCGCCATCTCCGAGTGGGGCCCATCAGGAGAAAGCGCGCGAGAGCATTTGCGGTTGTACGGCGCCGGCCATGATTCCTTGTGTTCATTTCTCTATTTATTCGTCCAAACGCGAGCGCTTGATCGAGACGCGTTGGCAAGCCATATAGACGCGAACTCAACTGCCTGCTCGCCTCCCTTTTCTCTATAGGCTGAGATAAACTGCCACCGCAGCGCTAGAATATTCGCGCCACGCTCGCATAAAACTGCGAGTCGAGAGTTTCCGAGCATCTCGGCCGCTTCCTTTTCTTTATTATATTTTGTCGTTTGGTTGCTGCCTATATATCGTTGATGATTGCGCGTCGGTAGGGACGCTGCGTCGTGGAAGACTGTACGCGCCGCATGCATACTGCACTGCATAACGCGTAGACCGTAGTTCCCCATGCAGGGCGAAGGCTTCGCCAAGACAAGTGCGGCCAGCTCAGGGCCTTAACCTCGCGTTCTTTTTGCTTGTACCTTTCACCCTTAGGAGGCAGTTTCTTCCTATTAACGAAGCGTCGCGCTCGCATACGTGGCCAAGTGCTCCTCCTACGAGTTTTTTTTTTTCTTTTCTTTTTCTCCTGGTACTCCCGGCCTTTTCCTCAGCGCGCGCTGTGTGAAGGGCGATCACAAAGAGATTCAACGAGCCAACCCTGGCAGATGGGAGGCGATGGCTAAATCTATTTTTGCGAGTGATGCCCAAGGGGAAAATATCGCTTCCCGTAAAAGGGAGGCCTGTAAGGTCTTTCCCTATAGCGTTCATCCCACTCTTTTGTGTTTCATCGTCTTCCCAAGACTTTCCACGTTGGAGTGAACTTTTTCTGCCAGCCAATAAAGTTATTTCTTGTCCTAGCGTCCCTTCTTTTTCTTTTTCTTTTTCTTTTTCAGTCTTCCATGCACGCACCCAGGGAGTACCGTCTCTCAGCGGCGTTCCCAGCGCGATTTTGTCTTTATTATTGTTTTTCTCGAGTCAAATTGGGCGTGGTATGAGCTAATAAAGTGCGCTGACTCCTGGGATGCCTGACCCTGTTAGCTGTGAGCAAAACCAGTGCCCTGGTTACTAGGGAAACACGGGAAAGGGGGAGCGCGCTATGGTGGTTAGGTGCGCAAGTTTATGGTGGCTTTAATAGTGGACGAAATATCGAGAAAGGCGCAGTCAACTCAGCAGTCGCTACAGCTACTATCATGTGAATATGTTATTGCGGTCTTTTATTTATTTATTTATGTCATTAACACAATATATGCGAGATAATTTTTCCTCACACTTGTGGCGGTCTTGCTTTCGTGTTTGCAAGACAAACACCAGCGGTAAACACGTGAAACTACTCTCAAAAGATGCAAATCTGGAAGATCTGTACGTACGGCCGGGAGACTGCTGGTGTGTTTTGGGAGGTTGTGGAGTGGGGCGGGGGTTTGAGAGAGGGGGAGGGAAGGGGAGGGGGCGCTGCTTATATTCATCTTAGAATCTGGCAGGTACACGGCGGTGGTGTTCGAACCACGCAGCTTCCGCGCAGCCGACCCGGACGCCCTGCTTCCTAGGCCATGATTAACAACTGCGGCTACTTACTACCCTCCGATAAAAGGGGACCCAGCAGGTATACAGGTAAAATAAAAGGTAACAAACTTTGAAGCCTACAAATTTCACCTTCGGGGTGCAGTCAAAGCATATGAACAAGGTAATTTATTTCCATTTATGGAGCACAAGCAGAAAAATTCTGCGACCCAATTTTTAATTTTTTTTATTGCTCTTTAACCCCAGGTTTCGATGCTTAGCCCACCACGATTTCAGTATCTCGAGGTTTGTGGATATAAATGGAGATATATTAATGAAAGGCCGCCCCGCATTTGTGCTCAATGCTGCTAGTTTTTCTTGTGCGAGCTTCCAATGAGGAAAAGTTCGGTGAACGGGATTCTCCAACGGGAGAATACACGCAACAAATATCGGTGAGTGAGGTTCCGACTTGCATGTTTGCGCGAAGCGATTTCCGAGCATATATGAAGTGTATCCTTTCATTTTGACGGAGGCTGTACAGACAAGCTAACTTTTCATGCAATCTGCTCTCAATGAAATAGCGCATACTATTCAATGGGTTCTTCAATTTTATTTTGTATTTTTATATTTGGCCGGCCATATTCTTGGCCATGATCCTCCAGATTGTGCATGTGCTACTGAGACAAAAGGGATATAGAAGAGTCCATTAAACGTATTTAAATATGTGTTGCACATTCTCTCTGTACGCATCTATTCTCACTGATGTTGTTCGCTCCACAAGCCTCAAACATCACTTTTTAACCATTTCACCGAGGCTTCGTTTCACATGGTTTTCAACATGTCCGTCAGATCTGCATAATCTTATAATGTGTCATTTAATGCATGCGTTTCTTTGCTTCCCACTAATAATAAGTCGCTACTCTGGACCAGAAATACGCATGCTGGCACGTAAGGTTGCGCCCCCAAGAGCTATGAGAAAACGGCATTCATCACTCATCATGGCACATGTGGACGCGCATGCCGTTTGGATTGAAAAATGATCCGTCCACTTTCCAAGGAATCATGCAAATAGTTCTCCAAGATCTGCAGCCCAGGCCTGAGAAATGTGGTGTCCGTACATATCTTGATGACGTTCTCGTTTATGCCAACTCATTCTCCACGTTTGCAAGCATCTTGCAGGAGGCGTTACATTTGCTGCAGGTCAATGGACTGAGAGCTTCATTGGAAAAGTGCAGCTTTGGCCATCCCTCCGTTACGTTTCTCGGCTTTATTATTTCCAGCAAAGGCGAGCGCCTAGATCCGGATAAGGCTGCTGCCATGAGTCGCAACCAGGAACGAGTGCTCTCCTGGGTGCAAACAGCAAGCTTTTATCGTTGTTTTAGCGAAGGCTTTGATAAAGTGGTAGCCCCTTCGCAGGTTCTCATTGAGGCGCCTACATTTGTTTGGAGCATGGGATGCGAGTAGGCCTTCCAGACAATCCGTACTGCACTCACCCAGCCGCCCCTTCTGGCGCGCACTTTGACCCCGTGGCA
Source organism: Dermacentor silvarum (assembly GCF_013339745.2). Classification (NCBI taxonomy): domain Eukaryota; kingdom Metazoa; phylum Arthropoda; class Arachnida; order Ixodida; family Ixodidae; genus Dermacentor; species Dermacentor silvarum. The sequence continues at coordinate 35,963,985 of NC_051159.1, read as the reverse complement.
GCCACAACACTAACCACATATGCCTTCACAAGAAGCAATAGAAGCGGTCGTATCCCAAATACAGGATAACAGGGACTGCGTCATGCTTGTGCTGTAATGTATGGCAGTATATTGCCGTATGTGCAATAATTCTCAAGTTTTACCAATACCTCCTAGGTAGAAAATTCCCTCTTGTCACAGACAACTGGACCGGTGCCTGCTCAACTTCAAACGTGCGGCCTTCTCGTCGGTTCACTTCTATGCTCATGGATTTAGTCGAGTTTTACTTCATTGCGCGGCATCGGCCAGGATGCCAGAACGTAGTAGCCGACCACTTGTCCCGTTTGTCATGTGCTGTCACACAGTCTCCTCAATCACTGGCTGCAATGCAACAAGAAGATCCTGAGTACAGCGTGATTCTTTCAAACCTAGCTAAGGGAGATGGCCAGAGTTCACCACGCTGGACGACATCTTATACCGCCGATTGTCATCGGGAACATATGTGGTAGTAGCCCGGTGCAGATTGCGTCCTGCCATTCTGCAGACATTGCACGATGGTGCAGGGTACTTTGACACAAAGCGTACTTTGCTGAAGGAGCCGGGCCGTTATTGGTGGTTGGACATGGAACAATCGGTGCAAAGTTAGGTGTCATCCTGTGAATGCTGTCGACAATTCAATCGCCCTACATCACGCAGTGTAGGTCTTCTTGGCAGAATGCCCACCACGGACATTCTATTTTCCTGCATATAAATTGACCTTGTGACTAATTAAAATTAAATTATGGGGTTTTACGTGCCAAAACCAGTTCTGATTATGAGGCACGCCGTAGTGGGGGACTCCGGAAATTTGGACCACCTGGGGTTCTTTAACGTGCACCTCAATCTAAGTACACGGGTGTTTTCGCATATCGCTTCTCGGCCTTTTGGCTAAGATCAAATGACCTTGTGACTATGCCACGCAGTAACTCAAAGTAGTACACTCTCAACGTCGCTGATTTTACCACTGGCTATATGGTGCCTGCAGCAGCTTCATTGACGTCTGCGTGGGACGTTATCAAGCATTTGCACAACCTGTTTACACCTATGGCACGCCAGAACACTGCCTTTCGGACCATAGCTCAGCTTTGAGTCTATTGACTTAAAACGCTTCTGTGCAAGATCTGTGCAATGGAGCCATTGTCATGGCGTACCAAATTGCAAGAAACGGCGTTCGCCGTAAACACATATGAACTCAAGCACGAACTTCACGTCATTCCAGCTTCTGTATGGTTATGTACCTAGAATTCCAGCGTCCATTCGAGCAATCCGCCTGTGCCGAGCACATCCTCGACACGGCAGTGCAGCGCCCTGAAGCAGCTGCCAATCCGGAAGAGGCTCAAACTGCGCGCAAGGAGCACTACGATCGCAGCCACCGGCCTCACACCTTTACTGTCGGTGACCTGGTCTGGGTGAGATGACAGGCTCCAGTGCCCCATGAGAAAATGGCGCCCCGCTTCAATGGTGTTTACTGCCTCACTGAGCAGCTAACTCCAGCAACTTCTCGAGGCGTTAGGTGAGCCAACACTGACATCTCATCTTGTTGATCAATCTCGAACAGTGCACATGTCCCAGCTCAAGCCCTACGCGCCCTCAGTTTCTCCAGTGACCCAGCAACTGTCCTTACTCAACGTAGAGACCACGTACCACGCAGAAGTGAACAACGTCGCCTCCGCAGCGCGGCAATAGCCTTAGCGGCCACAACGCGCTCGGTGGCTGCCTAGCCACCTCGACGACATTGTGCTGGAGTGAGTTGTGTTACCACGCGTGCGCCAGTGTGCGACCGTTGCGGACAGTGTGATGAACTCATTTACCACGAGACTCGGTCAATCAGAGAGGGGTGGATGGGAGCACCCGTGTATGTGAGTGCCCGTCTTAGAGTAACTGATCGCTAGTGCCACCTCCGGCGCCTCCCTTACGCCTTCACGGCACCAGACCCAAGCGAAGCCCGCGTTCGTATACGCTAACTCTCTCATGCTCCCGCTGTCAGACGTGGACGGACGCGTTTCGGTTGAGTGATATAACGAACGTGTTCTGTTCAAGAAGTTATGTCGCCCGATTGGCCATGCCACGCTAACGTTCCCAGCCTTCATGTGCAGCCCTCACAGCCTCAATAAAAGCTTCGCTGTAAATGAAGGACAGAAGAGGGAAGAGCGCAGCGAGAGCCAAGAAGACACGTCGACGATTAGCAAAAAAAAAAAAAAAAAACAAGTGGGCAGCTTGCACTAGTGGTGTAAGGCTGGAGTAAACAGGCGGAGCTGGTGATAGACCTAGCTTCTTCCAGGTTTTACTAGGTTTGGCTAAATTTTGCTAGGAAATGCTAAGCGCTGCTAGGCGCGGTATTCTGAATCGGCTGGCCGCTGAGCGCGCAGATTCTCGCTTGGCCGCGCGGCGCGCTTTAAGATGAGCGGCTTCTTCTTAGGGTTTTCCAATCTTCTTTAGTCGTCCAATGTCAAGGCTACATGTAGTCGCCACTAATTAACCGAGCGGGGCAAAACCAATCGTCTGATCAAACCCCACCCTTTACCTTTGTGTGCCATCAAATTACGGCGACCGACTCGATATCCAGCGACTCAACCGCAGGATTTATCCTCCCCCTCACAAAAAGCTCAGCACTGAAGAGGCAATAGCCCTCAGACTTATCCAAACAAACACATTCCCAAACCTACACAGATACAGCAAAATATACCCACAAACCGCGGCATCTGCCCCTGGTGCGGCGACACACGCCCTACGCTCTTTCACATCTCGTGGAGGTGCGGGGACAAACCTGAACATTTAAAGACGCCTAACACGTCATTTGAGCGGTGGGAGGTACAGCTGACTGGCGATACCCTGGCGGGACAAGAAGCTCTCGTCCAGCAAGTACGTCAAGCAGCCATGGCCAGTGGAGTCCTGGAATGAGGACACCACCCACTCGTCCTCAAGATCAACTCGATGGTCTAAATAAATGTTTTCTCTCTCTCTCCCCGGTGACGTCACGGCCAAGCTGCGCCTCCACACTTGCCGGGGCGTGGCTGGTCGAAACTTGCAGAGCTGCTGCCGAAGCCTCCCGCGTTTCCCCGGCGCGAACTAGGGAAACGGGGAACGCGGGCGGCGTCGGCAGCAGCTCTGCGCGTTGCCTCGTTGGTGGTGCTACAATTTCTTTCTTTCTCTATCTCGCTCTCATTTTCTCTTTCCCTCACCCGAGCCTTGCGCGCGATGCGCGCGACGCGTGCATACTGTCCTTCCCTCTCCTTAACGTCCCATGTCAAGGCAACATGTGCATGGCATGGAGAGGAGGCGAGGCACACGCTGCTCCGCGAGGTGGTTGCTAGGCAACGCAGTGAGGTCATAGCTCGGCGAGGTTTTGCGGCAGCAGGCGGCACTTTTTACGGTTAGCTAGAACAGCTTCGCTGTTAAAAGTAAGAGCGGCTAGAATGCAGAGGTGGCGAACTTGACGAGCGCTTGGACCCGAGCTTATGAGGCCTCTACCTAGCCGACTGTGCGCTTCCCGACGCTCTCTGGAGAAGGTGGGGACGTCAGACTGCGACCCCTAATTCTTGACGGCAGAACGACAATCAAGCCCATCTTCATGTCGGCTTCATTGAACACACTCCCTAATTTGGACACCGGCATCAACGCCGGCATAAACGTAATGGTTCCCTCCTGAATCGTATTTGACGCGAAGGACCATCATCACGACGGTGAACTGTTTGGTCATGACCTTACTTTGTTTCTTCTGTGGATAGCGTGTTAGCTTATTGAACCTTCTGTTGCATAAATACTTTGTAGCAGAGTATCTGTCGTAACAATTTTTGAGGATTTTCTTATTAATGCAACTTCACAGGCACATACCCTGTGGCTTCAGTGGCATGGACAGCAGGCAAGTGGCGATGAGCTCGTACTCAACCGGCTTCGGGCCCCAGCCAACCATCAAGTGCGACAACAGCTCTAAAGCAAGGGATGGCCGGCGTTTCTAGGCAAATCGACTTCTCAAAAGGCGCATTGATGTAAATGTTTATTAATAAAGTTCAACGCACGTTCTTTTGGACAAACACCATGTGTTCTTTTAAGCACTTCTCCTGAAGCCGAAGAGTGTTTTGCCGTAGTACCAATAAGCGATTTCAGAAGGCCCTCGTAACCAGTCTGGGGAAATTGAAATCCAAAAGACAATATTTATCTGCTATTAAAAATTATGGGAAAACACAGATGATGGTAGGAGTCATTTTGAACAGGGCACAATGTTTTTAACTAAGCAATCGCGAAACTTTATAACAAATTTCCGAGGGGCAGGAAAAAAAAAAAACCCAAGGCGGATTCAACGCGCTTGATGGGCTCTAGAGGTTGACACTGAGGTACCACTATTAACGCGACATATGTTTCTTGGTGAGGGAAGGCTGGTGATGAGAGGTATATGGCTCAAAACAACAACAAATATCTTAAAAATTGGGGGACGAGTAGAACGCGATAGCATTCAAAGATCCCTTACTGCTTCTCACGCTTCCCGGCAAGTGCAGCTTATGTAGCCGTAATTTTTACCGGGAAACGCTGGCGGCGAACACTATGCACGAAGATGAGCGTTCTGGTTCTTTATTGTTTCCCTCCCGCGCGGCCGGCCCCGCCGCTGTCGCGGATGCCGCGGCACCTCGCGACGTCGCTCTAAGACAGACCTAAAACGGCAGCGGGAAAAGGTGCTTGTGTTTTAATTCCCGCGTAACAGAATTATGTTTTCTCCTATATTCAAATTACAGTTCGACGCTATCATGTGTGTAGGTTGTGTGTGAGTCGTACTTTACGAATTTTCTAACGCATTCTACTTTGAGAAATTCAATTAGTTCAGTAACGCCTATGCGTCAAGCGGAGGGTCTGCGGGGTTCGGGATGAATTTTTTCATACGGACAACTCCTCGGATTGTTCCTGGGCACATAAAATGTTGATTGCTTGCTTGCTTGATTGATTGATTGATTGATTGATTGAAGACCGCAACAAACAGTTACAGGCGACGATGCTGCGCGCGTGTCACCCCCTGCTGCTGCTACTTCGCCAACTTAAACAAGGTTTGCGTTATTTAGGTTCCAACATCGCGCTGGATCTGCGTGGTTTCGTAGGCATCTATCGACTCCATAATTAATAACAGCACCTTTTAAGCGACCCGTTCAAAACGCACGCCAAGTGCAGGGCGGCTTCGAGTGTGGAAAAGGAGGCTATTCATGTCAGTGAAAAATGAAGGTGGGGATCACGTGGTATCGCAAACAACTGAAGAGAGCGCCGGTCAGCTCAGTGCAGTTGTTGAAGGCGATAGAGTGACCGTGTTGCTCAAAGGTGCCAAATGGGCCCCGCTGTCCGCTCGATTGTCCAGTCGAGGGGAGAATGAACTCGGCTTTCGGCAGCACGACCATAGTGTGTGGGTGTAAGTGCCAGTGGTGTCTGCTACCACGAGACCACCACGTGGTGTTTTAATAGCGTAAACAATCTACTTTTTCATTTTTTTTACGTCCGAAGTCGCGCTACACTCGGCGCCCGCGTTGAACTGTTCACATTAAAAGGTAACGTAGTACCACAATCAATTTAACATCTTGTATCAAATGTTTCACCGACGACGACTGCGTAACTTGTCGCGCTATGGCTAATGATTCTGATCGTCTTGCCCTGCAGTCCGATTGAAATAATTTCTTCTTCCGGCGCTCCGGGTGGCTCATCACGCTTAGCAATAACCAGTGTCATTGCTTGAAATGAGCTCCCTGCGGATATATTTTTGATGCCTTGTTTCATCAGTGCAATAGATGGTGTTTGTTAAGCCACATAGCCATTTTGACAGCACTTTGTCCTGGTTATATTCTATACCATCGATGTTTTCCTCTTTTCCTTTGGTGCTTGTCCTCTTTCTTTAAAAGTGTTTTCATATAGAAGATTGTTTTCAGTGCAGTTGACCCTGGTTGCCAATGTTTGTAGAGGGTCGACCACATCTAAGGTGAACACCTCATAAGTATTCAAGCCGGTAAAACTACAGCGTTTATTCTACTTCACGAGTGAAATGTTCGTTATAAGATGTGTAATCATGGTGTCGATAAACACAATAATGATTTTTCGAATTATCTACTGAACATCAGCTTTTCTGATGTCTTGAATACTAATGAGGTGTTCACCTTAGATGTAGTCGACCTGTACCTGGGGCGCTATAACGTAAAATGAATCCAAACTGTTTTGATTGCAATTTCTGCAATCAGCCTCCACCATTGGTCAAAACATTTTCGGGCCACTCCCAACTTCGCCTGTCTGTCACGCTACGTCACGAAAACCGCGATAGCTTCCCATCTGATATAACGTGTACACACTGATTATGCATGATTAAACCGCACAAAAGAAAAATAATCATTCCTGATTCGGCGCCTTTTCACCATTAGCCCTCTGCTATTGGTCCAATGTTTTCTGGCTACGCCCACTTCGCCTGTCTGTCATGCGACCTTACAAAACAGCGAAAACGCACCACGTCAAAGTGACGTGTACGCGAAAAAAAATACATTAATATGCCGAACAAAACTGAAAATTTGTATGGATAGCCACAAGGAAAGGAATAGAAGGCCCGCCGATCGCTCAGGCCCTGGCTACTCGCACCTGCCGGTGAGCATGTATTTATTTGCGCATGATAAACCTTTTTGCGTGGCAGTAAAACGTTATCGAGTCCTTTCGGCATGCATACGACATCGCTCTGCAAACTCTTCCTTGCTGAGGATCATTTTAGCGGCATTCTTATCCTTCCGTATCATGCCGCCGCGATTTTCGACCAGCCACCGCAAGCTAAGTAAGGCGAAGCGGACCAATCAGAGTAGCCGGCACCACCCTCTTCATGCGATTGTCTATTTTCACTGTGCTGGCTCGGCGCCATCGAAACCCTCTCCACTAGAGGCTGCTCCTCGCCTCTTGTCAGCCAATTAGATAAGAAAAATCGCTGAGTGTAGACAATGTCATTGGTTTTGAAAGCGAACAAAGGTGACCTCTTATAAACGAGTAGAGTGTTTGATTGGGTTGTTCAGACAACGCTGTGGGTCACTGCCCGATGCTTGCGTCGGTGGTTACGTAAATTTGACGTCAGGAGTTTGGAATCAAAACAGTTTGGAATCATTTTACGTTATTGCGCCCCTGTTTTTTTTTTTTCATTTCTTACAACAATGCCTTCGGGTGACGTAGGTATTACTAATAAATAAAGTGTTAATGTATGCTCGTTTCACGCCTTGCTACCAATTCTGCCCTGTTTTCGTATAACCTTAATTCCTGGTAGGCGACTCCCAAAAGTATCTCGGCGTACATATTACTAGCAACCTGTACTGGAGCATACATGTCAACTACGTCACTAACAGTGCCAATCACGTGCTTGGCTTTTTGGGCCGTAACTTCTCTTCTGCGAGCGTATCTGTCAAACTACAGCCTAGACTTGGAGCTGACTGCGCAATTTGGGACCCGTGTCATTCAACACTAACATACACTATAAAATCAGTGCAAAACCGAGCCAATCGCTTTATTCCATCAAAAGTTTCTCGTTACTCTGGTGCGTCATTAATGAAATGAAACCTCCACTTACAAGACAGCTTCCCGGTGTAACATTATCCGCCTCTGTCTGCTCCAAAAAAGTCTACCACGTGAACGCCCTTCTCAGGGACTAATTATTACTGTGATCATCTTAAGTGTCATCTCGTGCAGATTATCCATTCAAAGTTGGTGTTCCATCACATCGTACCAACACTTACTCCCTCATCCTCCTCCCTCATCTCAAGAACAGCTAACGAGCGAAACCACTTTTCTGCCTCCATCATTGCCGTATACGACGTCACACGTTTGAAAGAAGCAGTGATAAACTATTCCCGTTCCTTTCTGTAATGTCTTTGGGCCTGAGTATGAAATACACAAATTAATAAAAATTAGTTATTTGCTTCGCATTAACGAATTGAGACTTCAAAGCGGAATCAGTGGGTCGACGGCGATATTACAACATTGAGAAAAAGAAAACTAAGAGAAAAACCTGTCATAATTTTTCTAAATCAATGGCACACGAAGCTCTTTGCTTGTTGACGGAACGCAAAATTGCTTATATTGCTTAAGAAAAATTGCTTATAGCCTGCCTTGAGTGCACGTTAAAGAAGTACAGGTGCTAGAAATTATTCTAGAGTTCCCCCTCCTCTTCACAGAAGCGAAGAATTTGGCAATACGAGGCCTCGCTGCATTGCTTTAATGCTAATCTCCATAACGTCGGTATTCGTCGGGAGATGGATTCTGGAGGAATTCTTTTTTTTAGACCGAATCGAATACGAATCGAATAGCGCCGGAAGCGAATCGAATACCAGTCTAATGTCAAATACTTTCCCAATGGTTTCCGAGTAACGAATTAAAAGCAGCTCTCACAGTTGACAGAAAAAGATGTTGACACGCTGGTAGTCATAACCTTAGCAAGCTTCCGCTATTGCATTGCTTGCTTGAAGCGTCCTTTATTAAACACAAATGAATCGTTAGGAACGAATAAGCAGTTCATTCGTTGGCACATGGACTGTGCAAAGGGTACGAATGATCGCTATATAGCCAGTATACAATCTGGCTTCCTGAGCGATGTCACCAGCTCTATCCACTACGTAAGTACGCATGTTTTTATGGCTATACTATGCCCGCAGGGACGGCATTTATCGTACTGAGGGTTCAATTGTACGCATGATTGCGTACAGTTGATGTTTTGAAATATGCGAAATACTATATAATGATATTCGTATTTACGAATATCATTTACGAATTCGATGCGAAAACCGAATCTAATAAAAATACTATTCGATTCGGTATTCGAATGTTCCGCACATTCGCACATCCCTATCAGAACAGCAAAGCGCATGAGGCTAGTATATTTTGAAGCTTCATGCTTTACCATTCATACTTCGCGGCACTTCGGGGTCACTCAAACGCATGCTAAGACCCCATCGATGTCAAGTGCGTGGTTCCATTGATATAGCTCTGGCAGCGGCGTCCGACAGTATGTGCGGGTATATATATCTAGCTGTATATCTAGAGTAGAGCTTATAACAACTTCTGAAAGAAACTTAGCTTTTTTTCGCACGGTGTGCACGAACGGTTTAAAGAGATGTGCGTGGATAATATACTTTAGCACACTCTGCCGGACCGACCGGGGCGGATCATTTCGGGCTCGGGCAGCTGAGAAAGACCGCGGGAGCGGAAAATACGCCTTGCGGTATATTGCGTGATACATCGCGAGGCGAACACGTAGCTCAGGGTGCGTAGAAGTTTAGACTGCTGCAGTATACATGCCTCCCGAAGATGAAGAAACTAACCTAATACGTTATGCGCAGAAAACGCCTGGCTTCAACTCAGATCACCCGACAGTATAGCTGCGAAGGATGTTCATGAACACGTCATTGCAAGACGTAGTGCAGCCTGCCTTAAAATTACAAATTACCAGTTGCTACGAAATATTTAAGTAATCGGATTCGCATGTCGTCCCCCAAGCTGTCGCCCACTTTTCGCTATGTCTGTCGGTGCCTGTCTGAGCTCTTTCACTCCCACTTGTTGGGTCACTGAGTAGTCCATGGTCTACTGGGTAGAGCATCGGGAGGTTGTGCGTTAGGGAACTGGGTGCAAAACAAACCTCTTTCGCGCCAACTTCGGTCACTGGGTCAACTTGGGTCACTTGGGTCAATGGGCATGTGCCCCTCTTTAATTAAAAAAAATCCTTTAAAATTTGTCCGGTGCGCGGTCGAATCGAACCAGCGTCATATACGAGGTGTGTTCAAAAAGAAACCGAACTTTTGCTATAACACCTTTATTGCTTATGGCGCAACATTTTAAGTGCTGTCCCCTTCAAAGTAGTCCCCTCTAGAGCACTGCACGGGCCCGGGCCGGCCCGAAAGCCCGGGCCCGGCCCGGCCCGCGGGCCGGGCCGGGCCGTCCGAATCGTTTTGTTGGCGGGCTCGGGCCGGGCCCGGGCTTAAAGCCGCGGGCCCGGGCCGGGCTCGGGCTTGAAGCCACGGGCCCGGGCCAGACTCGGGCCGGCTCATTGAAGGGCCTAAGTAGGCCTTCGAGCACACGCGACCGTTATGCATTGCATGGTTCAATGCATTCTGTGCCAAGCTGAAGTGACACGTGCAAGATGACTGTCATCATCATCATCAGTCTATATTTATGTCCTCTGCAGGACGAAGACCTCTCCCTGCGATCTCCAATTAACCCTGTCTTGCGCTAGCTGATTCCAATTTGCGCCTGCGAATTTCCTAACTTCATCACCCCACCTAGTTTTCTGTCGTCCTGGACTGCGCTTCCCTTCTCTTGGTATCCATTCTGTAGCTCTAATGGTGCATCGGTTATCCATCCTACGCATTACATGGCCTGCCCAGCTCCATTTTTTCCGCTCAATGTCAATTAGAATATCGGTTATCCCCGTTTGTTCTCAGATCCACACCGCTCTCTTGACTGTATATCTTATCAGATGACTATATCTTATCAAACAAAATAGTAAAACAGATGAAGTTCTCATTTTTAATAGCGGAGCTGTTTCAGCCGGGCCTAATGTGTCCGCTGAATCCAAAAATGTGGGCCGATCCTGGCAGCAGTGCAGAAAGGGTCCAAGCGCAATGGCACATACACCTGTGAACTAGCGAAGCTGAGCCTGGATAAGTCTAGCTAAGAATAGTGGGGACTAATTGCCTATCGATAGGCAATTGATAGCCAATCAATAGCTAATCGATAATCGATCAATAATCAATAAATTCCCGAAAATGCTGGGGATGACTTGGTAGTGCTTAGCCTAGCCCAAATACGTGGCCAATACCTTACGATAGCCAATCGACAGCCAATCAATAGCTAATCGATAATAGGTCAATAATAAATAAATTCCGATAACTTGGTAGTGCTTAGCCTATCCCAAGTACGTGGCCAATATCTTGCAATAGACAATCAATAGCCAATCAATAGCTAATCGATAATTAATCAATAATAAATAAATTCCGGGAAATGCTGGGGATGACTTGGTAGTGCTTAGTCTAGTCCAAAAGCCAGGACTAGCTAGGTGCCCATCATCTCCGCTGTCTCTTTAGCATTGCGCAGCCAGTGCAACCTACGCTAATTTGTTTTCTCCTTTTCCGCAAAAACAAACATTGTTTCCGCGTAAGGAAAAGTAAATTATACAAAGAACCACTCCTCAACCACCATTTCCATGTTACCGCTTTTGCGATCGCACTATTACCAGTGTCGATAATATGGCCTTATTTTAGCGCTAAGGCCAGTTACTTTTTGCTTCAAGGCATAAAACAGCGTTTTCCTCAAAACGTTAATTGGAACGCCCATGAATTTTGTCGGGCATATTGAAAATTAATATCTCAAAACTGGTTCAGTCCTGAGAATTCGTTCCAAGTGGATACGCCTTGCGAACTCAGCGGCTATAATTCGTAGATTGAAAGATGTGCAGTAAAATAATTAAAATGTTAAGTCGCGTAATTATGTTAAATATTGAAGTAGGCGTTTTTACCATCCATTAGGCCATCCATGTCAGAATTAGCTTGTAACTACAAAAAACAATTAGCCTCCTTAGAGCGTCGTCGCATTAATGCGAACACAAGAAATCCTGAGATATGGTCAATTCCATACTTCAGAACACTCTATAAGCACCAGTCGTTAATACATGACCTACCATTCACTTTCAACAGATACAAAAATGGCGGTAATTTCAGTAAGAAGGAAATCAGCTGACACTTTGGTCACTTGTAATGTATCTGAAGTGATTATTATTCTGCCTTTCTGTATGGTTCTGAGTATATAATGTAAATCCTGTTTCGTTTTCTTAGCAAATGTTGATCTTGTAAAATTCAGTCTCATGCAATGTTGTATAGCTGGTGCTGCGTTGTTTTGTATAGCTAGTATTGCTATTGTAGTGTTGTTTAAAATGCATTCTGTTAAAACTTTTCCAATTCTGTTGACTCGCCGTTACGCAAATATTCTTTGCCTTTCCATTCATAGCTATTTCGTCTATGAGGAATTCCAGTGATAGCTGGAAATATATGTGAATTATTTTGCATGTGTGGTCTTTCGGGTCATGTCAAGCTACATATGTAGTTTTTAGTCCAAAATGACCGTCCAGCATGTAAACTGGACGATAAATTGATTTGATTTGATTGATTTCGTCGGACACTTTGAAAATTATTATCTCGAAACTGGTTTAGTCCTGAGAATTCGTTCCAAGTGGATACGCCTTGCGAACTCGGCGGATATAATTAGTGGATTGAAAGATGTGCCATGAAATAATTAATTAAAACATTGATTAGCGTAATTATGTTATTCTTCAATTAGGCGTTTTGATTTCTCGGGGAAGTAATGGCCGCCTCATCGAGTAGTTTAGATCAAGGATTGTAACTGTGCTATCTGTCACAGGCAATCTTTAAAAATTTGGTTCAGCTAAAATGAAACGCCCTGTATATTTGCATGCTAAATGACATCATAGAACCATATCGTACAAATCAAGGTAAGTACACGCGCACCACCAGAAAAATAGTAGCACAGGCAATGGGCCGGATTACTGATGTTCCCGTGGGAGAAACAAAGATTTCGGCCTTTTATTGCTTACATACTGCAGCTGATTAAACCTCGAGAAGGTGAGGCTGAGAGATACGGTACAATCTGTAAGTAAAAAAAAAGGGAATTTTTTCTTACAGGCCGGGCCTGGTTATGCACACGCGGGCCCTAGCTAAGCTTAGTAATGAACGCCCGGGCCCGGGCCGGGCCCGGGCTCAGTAACACGGGCCCGGGTCGGGCCCGGGCTTGGAACCACGGGCCCGGGCCGGGCCCGGGCTGGTCTCGGTCATGTACGCTCGGGCCCGGGCCGGGCTCGGGCTTTGTATTACGGGCCCGGGCTGGGCTCGGGCCTCGTAAAGCGGGCCCGGGCCGGGCTCGGGCCGAAAAATCAGGCCCGTGCAGTGCTCTAGTCCCCTCTACTGGCAATGCACTCTTCCCATCTTTTCTTCCATTTTTGGAAAGCCTCCTGGAACATACTTTCTGGAATGGCACGCACGTCTCTTCTCGCATTGTCCTGGATCTCACCTACGGTTTGGAAACGACGTCCTTTCAAGGTGGTTTTCAGCTTGGGGGAATTGAAAAAAGTCTGCTGGGGCTAGGTACGGAGAATATGGTGGGTCGGGGCACAACATGAGTGTGGTGTTTCGCTAAGTAGCTGCGGACAAGGAGCGACGCGTGAGCCGGGGCATTGTCATGATGCCACATCCAAGCCTGATTTCCCCACAATTCAGGCCTCTTACTGCGCACAGAATCTCTCAAACGTGCTAGGATTCCCTGGTAAACTTCCTTGTTTACCGTCTGACCATGTGGCACAAATCCCTGATGGACAATGTCTTTGCAGTCAAAAAACACAATTAAGATCACCTTCATTTTTGACCGACTCATGCGTGCTTTTTTTTTTCTACGAGGAGAACCTTTGGCCACCCACTGCGATAACTGCACTTTCATTTCAACATCATAGCCATAAACCCATGTCTCATCGCCTGTTATAATGTTCCTAAGAAAGTTTTCATCGTCATTGGAAGCGGCTGATTTCAACACGGGTCTGCTTCTGTTCATCAGTCAACGAACGCGGCACGAATGTTGCACTGACACGACCCATGCAAAATTTGTCACGCAAAATTGCATGACATGATCCTACGCTGATACGCACTTCCTCAGCGACTTCCAGAACAGTCAAACGACGATTTCCACGAATCACAGTTGGAACTCTCTCGACTTGGTCATCATCTGTGGATGTGGAAGGTCGTCCAGGCTTGGGATCGTCACCGACCGACATTCTTCCGTCTTCAAAACGCTTGAACCAATCATAGCACTGCGTGACACTCATACAGTCCTCCCCGTATGCTTGGCTGAGCAACTGAAATGTCTCTGTGAAAGTTTTCCCAAGTTTGTAGCACAACACACACGTTGTTCTTCGAATTTCTTCACTGTCACTTTGGCACCAAACAGAAGAACAGCTTGTTCATGTGCTCACTTCAGCGGCTGTAGGTCGCCAACTAACGGTCAGAGCGAAATGCGGCAAATGGCAGTTTGTTGTCTAAACCTGCCGCTACATGTGCTCAGTAGCCGCAGCGCGCTCCCTCTGCCGGTTGGCGCGCTATTTCAAAAGCTCAGTTTCTTTTTGAACACACTTCGTATATCCCGGCAATATCGTCTGAATAATGTATTCACACACGCGCCACGTGTGGACTTCGTGGCGGCGGCGATAGATGTCGCTGTGTGTCCAGAGAGAAGCGCGATATAGGAGCCCATCTGCATACACGCCTTATGCATGAGGCGTTCCGGCTGTGGGAATACTAATCAATATTAATCTAATTATTACTAATCAATACTAATCGTATTACCGTCGACATTCATCGTGAGCTGAGTCCTGCCACAAGTTTATTTATTTAATTAATTATTTATTTATCTATCTGTAAGAATACTGCAGGTCTGAAAAGGAACTATCTCTCAATAACAATAAAATACTGAATCAATTGGAATCGTTATTCAGGTATTTATTGGAGCTTACGAAACTCACTGGTCTTTCTACCGCGGCACCCCAGCCACATGATCAAATACCCACACAATCGAAGCACCCAGGTGATCAAATAAGGTCGTGCCCGTGCCGCCGTGCCACAAATCGCCTGTAACATCGCCTATAGATCTGGGCTCAATTGAGCCCCAGCAAGGGCTGCATTAGAAAACAGAACATCAGAGTGGCTTCAGAGATTCAACTCACTGATGTATTCAGTATCATTTCAAAACTATTAAGTCAGCGCTCTACCCCATTCAGTGTGTTAAATTAATGGGAACATGTGTGTCTGTGCTGTTGTATGTCAAGAAACGGCTAATATAGGAAAAATAACAACGGAGAGACACATGACTGTTATGAAATGTTTTGTTTGGTGAAATGTCACCAACTGAGCAGCATCTTTCACACACGGCTTCTGTTCACTGGCTTTAGCAGTGACGAGAGATAACATGACGAAAGTGAAACAAATAATAAATATATTTGTAGCGTTTTAGCATCGTGGCTATAATACAAGAGGGAGCATAAATCCTGTCTTGCAAAAGATGCTCAATCTGGTATCAAGAGCAACTTGCGGCTCCACCGACGTGATATATGAAACCAAGACACTCCGCATAATGGCATGGTTTTTGAGCCACATCGACACACGATCTCGTCCGCAAGAAATCTTCGTCATGCAAGTTATCATTCATCCGTGATGCAAGACCTGCACGCTAGAGTTTGGAATTGTGTGGCTTCAAAATAGCGGCCGCCACAGGACTAAATTGCTCTCTTTCGGTTTATTTAGAGGCGCATTTATATGTGCGTTTGTCGGTGCTGAACAAGGGATTCGACAGAAAGTTTATAGATATTTTCGCAATTCTTTGAGTGCTTCTTGCATCCACCCTAGCTAGCAATGTCGGTAAATGAATGCCTGCAATTCCTGGACAAGAATCGGAGCCGGGATGCGCACGTGGTGGAAGTACAGAATAAGGAGCGGGAGAAATATGATGCCGCAAAATTCAGGACATTTGAAGCTAGGGAACAGCAAAATTTCTTGCTAACTTTGTCAGTCAACGTCTTCTATTTCGCAAAAGCTTTTCAACAGAAGTGTTGCAACAGATCTGCGACCGAATGCAAAAAGAGAAGGAGGGGGACCGTTGCTGTAGCTACAGACGAATCTAGACTCGCAAAACGCTGCCGGTGATTGCTGCGCCTACGCGCCGCGTATGAAGTGCGGTACAGCCTGAAGCTCGTCACAACACATATATCACCCTAAGACCCCTTTACAATACATTTCACATTGCCTTCAACTTTTTTTTAAAATTCACTCGGAAGTGATTACGGCAAAATATTCATTCTGGGTTACGGTGTATGTGTAACTGTAAAGAAGTGGTTTACTCATATTCATGTCATCCGCTTTGGAGAAATTTGACACCAAATTGATTTAGACCTCCGTGTCGTCCCAGACGGCTGAAACCAACCTTGAAATGTGTTTCGAAATCACTGGGATCGCGTGAAAATACCGGACGTGACAGCAACATGGCAATGTACTACACGTAGTTTCTTCTTCACCTCTGCATTTAAGCAATGAAATGCAGTTTTTACCATAGCAGACATGAGGAGATGATGGAGATAGTTATTTTTTTTTCACGTACATGGAGACGCAGCTTTTGTCATCGAACGGTGGCGTTTAAAATTTGAAAATTGTTTTTCAAGAGTCATAGCATAACAGTAGACAATAAATACCACCTTGAAGAGCGATTATGTCCCATAATTGTGTTCAGGTCTCAGGAGGATATGGAAGACTGGCGGCGAGAACATATTTGAACCAGGGCACAACGAGCTGCGCACCATCCATGCTACCTGGCGTTGCCATCCCGACCACGTAGCTCACCATCACATTCTATCTGTATGTATCGTGGATGAATTTGAGGAGGAGCTGGAACACCTTCCTCCTACATAGCCAACGTCCTCGCGTGAGAAAAATTTTACATGCGTTTGTAGGCCGGACCATTCCCTGCTTAGGCCAGTCTACTGTTGCTAACACTTCATTTTCTCTATTTTCTTGTAGGACACTCTAAACGTAACGGTCAATGTCACTAAGAGTTTGGCAGTGCAGATACGACGATGGAGCGTCGAGTTCCGTCTTTCACTGCCACGCTAGAGTTGTTCATGTGGTGGAGACCAGCCTGCTTCATCATTAATTTCGCGCCTTCTGCATCGGCCTGAATGTCAAGGCTATAGGCGCGCAGGAGGGCGAGCAGTGTCATTACCCCTTACCTACTTAAAGTAGGTAAGGGGTAATGACAGGTAAGGGACAGCATCCTCGCCCTAAATATTGTCGGAAATCACTGCCTTTAACCAAAGATTCGAGAAGGAAAGGATATCATGTTGTTATTCTTTTATTTTAAATGTAGAAAAATAGGGAGGTTGGTCTAATTTACTGCCTTTTTTCCCCATGTACTTTATACTTATAATTCGCGAAATAAAACCGTATGCCTCATCACCTTAATCCAATACGATGATATGGGTTATGGGAGAACGTATGGGTTTTTATAAGATATCGATGATATCGAAATATAGATATCCGGGGTATTTAGGATGGAGCAGGGTTGATTAATCAATTTTATTTTTTTATGTTCGCGGGAAAGTCAGCTTTACTGTAGCCGATACAAATACGGCGCATGCAAGCAGCGTAGGTCACAGAGCATAATATAGCAGATATACTGTCTTAAAAAATTCCTATCTCTCTTTAAGATGTATTCCAGATCAGGGCGTTCATTTGTAACCGCTCTGTATTACCGATTGAAGAAGTACAGCGCCGTTTGACAACACGAATTTTAAATTCGATTTGTGGATGTACTCTCGACACTCGGTGCATTCTTGTTTTTTCGTTCCCCACATTCTTTGGCATTTCAGGAAAGTTATTGCTTTCGCCTAAGCCACTTGCTTCACGGCAAAGCACCAGCAAACATACAGCGACAACCTTGCTACGACCAGGGATGCGAGAGTGTTACGGCTGTTTGCGCCAAGTGCGTAATCACCCCGATCTCCCGGCGCCACGAGGTAGACGACGCTCGTTAAGCAAGCTCGAGTTTTCGCAACGCGATTTCGCAGACCCTCTTGAGCTTCTTCTCTCTCTCCCTCTCTCGCCATGCACGTGTTCTGGGGTGATTTACATTTCTCACCAAGACCGCGACTTCGAGACACCTATGAGGGCCCGCAGTTGGAACCAGACAGATCCGATCAAGAGAAAAGAAGGCCTAGCCCCCAGCCATCGCCCGTCAACCATCGTTTGCATGTCGTAAAAATCGGCAAGCACGCACTCGGCAGACCCGCATGTGAGCAAACCAGGAACGCTCTAAGCACGCCGATAGACGGCGGGATGAGATGAAGAAGGCTGCGAGATGCTTCCTGGGCGCCGCCGGAAAGCGTCGTACGTGCATCCCAAGCGTTCCAGGGCGGGTATCGCATCTCGCGCCCACACGGAGGAGGGAGTAGCGCGCGAAGAAACCGCAGAGCGTCACGTCATGGAGCGCTGAGTCTCCATTAGGAAGTAGCGGCACGTAGCAGCGTCGGCGAGCGCTGCGGCCGCGGTCTTCCGCCGGCCGGGTCTTTGTTGGAACCGCGCATTCCTAGATGGCGCTGCGAGCCGCGTTTCGGTGCCAAATTTCTCCTCGCAACAGCCGAACTCTTCTTCTGAGAGAGGAGCCAGGGAAGCGTTGAGTAGGCTGCTGCTTCTCTTTAAGAGCGCACGACAGAGGCAACAGACCCGGGCCTAGATTGAGACGTAGGGTTGAAAATTCTCTGCTTCTGCTGCTGCTAGTTCTATATACTTCGTTCAGGCGCACGTGATACGGGGCTTAGGCGCGCGCGCGCGGCGAAGATGGGTCAATCCCGCGGGCGGCCAATTTAAGCCTCGAGGTGCGTGTATATGGAATCAGATGAAAGGCGGCCAGATTCCGCGGCCGTCGGCGAAGCGTCTACCGCCGTTAGGGACGTGAGGCAGCTGTGAATTGCGGCGCAAGTAGTAGTAGGCGATGCAAATTCGACGCGTCTCGCGCGCTATATATATCTATTTTGTGTTGGGGCGTGCGTGGGTGCGTGTGTGTTTGGCGTGAGCTCGGGTGCATATTGCTTGTGGGCGTCTTTTCTACAGCGGGATGCGGGACATGTGTCGTAACACCTTGGAAGCTCCTTCCCTCTGCAGCATGGAGCTAAGAGCTCTAGGAGTAAGAAAAGAAGAGAGAGGAGCGAGAGTTGGCCTCGCGCATAAGGTATACCACATGAACAAAGTGGGGAGGTGGGAAATGCGAGGCATTAGCGCTCGCATAACTGCCCGCAAATGCGGAAACAGTCGCGCTCTCGGGGCACGAATACTGCAGCGATGCGTGAGAAAGGGTCGTCCGTCGCCGAAGTTGGAGCAAAGTCGAGTCGCCGAACTAATGTTGGAGAAAGCGCTTTTTTCATGTCTTTTTGAAAGTCATCTATTATGGGGGGATATCGGGCGCGTCTGTACGGGAATGCTGAATGCAGCTGCCTCGTTATTCCGGTTGAACGGGTGTCGGGGTGTGCGTAGTATATATTGGACGATATGGAGCTCGAGGGGTGCGCCGCCGGTCACACACGTGATACGTGCCCTGGGGTTCTAACGAGCTCTCCTTAGAGCCTCACGTGCGGATGCGACCCCGCCGGTGTGCTCGCAGAATCCGTGGATATACGAGCCTAAGGACGCGGCCTACGGAGACAGACAAAACTCCGCGACGTCGTCGACTGGACAAGAATTTGAATTAGCGCGGCGTGTAACGCGAACGATAAATAAACGTTTTGTGCGACTAATCTCACGGAACATGTCACGCAATACCGCTTGCGTTCATCGTCTGACTTGGTTTTAATCCAAAGAATTAACGCACTGCCAAAGACAATAGTCTCATCCTTGTTGCGCGCGCTTCTTTATCGAATGATTGGTCGTCTGGATGCATTCGGGATAGATACAGATGCAAAACGAAACTTTGTAATAAACTGAGCTTGTACGCGTCCCCAGTTTTTGCTTGTGCGCCTTATTATTAGGTGCTACCTTCACAACACGTTTTCGTTCTGTAAAACTGTGTCACTGGCCGGCCGCCTTGAGTGATCGCGATGAGTTTTCCAAGGCCTTCTGCTGTAAAAAACCGCTTTGTATATCAGCCTTGAGTAACCGTGGTTCGCTTCACCTGCAAGAATTAAGAAAACAAGCTTCAATTATTAGCTTAAATGCCAAGGGCAGTCATTCAGTCTGGCATTAAGAAAGTTCGCCCTGACTGATCGGGTTTAACAACGAAGTACGAGAGACGCTGTCGTCAAGACAATTATGTTGTACACATTGTACTTTTGGCATGCACCAAACGCACGGTACAGTATTGTTTTTGCATTCTGAACGCAATTTCTGACGCCGCTAGTGGGAGTTCGAACTCGCGATGTCGTTCTCGACATCGCACTGCAAGCCAATGCGACGAGAAAGCGCATGTTACTTAGTAGTGTTTAAAGCGTGAAACGCCGTACCATTGCAACTTGCAAGCGGGGTAAAAAAAAAAAAAGGCGCACTACTTCACCAGCTTACTGAGAAGGAATCTCTGAAGACATAATTGTACCCATACTTGGTGCTTCGAGGGCATTCTGAATAGTGAGGGCATCTAGTATGCCAGTCTTGTCATTGCTTGAGTTCACCACAATTTTAAGCGAAGGTGACGTGTGTAGATAGCTCTGTGCCAGTGCTTCCTCGCTTCGGCACTTCGGCTTCGCGATTACGAGCACCGAACAACAAACTCAGGATTGCGAGCAATAGAATGGAAATTTGGGCGAGTTGGTAAAACTATACGCTGTAAAACTGCAGACAAACAGCGAGGAACAACATCTTGGTTCACACATTTGTACAAAATCTTGAGACTTTGACGAAAGGCATAATGGAAGCCGGATCCCAGATATATGTACATGACGAAGGTTATCGGAATGCGTAGAGTATGTAACATCAGCATATGACGATTATATTACTGATAACACGCATTCATGTCCGGGAAATGACAAGAAATAAAAGGTTGGGGAAACGCATGTTCAGGCGATCACTGTAAATAATTTAGCTATATAGTTAGTGCAGTGAAGTGCAATGTTAGGACTGAACGAAGCACAACAATAGGAAGATAAGAACATGGGATAAATATAGGATGATATCTTGTTAAGGTTATTAACTTCGTCAGCGCTTTTACGAGCTGAGAGCTAGCTAGCGTGGCGTTTCTTCTGGACAGTTGTACTGAAAGCAGAAATACAAATATCTCTTTGTTCTTTTGAACGTGCACGCGTCCAACTAAAATATAAAAACACAAAATTAAATCTCTTGTGCACACAACTTCTTGCAAGTTGTTTCAGGAGAACTCAGTTTTCCGTGTACTCAGCAGATAAGCGCCGACGAAAACGAGATAAAGAACAACACTTTACTGTATTTTTCATCTTTACATAGGAGCCGAACTTCACTGCAACCGCAGCCACGAATTTAGAACTGTGGCTTCATTTCTCGCTCGTAATTAAAAAATGCTGGGTTCCTTTTCTTTTTTTTTCCCTCTCTTACGTAATCTGGTTCTGGTCATGCGCGCAGCAACGATTGCCCTCCCAATGCGGTAAAATTGAACAAGCACGGCCCAAGCTGAAAAGTCATGCTTAAGCAAAAACACAGTTCAAAGCCGGGTTCTTCTTTTCCATCCAACTATCAGTTTTACGTGCCGAAACAATATTAAATTTGCATTTCTAATCATCCGTACCCAAGACGGTGTTCTTGCGAAGGGCTTCTATTCGAAGTCCTCCGCCCAAACCCTCGCGGCAATTCGTCGGTGTCTTTTGCTCCTCACCACGGTTACGATCTTTTACTTTCCATTGCCCCACGCTCCAGACGCACAGCGAGAGAGGTAGAGAGAGCGAAACAGAAAAGAACGCGTGTATTCCTTTTTGGGTTTTACATTTCCGCCTATGTTTTTTTCTTAGCCCTTCACTGACTCCCATACTTCACTGACTTGCCGGCGCGGTTTGTACAAGTCAGCTTGTCAACATTTCTTCCGAAACACCGCGAAGTTCCTCATCTCTGGTCTTCACTCGGCTTCGTCTTCTTCTCGGTCTTACCGAGCAGCTCCGTTCTCTCTTCTTTCTTTCCGTTCGTCGGGGCGTAATTGAAGTTGCCATTGTTTGTCTATGGATGACGTCTGTTGATAGAGCGGATGAAACACGACGGCCGCGCGCCAGGGGCAATTTTTCGCGGAGGAGTCGGCGTCCTCGCGGCGGAGAAGGCGCTTGCGCGTGCCGCCGTGCGCGAATAATACTTTGGGGGAGAGGGAGGTGGGGGAGGAGGAGGGCACCACCATGCATCGCTCATTCGCTGTGTCGTCAAAAACGGAACGTTATTGATGTTCCTCGGCCGGAATTAAAGTGGTTAGGCGCGGTTATTTGTTCCGGCGCTTATGGTCTCGGTGCGGCAGATACGGTGGGGAAGTGTGTTAGCAAGGGAAGGGGGAGTTGGGGGAGGGGGGAGTTGGGGGAGGGGGGAGAGGGAATGGGAAACGCAACTACTGCTTCCTCTTTGGCATGCGAAACATGCAGGAGCGTGGATACAGTGCGGGCGCAGGGTACTAGGCGTCCTGCATAGAGAGAGGTCCATTACGAGTAGCAGCAGGAGCAGCAGCAAGCGCTTCTCGACCCGGCTTCGGCTTCTGCTGGCACTGGCTCGAATGCACACGCGAGGCATATCGCACGGGTCTCCGACGCTCATGTATGGCCCGAAAAACAAGAGCGGCACATAATCTGAAAGTGCGCCGAAGCCTAGGACGGCCGTGCCCGTTGCTTTGGACGTTCATTTGAGCTGCGTTCCGGCTTAATGACCAGGAATGGCGGCCAGAGGTGTCGTGGTATGTCAGAGAGGATCTCGGGCGTTTTCCTCGCGCATACATACGCGCACGTTTTGTTAGAGGGTTACGCGAGAATTGTAATGTGTGGTTTTGTGAAGTAAGCTGGACCGTATGGTGATGTTCAAGCTGTATTTTTTTTCCGGAAGTGCCCCATTTGTCATAAGTATATGAGTCATAATTCACGTGACTGGAGTTGGTAGTGGTGTTTGGGCGGGTGACTTCAAAACGGCTGTTTGAGCTTACCTGGGCTGGCAGTGCATATCGCCGTCTGCGGGTTTCGTTCAGGGAGCCCGAACCGTTCCACCACATGTCTACATTACAACGAAATAAAGTACCGATCAAGAACATCTTGTTAGATGATAAAGAAAGACGTTTTGGCTTCCGACGTACGGAAGCTTAAGTGGCTAAACTAAATGGCGAAAGTTTATGCGCAACTGTGCAGGAACCTTCTGAGCAGACGACGGGATGCCTCCTCCCCATATATACTATAATCTAAACCTCGTGTGGACAATACACGTCGCACCATATGTATACACGCACGAGTTAAGCTTCTCCGAACTTTGTTCCGAGTCCACGTGACTGGAATCGAGTCTTCGTGAGGTAGTGGAACTCCTGAGCTGCATCCGCCGGATTCCCAAGCTCGCTGTCTTTGAATTTATTCATTAAAGCGAAGCTGTTGATGGCTCTTCTTCCCACTTTTCACCCACCATGGTTGCTTAGTGGCTATGGCGTTGGGCTGCTAAACACGAGGTTGCGGGATCAAATCCCAGCCGCGGCGGCCACATTTCGATGGGGGCGAAATGCGAAAACACCCATGTACTTAGATTGGGTTCACGTTAAAGAACCCCAGGCGGTCCAAATTATTCTGGAGCCTCCCACTACGGCGTGCATCACCACACGCCACAAGAGTGCTATCGTGGCACTCAACGGTAAGGGAGCCTTCGATAACATCTCACACGAAGCAGTGCTAAACAGCCTACAACATACCAACTGCGGACGGTGGACATACAACTATGTCCAGAACTTCCTGACGGGTAGAACGGTGACCATAGGCCTGGGGAACCTCAGGACCGAGAAGGTCCAAATACCGCAAAAATGAACCCCCCAGGGGTCCGTGATCTTCCCGTTGCTGTTCGATATAGCGATGAGGGGATTGCGGAACTTCTTGGAGAACATCAGGGGTATCCGTAACGCAATGTATGCAGACGACCTGACCGTGTGGACGTGCACGGGATCGGCGGGCGAACAACAAGACCCCCTGCAGAAAGCCATCGACAGGACCGAGCATTATCTACACCGCTGCGGTCTTTCATGCGCCCCGGAAAAGTCGGAGCTCCTGATTCTCAAAAGGAGGAAAAGAGGGCGGCCTCCCCAGGAGACACTGGACCCAACATTGACCCTACATGGTCATCTGGGCCTCACTTTCCAGAAGGACGGTGCCTGTTTCCCGCCATTAAAAAGCTGCAAGCGACAGGTACCCAAGTGGCGCACTTGGTGCGAAGAGTGACTAGCAGAAAGCACGGCCTGAAGGAGCATGACACGATCAGATTAATACAAGTCCTGATAATCAGCAGCGTCACTTACGGCACCCCGTACCTAGGTCTCAGGAACAGCGAGAGAGCCAAATTGAATATCCTAATACGAAAGACCTACAAGCTGGCACTGGGGCTTCCACCGACGACGTCGACGGAGAAGCTATTCAGCCTGGGCATCCACAATACTTGGGAGGAACTAGCAGAGGCCCCAAAGACAAGCCAGGTAGAGCGACTCAAGCTCACCAGCACGGGCAGGGACAAGCTAAGAAGACAGGGCTACCCAGTCGAATATGAGTCCAGAAAACAGCGGGTTTATCTACCCCTGAGGAAGAAGATCAGGTGCTCGGCTCAGGCCCACGGCTTCCTGGACTAGGGACGCCGCCTACCTCGGACGATTTTGCCGTCTGCTCATTTCTGTAAATAAAGCTTATTGCTCCTCCTTTTCGGTGTCTGGCTGCAGCTGTCATGTCCATTCTACAACAACATGGGTCACAGCGTATGTGCCACTGGGTGCATGCTGTGGTGCTTACCCAGTGGCCCACTTGGGTCTTTGCCGGATGCAGGTCGCTCGCTGCTGCCGGCTGTCTTGCGCAATTACCGTCACGGCTATAGGGCTCACCAGTGTCTAATAGACATAGTGAAAAACAAGGCGGGCGCGGAGCGCAGCCGATCTGCGCAAGCGCAGACGGGAAATCCAACACCAGGGCACTTTCGTCATCATGTCGTCACAAACATTCCTCCTTCATCGTAAATATGTAACCTACATTCCCACCGTCCGTTGACGTCACGCCGTCGTGTTCATGTCTTCGTCACCGAACAGTTGTCATTTTAGCGTCGTCATCTCACTGTCCTCATTTCTTCGTCGTTAAGCTATGTCGTCGTCAATGACGACGTCGTGCCATTTTGTCGTGCTGTGTTTGGTTGTCACATTGTCATTTGCGCCGTCGTCATACCGTCATCGTTATTCCGCCGTGGTCGTTCCACCATTGACACTTTGCAGTAGTGGTTCCAGTGTCATCACGATATTGTCGTCGTCGAGACCGTCGTCGACAATTCGCCATCGTCACCGCGTCATCGTCGTGTCAGTAGCCGTCATGCAATCGTCGTCATTCCTTCGTCGCATGCATGGGAGACGCATGATCGAGTGCCACAAGTTTGATATGTTTAGCGACGTGGTTCCCAGTGGCAATGTGTTCAACTTGTTCCTGTTTTCTATACTTGCAAATGATCGCTGATCAAGAACAGCGTTTTTCAAAAATTTAAATAAAAGCTTCGCTTAAGCCATAATGCTTCAATTCGTGAAACAGCGTTTTCCTCAAAAAGGTAACTGGAACGCCCATGCATTTCGTCGTACACTTCGAAATTTAATATCTCGAAACTGGTTCACTCCTGAGAATTCGTTCCAAGTGGATATGTCTTGCAGACTCAATGGCTATAATTTGTAGGTTGAATGATGTGCCGTTTATAAATTAAAATAGAAAGTTTATTAGCGTAATTATGTTAATTATTCGATTAGGCGTT
Organism: Dermacentor silvarum; assembly: GCF_013339745.2. NCBI lineage: Eukaryota > Metazoa > Arthropoda > Arachnida > Ixodida > Ixodidae > Dermacentor > Dermacentor silvarum. The sequence continues at coordinate 35,938,456 of NC_051159.1, read as the reverse complement.
TTGATTTCTCGTGGAAATAATGGCCGCCTCATCGAACAGTTTAAATCAAAGGTTTATAATTGTGCTATCTGCCACAGGCAATTTTTTAAAATTTGGTGCAGCTAAAATGAAACACCCTGTATATGAAAACCCATGCTAACGTCCAGGATTCTTTCAATTTGACATACATTGAACTAGTTCAAGCTTCTATTCTTTAATTAGAGTGCGTGGCCTACGGCTGTTGAAGTTATTAGTAGTGCAGTGCGCTTTTCTCTTGATTATCTAATCCCGCTGTTCAATAATATTTGTCAGAGACTCAGAGCTACTGAAGAGATCAGCGATTGATTTCGGCTTAGGTATATACCATTTAACTCAACAGACAGTGGAGTCAATAAATGTGTGATCCTTCGAATGTTATGCAGCAAATGGAAGTTTACACTCACGTAAATTTGAGTACGTTACAGAATTACACTCACGAAATAATCAACTCGCTGTATGATAGCTCAGAGCACGAGCAAAAGCAAGTTTGTTTTGCTTATTTTATACATTCCTCATTGGCGGGAGTTTATTTTTGACGACTGGGATAGCCGGCCCTTAGCTAGCGTATTTTCGCACTGCCCATTATTTAATAAACAAGAACAAGAAGAAATTCGTTACACTCAAATCCTTATCATAGAGTAGATTTTTTACAGGAAATTAATGATAAGAAAAAAGAAAACGTCTGGTTCCATTTTGACACCGTATCAGACCTCATGGCGGTCCTATGTTACTCCTGCACAGCGGCAATGGCCACTGCATTCGGCTGTCCCGCCGCTCAGAAGCAAACACCTACAAAAATCACCACTGTCTATCTCCTCGGGCGTGATTTGTCGCCCCACAGTAACGAAGGGACGCACACACTGCCGCAGGAGGAACCTCGTCCACTCGAGATCACAATGGGAAACGGAAAAGGACGGCCAGGAGTAATAGCCGCGCAGACTAAAGATACACTAAGTAACAAAAGCTATAGAGAGATGCGATGGGGGAAGTGTGGGGGGAGAAGGACAACGCTAGACGTGACGCTTCCCTCTATTCTGAGGCGCCGTTCGCAGTATATCTACGGCCACTTCTCCGTGAAACCACAAATTAACATCGCGGGAGCGGGACACCGTGAAACTTCTTCCCTCGCCCGCTGCTAACCGGCCTTCCTAACGCTTGCCTAAGCAGGGGATACAAAAAAGAAGAGGAAGAAGGCGACGCAGGCTGCCTGGCTGGCCAGCAAATTGCCCGCGCGCGAGGAAGGGACAGACGCACTCACAGACAGAACGCAGACGGGACAACCGAGTGCGGGCCAGGAGCTCCGGAGACAAACGGGGGCACCCCAGTGTCGCCCCGCTGCTTTCTTGGATCCGGTTCTCGGGGTTCCGGAAATTGCTCTTCCGAAGTGTCTAGCTCGCTGACCGACCCTCACCCACCTCCCGGCTGGCATACGCTCAGCAGCAGCAGCGCAACCGACCACAAAGAGGTGCTGCCGGCGCAAGTATCGAAGCCCGCGTCCAGAAAAAGGGACGAACTTTCTTAATTACTTTCCGAACCGATCGCGTCGTGAGAATCCGCTCCGGGCCATCCGGACGCCTCGCGGGCTTGGCTCTCGCACGCGGTTACTCCCTCTTTCTTTCCTCCGTCCCTCCCCCTCTTCTGGGTACGAGGACTGCGACCGCTGCTTAGTCTGTTGGCTCTCTTTTGGTAGCTGGACGCGGAAGCAAAGAAACTGTGTCGCCTGTCAGCTTGGATGTGTGCTGCTGCTGCTGCTGCTGCTGAGTTTGCAGTCTCCGAGACGGCCACCGCATGGCCATGAGCGAGCGTTTTTGCGTAGCGACGTCGTTTCGTTCCGCTTGATTTCTCTTGCGTGTATCGGTGCTCCTCCTCCCGACTCCTGCTCTCTCTCTCTCTTTCTATCTCGTGTTCGCGTGCATTGAGCCGCGAGGACACGGGCGCAGAGCCTAATTGGACTATGTCGGCCCTCCTCCTCCTCTTGTGTTCGTTCGCTGGATCGAACAGCACGACCCTTCCGCCCCTGTCAGGTCGCGCAGTGCACGATATTGTTTCAGTGAACTTTTGGGTGTATACGCACTTGAAACGTAATCAAGTTTCCCAGAATTCAGCAAACTGAAGGAAGTTTTGTAAAATAAGATGAAATGAAATTCCGAGGTTTTACGTGCTGAAACCACGATATGATTATCAGGTTCGCCGAAGTGGGGGGACTCCGGGATAATTTTGACAACCTGAGGTTCTTTAACGTGCACACAATGCACGGTACATGGGTGTTTTAGCATTTCGCCTCCATCGAAATGCGGCCGCCGCGGCCGGGATTCGATCCCGAACCCTAGGGCTTAGCAGCGCAACACCAAAGCCACTACGCCACCATGGCGGGTTTTTATAAAAGGGAGTTCGAAGCTGATCGAAGCTTCAACTGATCAGTAGTTGAGATAACCAAAATACTTTGAGTATTGGCGAAAAAAGAAAGAGAAAGAAAACAGGAGAGATGTGGGGGCGAGGGTCGTCGCCAGCATAGCTAACTTTAGTAGATAAATTGGAGATATGCTGAGGGCTAGGCCGATATAATGTAGACTTACTTTTTCTCGATTATATGCCCTTTTTTTTACCACCAATAGCTAACGAATGGTCGATCCTTGCGCTGAGCCTTGCGCTTACGCAGGCTCAGGCTATACTGTCGAAGCCCGAAAAGGATTGGATTAGAATGGTTACATTGTATTCCGGCCCTACGATATGGCAACATTGATGTAGCTCGCACATACATGCTAGGTGATTATATCCGCCATCCTAATTCAAAGGGGATGCGAATAGAAGTTATCACTGGAATAACCGATATCTACACGAAAGCAGCACGAAGTTTTTAAGTAAACTAATACGGATTCCCCAGAAAGAAACTATTGCGCTTGAAAAAAAAAATGTTCTGCTCCGGTGATCGATCACGGGATCAACGCCTTTCCGAGTCCGCCGCTGTACTATTCAGGTTAACCAGGCGGCGAGCAGATGGCAGCGGAAAGGTGAGTTAATTAACCTGTAGCACAACGACCCTGAATAAGCGAATCAGGGACTGAATTCACGATTCATTTCGTTTGTAAATGCCGTTTGGCATTGGTCAGCCGCCTACACTAATGAGATGTCCAACGTCATGAAAAGAATCTAACGTAAGCACGTTTTTGTGAATATGGCCCAGTTCCGCAATGAATCTCCAAGATCGAAGAAATCTTACAAAAGGAAAAGATCATCATCACCATCTTCTTCTTCTTCTTCTTCTTCTTCTTCTTATTATTATTATTATTATTATTATTATTATTATTATTATTATTATTATTATTATTATTATTATTACTTAGACTGCAAACGAAGCCCTCTCCTAGCGATCTCCAGTTACCCCCGTCTTGCGATAGCGGATTCCAAGTTATTTTTACAAATTTCCTAACTTCATCCCTCCACCTAGTTTTCTGTCGTCCTCGACTGCGCTTCCCTTCCCTTGGCGTCCGTTCTGTAACTCTAATGCTCCACCGGCTAACCATCCTACGCATTACATAGCCTGCCCAACTCCATTTTGTTCTGTTAATGTCAACTATAGAATGTCAGCTGTCCCCGTTTGCTCTCTGATCCACACCGTTTTCCACCTGTCTCTTGACGTTACGCCTAACATTTTCGTTCCATCGCTCGTTGAGCGGTCCTTAACTTCTCAAGCCTTTTTGTTAACTTCATGTTTCTGCCCCATATATTAGTACCGGTAGAATACGAAGATTATACACTTCTATTTTCAAGGACAGCGGTAAGCTGTCGGCCATGATTTCGTAATGCCTGCTAAACCCATTTTTAGACTCCTGTTAGTTTCTTTCCAATGATCTCCTAATTCACCTAGATAAACGTGCACTCGCGAAGATTCTAAAGGCTGACTTCCAATAATGAATTCATGTTCTCTTCCTAGGCTATTGAGCAGTTACCGTTGTCTTCTGCATATAATCTTCAACAACACTTCTCCCTTTATCCGCTGAGGTTCTCAACCTTTGTTTCAAGTCATCACTAGCGTTGGTGAACAGGACAATGTCACCTGCAAACCTAAAGTTGTTGAGCTATTCGGCGTTGATCCTCACTCCTGAGCCTCAATTGCCAGTCTAATAGCTTGAATACTTCGTCTAAGCATGCAGTGAATAGCACAAGAGAGATTCTGTCTCCTTGCCTGACCCCTTTATTCATAGGTATATACTTCCCGCTTTTCTTGTGGAGAATTAATGTAGGCTGTGGAGTCTTCATAAATATTTGCTAACACATTCTCGTAAGCTTCCTGTATACTCCGTGGCCACGTAATGCTTCCATGACTGCTGGCATCTCTACTGAATCAAAACGCTTTCATTCACCGCAAAGAGTGTCATCCACTCGAAAATAGCCCCCAGGGCTCTGTGCTACTTTCGGACGCGATGACAATTTCTCCCTGTCATATACTCGAAATATTTGGACGTAGAACGAAATCTGGCACCGTGGCCCTTTCGTGTACTGACGGGCGACAAATCGGCTCGAGCCCGCACTCAGCCATCCCGACACGAGGGCCCCGAAAACCAGGACCCGCGTTCTTACGCCGATATCGTGATGAGCTCAGCGTAATTACCACGAATGTTCGCAAACGGCCGGTCACGAAAGAGAGAGAAAAACAAAACAAGAGGCAAAAAGGAGGGTAAAAACCCCACCGCTCGCACGGGGGCGACCGTCAAAGAGACGAGCGACGTGAGGCGCTCTTTAATTAGATTGTCCTCGTTGCGTGTCGCCACCGACTCATTTGTCATTGTCGACGACCACGCCGGCGGGCATTAATAGTCAACAGCTATCGTCGGCCAGAGAGGGATCATCCCCCACCCTACTCCTGAGACGGCAGAGCAGGCCGCGCAACGAATGAGAAAATGCATATTGCGTCGCTCCTATCATGAATTGGGGGGGCCACGCCTTGGCCATTCTTTTCTGTATTCTTGCTGTCGAAAGGCGCTGCTTATTAGGATTGTTTCATTTTTTTTTCTTTGCTCCTCGCTTTCTTCTTACCAATGCGGCGTGGAGGCTCTCTTAACTTTTTTTTTGTTCTTGGTTCGCCCGTAAAGTGTCTCAATTATCTACCGCTGACGCGCCATGCAAACAAGGCGCCTTATTTAAATAAATAGACGTAAGACGGCGCTCACACCCCCTCCCGGGGAAATATATCGCGAACCACGTTCTGCCCTGTCCCCCACCTCCCTTCAAACGTTTCGGCCGCATAATGTGATTTGTCACGCCCTTAAAGACCTCCATTCGTTTGGCGGGCTCCCCTTTTGAGCGATCTCCGGCTTCAGCCGGGTGCGATGGCGGCTAAGCGTGTTCCCGGGTTGCAATTTTAAAAGGTTGTAATGAAAGAGGAAGCAACGAGACAATTCAATGTTTTTCTTCCTTTCTTCGACGCAGTTTACTTCGTCTAGATAGTTAAAGGGACCGTGAAGAAGAGCATCAAGTTAAGGTGTGCTAGTAAATTGCGTTTCTGCAATAGCAAAATGGCCACTCTTGGGTCACGGCCATCGTAAGAGGGTCTCCCCTCTCCTCTTACGGGAGAGAGAGAAAGGATGCATAAAAAGGCAGGCAAGGTAACCAGAGGTAGTTCCGGTTGGCTACCCTGCACGGGGTGCAGGACTACGGGATAAAAAGAGAGGGCAAGGGGGAGAGAGAGAAAGGGAGACGAGCACAAACAAACCGCGTACACTACAGGCGGTGTGGGCGGTGTTCTTGAAGTCTATCATGAAGGCCCGTAGACCGCAGGCCCGTAACGCGACTAAGGCCTTCAGCGCGGATGTTCTTCGGGAGTACTGAACAAAAACGTTTAGTTCTCGTAAGAGGAGGCTTCCTAAGCTGGAAAGGATGCGCAAGGCCAGCATGGGTGGCGACACCTCTCCGAAGTTCCTACATCAGCTCATCGTGACGTCAAAGATATTGACAGTGTCTACTCGGGCATACTATATGTCTATTCCTACTACGTCTACAGCCACGTCTACTCTGGTATACTTAACTGTTTTGCAAAAGTCCTGTTCTCAAATTAGGAGTGTATTTGACACATCAAAGTTGTCCGTTTTATGTGTATTATTAGGCGCAGTTTACAGAATTCTGACATTGTTCTCCATTGCCCAGTTATCACACGCCGTGGTTGCTCAGTGGCTGTGGTGTTGGGCTGTTTGTGCTATGAAGTCTTTTGTGGGATATTTCATTGGTGACTATTGACTAAAGGGTACATCGTAGCTCATATCTCAGGAGATAGGAGGCTTGAAATTTACACCTTCCATTACAGTTGGATCTCTTATGATTACACACGTAAATGCTGTTCAGGTCGGAGCGCGGAAACATGAAATGCACACGTGGTGCAAATGACAGGTATATTTATAACGAGAAGAAAGGGGACCGAGGGGCCAAATCTTTATTAATCATATCATAAGAAGCCAACAAAAAATGACACCAAAGACAACATAGGGAAAATTACTTGTATTTACTAAGTCAATTAAAGAAATGATAAATTTACGGAAATGAAAATGGATGAACACCCAAGCACTCCGTACAGTTAACCAGCGAAGCTGAAACGTGTGGCCCCGGTGTTTAGCACTGGGTTAATCCCGACGCTGTATTGAAGCGTTTCTCAATTATTGGTTACATGTTTGTGTTTCTAGTGGAACGCAAGCGCCAATGGCTGGCGGATGCTGCTAACCGCGACGTCGAGCGAACTCGAGATATCGAACGAATGCGAGAACGGCGAGCCGAGGAGGAGGCGTTGCGGGCAGAGCAGCGTAAACGTGGCAATGGCGGGAATGCATTCGCCGGGGCCAACGAGTTTCTCGAGCGGCACTTTGGCTTCGGCTGCGACGAAACGTCCACGTTGAAATCGCGAAGTGGAACGCAAGCGCCAATGGCGGGCGGACGCTTAAACACGACGCCGAGCTAACTCGAGATATCGAACGCATGCGACAACGGAGAGCCGAGGAGCCGGCGTTGCGGGCACAGTAGGTACGACGCAGAGAACGACGTCACTAACGGCGCTGCCAATGGCGCGCGCGCTTGGGTGCGACGTAGAGAACAATGTAACTGACGGCGCAGCCAATGGAGACGTTTAGAAAAGCATGGGACGAACGGTATTTCGTTTCGCCTAGCCATATACAGCTTTCGCTGTAAAAACAACTGGCCGCAGGTGGGGAACTATCCCACGTCTTCTCAACACACAGCCCTGGGAGTGTGTTGTGAGTGGTGGCGCTGCCTAACACTCCCATGGTTAGTTCTAGTTGTATAAACATAAATACCCCAGAAAGTGGATGAGAAAACGGCGTCGCGGTACCTCAATGGAAAGAGCATCACACGCGTATTGCGAAGACGTGGGATCATTCCCCACCTGCGGCCAGTTGTTTTTAAGCGAAGCTTTATTGACCCTTTTCGCGGAGCAGTTTGTTCTCGAGAAACGAGATGGCGCTTTAGGCGGCACGCCGCACGTTGCCTCAGCTAAAGCGCACGAAGTACGAAACCACTACCGCTTCTGCCTTGTTTGTGTGCGATCAGCTGTCGGAAATGCAACTGAGTTTTCGCTCACGCACTGTGCTCCAATCACGCTGAAAGATGTGGAGCGATGGATAGAAGACGTGTGCCGTAGTTGCCTGCTAAAATAGTGACTGGCGTATTAAGGAATGGAATGAATACGTGCGACCAAGTTCACAGACCATGCATACGGACAGCATGCGTTGCCGGCCCTTCTCGATGCGCGACTTTCCTCGTGGATTAAAAAAAAATAAAAAATAAAAAAATAATAAAGTATTTCTCAATTATGACATTACACACACGTTCGGCTGCAACGGAGAAAACGACGTCACTGACGGTATGCCCACAGTCCGCCACTGTCGCCGGCATTTTCTTGCAATTTCATAGCACCATTGGTGTATGGTTACATATTATCTTATGGTAATTTTGTTCACATGCATTGCTGTGTTTAATTACGCTCAACGGAAAGTCTTTTCAAAGACACTGTATAACTTTTTAATAACTTTTCTCCTATGCTATACTCGAGTTCGCTGCTTATCTATTAGTGTACCGTGTATGGTTTTGCTGCCTACCAGGCTCTGCCGCTCAAGCCTTCGAAGGCTTTGGCAGGCCTGTATGAATGTATTGATTTTATTATTGGCAATAAAAGTATTATTATTATTATTATTATTATTATTATTATTATTATTATTATTATTATTATTATTATTATATATTATTATTATTATTATTATTATTATTATATATCTCAAGTTTGCTCGGTGGCGTGGTTAGCAGCATTCTCCGCCTTTGCCGCTAGCAATTCTTGGAACTGAAATTGCTTCAAAATTAAATCTGTCCGTTACGTAAGACAATAAATGACTCATACTCCTGTAAGCGCGCCAACCCCATTACGACAACAGAAGAGAAGTGAAATTCTGCGCTGGAATGATTAGCGGCAACGCAGCCAGCTGTGGAAGAAGACGATGATGACGAACGTGAGCACGTTCGTCATCGTCGTCTTCTTCCACAGCTTCCATCGACGATGAGCGCGTGCCGCGCACGAGCACGAGCGCAACCCGAAGGGCGCCAACGAGTCAGCTGCAGAAGAATGAGAACGACGCTCGAGCCTAATGCTGCTCGATGATAGTTTTATGTACAGATGCGATTTCGCCTAGCAATACACGATTTCGCCTACCCATATAAAGTTTCGCTTTAAAAATTCACTCATCCGCCAGCGTCATATCGCTAACCCCTAAAGAAAAGACTTCAACCCCGGAACGTCAGCAAGAGTGAGTGCCGCTCGTTAAACAATAACAAAGGGAGTAGCACCACTTCCTGGCATAGTATGTTTCGAGTACGTTATCCACACACATATAGCTCCATTCGCACGCAAACTTCCGCACACTGCATCGCCAACGTATTAAGAACATGTGAATGGGCGCACACTTGAATCAATGCGACAAAGCATAGGCGACAGCGACTACACCGACACCATAGGAATGGTCGAAGCTGAATGTTTCGTGACGGCCCACAGGAGTAAGCGAGTTACAAGTGGTAATACATATTTGCTATCAGCTATTACAAAGTGCAGGACAGCTACGTTTCAAGCCTTGTGTACAGTAAGAACAAATCTATGACACCTGAGCACACCCGTGAGCGATTAGGCAGAAAATAATTAGATAGTGACCGCACCGACGAACATAACTGAGTCAGGAACGTGAAAAGCCGCTGCTTCAATAAATTTGCTAAATAAAGAACTAAGTACAAAGCACACTAATCCTGATTCAATTCATGAGCGGAAAGTTCGGATAGAGTGGAATACATATTTAGCCCCGCTTTTAGAGCAAGCACCATATACGCTGCTCGCGCCGTTTGGACAAAGCTTATATAAGCTCTGAAAACGCTTTTACATGTCCTCTGAAGATGTGGCCAAAGCTTCGTGTCGTCCACCCAGTCAGCGTCTATGATATCTTCCGAAACAGAGGCTTCCTGAGCCAAACTGGCAGTCATGTACCACGTCATGTACATCCACTGTACACACGGAGGCAACGGAGGCCGCTCAGGCAAGCAATGGACGCGTCACCACGTGATCAAACATGGCAGCGTCCACGGTATTGCCGCAAAAACGGTCAATAGGCTCACAAGTGTTGCTGGTGGTGGTGGTGGTGGTGGGGTCACGCTGAAAAGTGGGCCGATCCTGGTGGTAGTGCAGAAAGGATCCAAGCGCAATGGCACATGCCAGGGACAAAAAGAGAGAGAGAAAGCAAGAGAGAGAAAAAGAGAGACAAATGAAGAAAAAGAGAAAGAGAGAAAGAAAGAACGAGAGAGAAGAAAGAAAATCACGAGGAAGGTCAGATACACACACAACAAGCTTCGCTTACCCCCATTTTTCATCCATTTTCATTTCTCTTCATTTATCATTTCTTTAATTCAATTAGTATGTACAAGTAATTTCCCCTATGCTGTCCTTGGTGTCATTGTTTGTTGGCTTTTTATGACAGGTATATTTATAGAAATTCATACTTAGTAAAAATTACGTGCCGTTTAATTGTCTTACATTCGTCGCACCGAGATGCGAATCGCGGCTATCGCAACGGTGTGGCACCTATCAAGCCACTATGGAAGCGCGAAGAGAATGGGAAAAGAAGAGACTCGCTGCGAAGTCTGCCATGGGACAGTCCCCTTTTTGAAAGCCTTTTTCAAAACATCTTGAAAGTTCAGTGCGTTGCGGCAAAGTAAATCATTGCTATAAATGAAAAATACACTTTTAAGATTTAAGCCACATTGGCTGGCGGACAACTGATAATATTGAGAGAGGCTTCCACCATACACAATTGTGTACATAGATTAGATAGAATAACAAATAGTTGGAGCTAAGGAGATCTTCTAACAGCTTCAACTGGGTGTTTCCACAACCCCTACCTGGCGGTTATTTATCATTGTTCCGGACAACTATACTTTTTTACGTTATTTCTCTTTCGCTCGCATTTACCGCTGTCTCGCGAGTCAACCAATCGTCGTTGTTGGCAGGGTGTAATCGCGGCAAATACGCTCATTCCAGATCGCCGCTTTCAGTCCTCGAATACCTGCCGAAGTAACTGATGAGGTTGGCGCGCTTCTATGCCTGTCCGATGTCCGACACGCTTCTAGAAATACGCAGCACGATTCGATCTATTTCAGGGCACGGGGGACTGTGATACATCTGAAGCTAATTGGGAATCATCGGGGTGCCTGGCGCAACGCACGCACGCAGACTGACCCCGCCCGGAATAAGCAAATAGTCGTTTGAGGAACACAACTTCACCGAAGCTTACGCAACGCGCGCTTACGTTTCGGCGGATCGGCTATATGCACGTTTGCATGCCATTTATACCTAGAAGAGAAAAGAAAAAACGAAAGAAAGGAGGAAACAGCAGATTTGCATCAGACCATCTTAACACAGTGCTTCTTGCAAAGGAGCACATTTCTGTTCTTCATATTTTCTTTATCCTTTTATTCTTTTTTGAAGTACGTGATTATCATGCCTTCGGGGAACTCATGAGGTCTCGCTGGAACACGGCGCGCAAAGGAGAAGCCTGTAATCATTGTGGAGAGGGATTCCCCTAAATGGAGGGCTCTCTCTTTTTTGCATCTCGCTTTCTTTTCTTTCTAGTGTTCCCGCATCTGTCCATCGGCTCATTTCTCTTCCTTTTATTTCTGTGGCCGTCTCTCTCTTATCGCTACTTTCGGTCACCTTGTCTCTCGAGAGCTATTTTCGTTCCTCAACGTTTGGCCCCCTCCCCCCACTGCTCTGTATTCTCCCACCAGCTACGCGGCTTCTTCTATACAGCGGGCACCTGCACCAAGTCCCTCTGCAGCGCCCCCCTCGCAAGTTGCATCGCCATGAAACTCGCCGCGACCTTGACGACGCGCCAGCCTGCCTTGTGTGGCGTCGCTGGGCTTCTTACATTTTGCTGGACCAGGGCTTTCGATTGCATACGTGCACTCATCACGCGAGATCCCTCACAGACCTCTCTGCGAAGTCACGGGTCTTTCTTTCTTTCTTTCTCTCTTTCTTTCTTTCTTTCTTTCTTTCTTTCTTTCTTTCCTTCTTTCTTTCTTTAAAAATGAGCTGAACAAGTGCATCAAGCTCTACGGGACGAGTGCTACGGTATTTTTTTTCTCTTATTGCTATCTTTATATTATTCTTCATTTTAAGGTAAGCGCGAACAGCGCAGCAGAACAAATAGAAACAGGCAAGCCCGCTCCACGGGACAAGCGCTATGGTCTATTTCTTTCTTTCGCTTGAAGCGTCCCGCACCACGATTGCATTTCTTGGCGTCTGTCGTTTGTTCGCCCGTCTACGCCGCTGCAGCCCCACTGCGTGGCTCTCTATTAGACCCGGCTTTGCAGTGACGTGAGAGTGAGCTTGAACCGAGAAAGGAGTCTACGCTGGCCCCGCTTTGCCCTATAGCCTGTCCTCGATTAATGCTACGCGATTTTCTTTTTGTCTCCTGTTCCTTTGCGAGCGGCCATCTAGCTCACTTTTCGGCAGATAACTCGCAGCGTATGCAGCAGTACTATACTGCCGACCACGAGGAAAGAAGCATAAAACAGGAAAAAAAAAGTTCAGGGGGAGGGTGGGGGGGGGCAAGTAACCTGCATTAACACGGCGACCGATCCTTATCAGCGTCGGCCTACCCTCCAAGTCCGTCACGGTATCTCAAGTACTGCTGCCTGCATCGAAGTCTTGCTTGCCATCTCCTAATAGCAGGAGAGGGGGATGCTCGATCGGCGAACGGAAAGCATAGAAATGCCTAAAAACACAAGTGTGTCTGTACGGGCCCGGGGGCGGGGGGGGGGGGGGGGGGGGGGGGGACGTCACCCCTAGCCCGACTTGGAAGGCGTACCTCTCGGCTACTCGGCTTGAGCACACTGCGGCGTCAGACGACTATTCCTTTTTTATTTTTTTTTTTTTTTTAATCGCCTTGTTTTTTAGTTCTCGTTCGTGATTTTATTTACTGGCGAGTGACATGATTTGTAGGCGGCGCAGATCGGGCTGCCGAATCTGCTTTGTTTATCTCTGATGCCGTATACTGGTAACCTGTCCGGAGTTATTACAGACGCCGGAGGCCGGAGGGTTGAGTCGCGGCGGGAGGCGAGCGGTCGCCATAAACACGTTGGCTTCGGGATGCAGGGTATTGCGATTGATATCGCACGCTCTAATGCGCTGTAGGACATCACTCGTCATTACTCACGAAAACGTGGTGGCAACTTGCCCAATTGCGCCGTGAAGCCGCCGAAAAGTGTATGAAAGAACAAAATGAAAAAAAAAAATTTTTTTTTGACATCTATGCCTGTCTGCTTCGTTTATGAGTGTCGCGGACTAGCGCCTCGTTAATTTTTGCGCTGCCTGCATTATTCACTCCTAAATGACTTTGGCTGAGAAAGTCATACGCATATATTTCGAGATAAGAATAGATTATGCTGTTTGTGGTAGAGCTATAGGCGGTTTTGGCTAGGCGATCGAGGATGGCCATTGCCCGCTAGATCATTGTTATTCAATATGCGTTCATACAGCTGCAGACGGCCTCCACGTCAAAGAAACATGTAGGATCGAAAAAAAAATGAAGAAACTAAAAGGCAAGAAAATGAATGAGAAGAGATGCCTGGCGGTTCATTCTCCCACATTGTTCCTGCTTGTATTGTTCTTCCTGTTCTGGAAACACGGATGCATTTGTTCACTTGCTTCCTCGTATTCTCATGTTTCTGGTTTCGCGAGTGCTGTGCTTTGACTGTGGCCCTCATGACGGATCTAATTTGCATGTGTCCGAGAAAATTAATGTTTTGAGAACTATTTTATTAATTTAGGTGCATTATGAACTTCAGTAGTTATGCCACAGTGGCTTCTTTTGTAATCGTTGCTTCTGTTATGACCATCATCTTGAGCCCAATTATCATGTAAGAGACCGGCAGAGCCGTTGCCACCTCTAGGCACTAACCTCATCCGAAATACAGTTCATAAAGAAGAACTGAAATGCAGGGATATTTTGGCTCTGCCTTTGCTTTTAGTAATCAACATTATATGGTTCCAAGCGAACTTTCGGCGCCATTACTGCCGTTGCCGTACCATCATCATATTCAGTATAACATACAAGTCCCGCGCGCCGTATGTTGTGGGTGCGAGGAAAAGCGTGCAAGGGTGAGCTCAGAAGGAAGGTGTCTCGATGGGCGCATAATACACGCTGTGTTCGCGCGCGCCCAGTGTTGGAGGTCACGTGATGAAACACGTAAAAAGGGCGGGGGGGGGGGGGGGGGGGAGTTCGACAGTTTTTCGACACGTTGTAACACATTGCCGCTGGAATTATCCCACGAGTAACGTCATTGCACCGTATGAAATGATGACTGCACTTAAAATATAGGCCAGATGTGACAATTTTCGGCACATTGGGGATTCCGGAAGCATAAAACTTCCACGGAAGCTATCGTCAAAACTAGCGTCCAATGCTCCAAGTACGTGTCAAATCAAAAAGTGCAAAATTTGCATTGTAGCTGACTCGGAAACAATTTTCTTAAATGGCAGTGTGAGTGAAGACAGAGTATTTTCTATCAGATTGCGCAATTTTTCGCTCCGTCGTCTATGCTGTTTTCAGGATGTCCCAAGCATCGGCACATACTCAGGAATGAATGTAGTTTTGATCATAGTGTTAGACTAACATCAATGCACCTTTATTTTTATTTTTTCCCCGTGGGCTGCTTTTACAATTCTTCCCATCGTGAAGTTTTCATTAACACAGAACACGCAGTCGACTTCAGACCGACCTTCGGCAGACGCTTTACTAGCAGTCACTTTTTAAACACTGCGCGGGCAAATGCCTTTATTCATTGTGGTACAATATTGTGCAACACTGTACAGTACTGTGCAAATACTGTACAAAGCACGTGATGCCTCAAACGCCAGTTATTGGCTGACGACTACACCAGCAAATCACGGAAAAGCTGATCAAATAAAACAAACAAACATGCGGAGGATTGTACATGCTCCCCAACCTGACAACCATAACTTCAATAGGATAAATAATATGGTAAAAAGGTATACGGGTGCCTTCTGCAATGAATAAAAACAAATAATCCCTGCACCATTACCCGTTTTCACATTTGCGAAGCCACGTCTTTCCTACTAGCATGGGGCATTAATATTCATGTCAGCAAATCTGCATAATATTCTTTTTTCGTGGTCTAACTTACAGAAACTAAGAACAAGGATCAAGGCACAAATGTTGTATACTTCAGATTTTTTTCCCCTCTCAGTACTTACACAAAAAAAGACAAGTTATTAGTTTTGTTCATGCTTCTTGAGGTGCTTCTGTGAAGTTTCACAAAAGAATTCTCACGAACACTGAGCAATTCTGATTTACTTCCATTCTAAACACCAATGATCAGAATATAATTTAACATATCGCGGTGTATGTTGCGACTAATACGTCTTGCAAGGAAACGTTGAAACATAAAAGCACCGAAAATAAGCACATTTCTAGCGGTTAGGAAATAGCTAAAGCAGGGTGTATGTATGCATGCATATATAGTTACAAAAGAGCTCCCTGCTGTACATGTGCACATAGAACCTCCCTAATTGATATGGACTTACTACGGTGGCAGGGTCGTTGCCCGGCTATTGCGTACCTTCTACACTCGAATTACTGTTTCTCAGCTCATTACGGCATTACTTCATTACTCATTACTTAGGGAGAAGCAGAAAGAGAGAGAGAGTGGATGCTTCATAGTGTGCTGCAACTGAAAATGCTCGTACTTTGACCCTTTTAGCACTCTCGCTCTTTCATTACTGCTTGTTTTCAATCAAGCCCTGACCGGCGTTCTCCTCTTCCTTTGGCATGCCGCATCCGAACATTAGGCGAATGGTTCGCAGCGAAATTGTCGAGTGATTAGTACGACGGCGGTAGACGCTCTCGGGACGGGACCGGTTGCCAGTGAGTCGCATGCAGCTCGCGTGCCACGGCTGTCTGTACGTCCTGACAGAAATTCTATCTTTCTTTCTTTCTGTCTTCGAGCGCGAACTGGGATGTCAAGAATAGTAAGCAGTCCGAGACTGCTTCGGGTATAAGCGAGCGCGTAACGCGGTGATTGCGACGGCGACCATGACACACGCCGGCCATTGACGCGTGCGAGACATGCGACCGTCGCGTGACCCACGGCAGCATTAACACAACCGGTCCGGCGCCCGTGTCTGTCTCATGCATGCTATATATAGTTACCTTCGTGTCCGTGTCGCGCTCGCTATCAGTATCGCCGTTCATCAAACGCAATCGTAACGACCTCTCTCCTTAGTCAGAATATCCGAGCGTCCAGCCGGACCGTCTATAGGGGAGGAAATAAGAAAACCAACACTGCTGGTACAAGCCTTTACCACTAAAGGCCTCTCTCTCAAGAATTGCAGCGATCGCTGCGGCAAACTGAGTGACGCATGGTTTCGAGTGACCTGAAACATCTTTTTTTTTTTTTTTTTTTTAACGGAGACGCTAAGCTTGAGTATGTCGAACATTACTAACTGCGTTTTTTTTTTTTTTTTTTTGAGTAGTTCCTACGTCTTACAAACTAGTCTTCAAATTAACGCGAGACGACAACAATTTTAAGAGTTGTGGTAGAACTGATGTTATAAACGCTGTGAAATGTGGCGAAAGGAACTTTTTGTTGGTTGCAGATTCGATTTCTTCAATGTTTCTATGTAGACGATGACGACAGGTAATAATAGCGCATTTGGCAAGTGGTTTCCGTGTCAAATGTCGATCGCGACTCGAGTAGATGGTCTGCTGGTCTTAAATTGTCATCGGGCGCATTGTCGCATGAACTGCTACCCGTACCTATGGTTGGACGCCCCGTAATGGGAAAGAGAAAAGGGTTAGAAAAGACGACAGACTATCAGAGGTAGGTTGAAATTTCGTGGGCCACGTTTTGCAGGCCACGCTGGAAATCCCAGCAACGAGCTGGCCCATTGGTTGGCGAGTGAATCACGGCTTCCAGCTAGCACCGTTCCCAAACCATGGGCTCGCACCGAGGCCAGAGCAGAATGGCCCTTTCCAAACCCGCCGCGATGGCTTAGACGCCATGGTGTTGCGGTGTTAAGCACGATGTCAGGTGTTTTATTCACCGCCGCGGTGACCGCATTTCGATGGGGGCGAAATGCGAAAACACTCGGGAACCGCGCATTGGGCGCCCCAGAACACCAGGTAGTCGAAATTAATCCAGAGTCCTCACTACGGCGTGCCCCATAAGCATGTCATTTTGGCACGTAAAACACCTACAATTTAATACGCTGGGAGATACGTCATATTATAGACACGGCGACGTCAATGCAATGACGCCGACCAACCCCAATAGAACCTGCATCACCTCTTGAGGGAGAGTGAAGGACTAAAGGCCTTCCGAGCCAAGCACCGGCTTCAGGCGGGGACGTCGTTTGGAAACTGGGCCTGGCCCCGTGTAACGTTAAAGAGAGACTGAACTATTGAACTTCGAAGCGCGGAAGCTTAAGCGAGTTTGCTGAAGCCTTTCTCTGCGCATGTGAGCACGCATTCGTATTGTAACTCTTGTTTTCTGTCTGCATTTTTGTGCCTGTTAATTTTCACTTGAAGTTATTCACCTTACGTCCACTTCCTTTTTTTCTTAATAATTTTTTTTTAATTTTTCAGGCTGTGCAGCTACAATGTGAAACTTCACATGTAAAGCTCTCATACGGAGCCGCACTTAGGCCGACCTTTCTTCCCCTTTTCCGCGTTATCCTCGCCCCATCATATTAATACGCTTGTTCTCTCTAAACATAATTATATACAGGGTGTCCCAGCTATAGATGTAAGCAGTTGAAAAAAAAAAACATTGAAATTTTTGATAAAAACGTTCTTTTTTCATTTGTCTTTTTTTTTTTCAATCAGGATAAAGTTGAAAAAAGAAAACGGCACGGCTCGTACAGCCGCCATCACGTCCGGGTCACCAATGTAGGAGGAACCAATGTAGGAGGGACGTGATGGCGGCTGTACGAGCCGTGCCGTCGTCCCTGATCAGAAGGGCGAAGGCGGCGAGCCGAAGCGGCGGCTGCGACGACCAGCGTGGCTGGCTTTTGGAACGACACTGCGCGTGCCGAGCTTGCGCCTCGAGCACGCGCTGCGCGTCTTTTATTTTCTCCTTCGACAGCCGGCGCCAAGGCATCAGCTGAGAGCGCCGAACGAAGCGCCCCGCGCTGCAGGCGTCGTGGGCGCTACAAAATGACCACTGATACTGGTAGTGGGATTGTGCCAACCAATGCGGGTTCTTCTCACTCCAATAATGGGTGTTATAGAGATTGGCCTGTGTGTTTTTGGAGAAGTTTGCTTCATCCGTCCACATACGTTGTTGAGGAATCCTGGCTCATCGTCGCATTTGATCCAGTTGCTGAAGTCCAGTCGGCGTTGGAAATCATTCTCCTCTAACTTCTGGTGGAGTTGAAGCTAACACGGATGAAGCTTAGCCTTCTTCAGGATCCTCCAGCATGATTTTGACACCTGTACGGCAAGCACTTACGTCACGAGCGCTAACGTGAAGCTCTGCAGCCATGAATGTCAGGATGTATGTCCCCACGTCTTCACTTATATGCGAAGTCCTGTGCCTTGTCTTCTTGAACGTCTCCGTCTGCCTTAGCGTCTGGTAAGTCTTCATTATAGTTGATGCAGTTTGGTCTCCTTCCACAGCGCCAAGGCTGCTTTAACTTTGAGGCCTTTCTCATATTGCCGCCCGCCGCTCCCAAGGCAAGCACCATATTTGCCTTTTGCGCACTTGTAAAGCGCATTCTTCTCGTCTCGGAAAGGCAAAATGAACAGATGCTGTTGTGCCAACAGGTCCCTTTGTTGTTTGCATGTCGCATCTCTAGGGCAGTTGAAGCTGAATCACACCGGACGAGCAGTCAAAGAGGGCGGAATGAGCATGACAAGAAGTCTAATCCTAGTATATAATGTCGTGAGGGCACTGTTCCAAAACTGCAAACAAAACAGTGGTAAGGTGGCCTACGATGCTGACACGAGCAGTGGACATTCCGAGCATGCTGGGCGTTCCTCCATCGGCGACGCGGAGGGTTCGAGGCGCGGAAGGTGTGAGGACTTTGTTCATGCGGCGGCGCAATTGGGCAGTCATCACAGAAAATTGCGCACCAGTGTCGACCAACGCCGGAATTTGTACGCCGTTGACAATAACATCAATCAGGTTTTGTCTGGTCGGTTTTTAGATCGAGTCGTCAGTGCAGCATCACCTCCGGGAGCTGCAGCAGTTAGTTTTCTGGGGAAGAGTGTCGGAGGTTCACTAGGGACGATGGCCGACGAGCTGGTGGCGAACGGGACTGGGGACGGCGAAAAGGAGGGTGAGGAGCTGTTCCATGTAGTAGTAGCGTCGGCGTTAGGCGGTTGCTGATAAAATGCGGGCTGGAAACGGCGTGGGCTCAGTCCAGACCGGTAATAACCATAGGGCGGTCGAGGAAGGGAGGAGCCAACATGGTTGAGGCAATGGCGGGCAATGTGAGAGATTCGACGGCAGGCAAAGCAGATTGGTCCAACACGTCTGGCCACATTGAAAAACGTGTCCCTCGCCGTAGGGAACGACACCAGCAGGGTGGGAGAGAATGGGGCTGATTATTTCTGAACGAAATCGCGCCCAAACACCCTCTGCGAAACAAACGGGCTGTTGCGACGGGGGGTCTGAAGATTTGTGGTATCCATTCCGCAGGAGGAGTAAGGGATCGTGGGGCTGGGCCCGACACCCAATACGTTTACACACAAGTATGCATTACATTATTTACATGATTTTCTCGAGAAATACGGAACATAAAAGGTTCGCGTTCAAGTTCAGTTTGTCGACGATCTTCACCAAGCGTGCATCTCCTCTTTTAACCCCTTGGTTCTCTTTGTCCCGTCGCCTTCCCCCAATCCCGTGTCAGGAGACGGATGTCACGACGTCCAGCCAATCTGGAGGTAGGTAGCACTTTTTCTCCGAAGAGAGCTTCATGCCAAGCACAGGCACCCCACTGGGCACGAACTGGGGTGGAGGGAAGCATATTGACCCCGTTTCCGGCGCGGGAGTGTGGGCAGATGACGAGTGACATGAAGGAATGTAGATCACTGCACGGGCTCGGGCTTACCCGAAATCCCGGGCCGGGCCGGGTAGAGCAGTTTTTTCACGGGCTCGGACCGGGCTCGGGCTGGGCTCGGGCCGGGCTCGTGCCGGGCTCGGGTTTTTTGACGCGGGCCCGGGCCGGGCTCGTGCTTTCTGCGACTTATTCTCGGGCGTCTCAACTCTGAAAAACATGTATTTTTCGGTCTCCGGCTGGGCTCGGGCCGGGCTCGGGCTTAAGGTAAAGGGGTGGCGGGCCGGGCCGGGCGGGTAACGTAGATTAATTCCGGGCCCGGGCCGGGCCTGGGTCTCGCCATAAAAGTTTTGATCGGGCTCGGGCGGGCCGCCCAATGTAAAAACGGGCCCGGGCCGGGCCCGGGCCGCAAAAATCGGCCCGTGTAGTGCTCTAAAGGAATGTCCCCTCCTGGCAGAGCGCAACTGCCGGCCTTGAGTCGTCATGGTCGGGGATTACTCGGACGGGTTCGTCGGCTCGTTCACCAGCGACTGTTTTCAAAGTTGAACGGCCGATCACACCAGGCCTCACTACGAATACGGGTCGCGTACGATTCCAAATTAGACAGTAAGATCCCCTCTAACTGTAACATAAGCATGTAAGCTTTCTAATGCGTGAATAAATGTAAGTCGTCTATGTCGTTACGTCGTCCCTGTACCCTATAGTGTCCACAGCAACTGTCCGGATAATCCTCTATCCACAAATTTCCTATAATTCAATCAAAGCTTGCTATCTGGAGTTCGCCGCTCGGCCGGGTTTCTATAGCCTGGAGGGTACCGCTGGCTAGGCGAAGGATAAGATCAAATCAGATAGAAGTGAGGTTGCAATAGAACATACAGAATGAACTCCGAGATTTAGGAGTTCTTGGCGTACTATTGCTTGGACAAGTGGAACCGCGGGCAAGCTGTTCGGATCACTGACGGATGAAAAAAGGGTGACAGGTGACATGGCTTCTATATCGCGCCGAACTATTCGAGTCAAGTCTTCTGAACTCGATGGTCCCTGCATTCTGCTGTCCTCGCATGAGGAAGTTGCAGCTGTGTTCGGCAAGCCGGCGTATGGTGTTGCAATGCGGCGGCTCGTTGCCTGCTCAAAGCGTTGGCACTCCTTGATAATATCACCAACTGTTGCACAATTCTTACACATAAGTAAGTTGAAAGCATCGTCAGCGATGCCCTTCAAACCATGCCCTACCATGCCCGACTCATACATGTCACTGTCAGCCTTGCGGCACAGAGCAAGCACGTCCTGGATTTAAGCGACGTATCATTCCGTCGACGTTTGCGCACAAGTCGCTAGGACTTTCTTAGCTGCGTTCTTTCGCCCGAATGGAAGGCCAAGCAAGTCCTTCAGCTTCTGTTTACATGTCTCCCAGTCGGTAAGGTCATCTTCGTAGTTGTTAAACTATACCCTCGCCGTGCCTTGCAAGTAGAAAATCAGGTTGGCCAACATTACGGTTGCAGCCCATCTGTTGTGGGTACTCACACGCTCATACGTGGCAATCCAATCTTCCACGTCGACGTTATCGGTGCCACAGAACGTTCCTGGATCTTTTCGATACGCCAGGACAACGGCTTGGGCTGTCGCCGCTAGCGCAGGCCCCGCCTCCTCCGTCATGATACCAAGGCGACGACCGCTGTGAGCTCCGTGGTCTCTTAGGGCTACCCAGCACCTCCACCAAAATGCCACGAGGCAGAATTAGCGAAGCGTAGCTCTATTAACAGGTCTACACAAGTTGCAGCAACACTGCGTACACAAGATGGCTGCCTGGACCAGCCGCGCAATCTTCTTGCCAAATCGTCTTCATTGATTAAAGACACACCATGCCCCTTCGTAACAATATGATTAGGGCATTTTACTAGTACTAAGCTTTCGGGTTGAAACTGAGACTTAAAAAACAAGCTTTAGAAGAAACCATGGACAGCACAACGGGTCATAGAACGGAATATGGTAAATGTAATATGACAGTGTGGATTAGAAAGAAAATGGATGTATCCGATATTCTCAGTGGAGACTAGGACTCAGACCATATGAGGAGTTAGGATGACAATCCGTGATTTGTTGGAGCAGCAGAAGAGTTATCAAATGAAGGGAAACACGCTCGAGCGAGACAGAAGATTATGCGGTATGAGATTAGAGATAGATAAAGATGAAATTAGAAAGGCAGGAAGGTAAACCAGAAGAGGAAATTGGGTTTTCTATATTACAATGGAGGACGGTTAAGTAGAAAGAAAAAGCAAAGAGAGAGAGAGAGAGAGATTAACTCTTTTCTTACCGCCAGTAATGGGCTCAATTTAGCTGCTGCTTTCATACATTATTACTTTACTTCAAGATTCATTAGTCGCAACATATATCGTGGTATATATAAAAGTATCGCTCAATTGTTGTTGTTAATGGTAGTAAAGCCGACAAAATTGATCGTCATTTTGGTGCTCTGAACTGACGCTGGAGCCTTCGCGTACTTTGAAAACTTTGCCTAATAATGAATAGGTACATTTGTAC
Organism: Dermacentor silvarum; assembly: GCF_013339745.2. Taxonomy (NCBI): domain Eukaryota; kingdom Metazoa; phylum Arthropoda; class Arachnida; order Ixodida; family Ixodidae; genus Dermacentor; species Dermacentor silvarum. Next base: position 35,916,288 of record NC_051159.1, on the reverse strand, counting down.
AGTCTGTGTTAGAAAAATAAGACATCAGACTGCTAGCCACGCTTCTGTGGAAGGTCGTTTTGAAATCGACTGCTTGCTCTCGTGCACGTAAAAACCCCAGAAGACGAGAAGAATTTCTCAAAGCATGCTGCAACTGCGTAACAAAGAATTATGCTACACTTGCTATTAGCCGAGCGCAATATTATAAAAAATGCACTTACTTTTATGTGCCTGCGGTTGGGGATATTGTTAATGTAACGTCGATGTCGGAGTGGAAAATTAGACAAACCCGACAGAATCTCCAGCCTTCGTTGCTTCTGTCATTTAAAAATTGCGTATCCATGTCGACGAAAGCGTATATATTTAGCGTTGTTCGATTTGGGAAGTGCGTGGAGCACTGGATGCCAGTTTCATGGACACGCCCCCATCGAAGCCTTAGTTTTCGCGTCTACCCTATGTATGGAATACGGCCAAATTTGGCCAAAAGTAAACACGTGTAGCCTTCATTTCATTCATTGCATGGTGTTTCTCGTGGAAAGTTCCGACGGAAATATTTAATCACGTGTAGAAAAGCTGCCGATCAAATTTAATATGGCCAAATAAGAAAATATTTGAAGAAATTTAAAGGCATCGGGCATGGCAGTTGGCAATTGAGTAGTCTCAAGTCGCTGAACTGAACACTCATTCGACATTGAACGTATACAGAGTGTTTCAGTTAACTTGGGCCAAACTTGCAAATGCTATGTAGCTGGACAGGACCAAGGTAATATTGTTTGTCGTCGCTTGGAGAATTTTTGCATTCCTCCTAATTACATAAGTAGGAGCCTCGAGCGCCCAGTCGCGCGACAATTTTGCGTGTATTCGCGGTCTTCTGTCACGCACGGAAAAACCCTTTTATGTAGCACGTATTGAGCAACGTTAAGAGACAGGAAGATAGGGGTGTGGATCCGAGCAAGCGGGGATAGCAGATATTCTTGTTGACATTAAGAGAAAAAAAATGGAGCTGGGCTGGCATGTAATGCGTAGGATGGATAACGGGTGGACCATTAGAGTTACAGAATGGGTACCAAGAAAAGGGAGGCGCAGTCGAGGATGGCAGAAAACTAGGTGGGGTGATGAAGTTAGGAAATTTGCAGGCGTAAGTACAAAAGAAATGCTGAAATAAATTGCTTGACTTGACTTGGAATCAGCTAGCGCAAGCGGGGTAATTGGAGATCACAGGGAGAGGCCTTCATACTGCAGTGGACATAAATATAGGTTGATGATGATGATGATGCTGTATACTTATCCATGACGTATGTGCGGGCCATGTTGCTACCCTATCCATTTACTAAAGTTCCTCTTACCAGGTCTACGTTTATCACAAAATTATGCCTCAGAATTTTGAGAATGGCAGCCCACAAAAAAAAAAAAAAACGTCGTGGAACATAACATTCACAAACCTTCTCAGACTACTCAACATTAAAAAAGCAAAACGATATTAGTGCTCAAACCTGAAAGTGATGTAGTTTTACTGGCACGGCTTTTTACGGGGAGCACGGCTCTTTACGTCACTTAACGTGAATTATTACAGGCCCTGCACGGCGTATTAAAGCTTTTAAGGGTGCCAGAGATTTCGGTGTGCCCAGGTATGTCGCGTCCACGTTAGTCGGACCCGCGTATAGTTAGAAAACCGAGAAGTTCAAGCGCGAGGCTAGACCGAAAGGCGAAGTGCTTCGCCCTTCGGGCGAAACTTCCAATTCATTTTTTTTTTCTTCTTCATTCTTGTGTTCTATCCTGCTTATAGAGTGGGCCACTCTGCGAGCGTGTATTTGAACCCCCTGACTCTCCTTACCTCGTTGTCTCTCGTTCTCTCTCTGCTTGTCCGCCTGATGGCTTAGTGGCTACGGCTGGGGCTGAGCACGAAGCTGGATTCAGAATGCAAAACCAATCGAGCGCCGTGCTTTAGGGCGCGTTAAGGTACATCAATGGGTTAAAATTAACCCGCAGCCCTCCTCCACGGACCTTCCGTAGCCCCTGCCTGTTTTGTCGAGGAACGTTAAACACATCAATGTCAAACCTCATTTGCTTAATCAGCAGCACTTGTGAACCCAGCAAATCGACTAATAGATGCCTTCTCCACGTCATGAAGATGATGAGCCCGTGGACACATATCACTTACTGTAATACCTGCCCTGCTGCCCCAAATATTAGACATCATCATGGCCACCCAAGCCAAAGTCAGCGTGCAAGACGGAGACGGTTTACAGGCATGGCTGAACGGCACCTCGTATCACACGCTCCTCTCTTACATCTGGGAGGCCGGTTTGGACACCCTGCTGTGACAGATTGAGCAGTGGCGATATTTACACCCCATCCCCTCGGAGGCCTCGAAGCCATCCCTTCAATGAAGAGATTTCTTTACTGCTACTCGAAGTACGCATGAAGTAGACGAGAGTCGAGGCAATGAACTTGCCAGAGATAATCATGTCACGTTAGGATTTGTGGCGTCGTATTGAACATAGGCCAGTAAGCTTACTTCCCACTTATATATATGCTCTGATTGAGAAATTTCATATGATCACACTCCAAGGCATTATCTTACCGAAATCTAAGAGGCCTCTTTGGTCAAACGACAAGACAATGCGCTAGTTCTTTGTGATATTCCAAACTGGCTTGCATGCCTTTCTGGCGCATGTGTCCTTCACGCAATATAAAACTACAAGGTGCTGCCGCACGCAGTCTTTTAGCTTGGCGCACTAGCCCCTTATACGTACGTCTCCACTGTCCGTTCAATAATACATCGTTAGCATTAGCATTCGTGGAGTGAAAACTTCCCGTGTTCACGATAAACGACCAGGGCATATATTCATTGCGACAGGCAGTTCTTCGACCTTCGTTTACAGCGCGAAGTGTTTCTGGTTTAGATTTTCTTTGTTTCCTCTTTTTGCTTGTCTGCAAAGGTGCGATGTGTTTCTCAAAACCCAGCGCTACGGGGCTTGCCTGCAGCACAGCTGACCTAAGTTACCGTATATTTATTTTCGTCGGGCTAGTCGGGAACGCAAGAAAAAAAAAAGAGAGAAAAAAAAGAGAGAGACACATGAAAGACGAGAGTCCTCTTCTACAGCGCGCGGGACTGCAGAGAGTGTGAACGCCCAGCTCAGCGCGTTTCGAGAAAAACGACCTGTTTGCTCGAGGCCTCCCAACTGTTTTCCTCGATGCCTGCAGCTCCTGGGTATAGCCATGACTCCTTGCCGTATAGGAGCAGCTGCTTGAGCTGCGTGTATCTGTAAATCGCCACGTCGCAAGTCGCGTACACACACAGAGCCTCGCCCACTGGCCTGGTGGTCCCCGCAAGTCGCCGTGCGAGAAATAAACTGCCGCCGCGTTGGGCAATGCGTTTTTCTCGAGGCGAGGCCTCGGTCGTATTGAACGCCCGGCTTGCGGACAAATTCTCCCCGTCGCGCGACCAGCGCGCAATTTTCGCCCGCTTGTTGTTGGTTGTCGGCGGGACGGCCCGTTTCGAGCGGGAGAACGTCTCTCTTTTCGCACAGGGGGCCACGCGAGAGCTCTGACCTCTGAGGATCCCCGGGTACCTTTTCGCTGCGCCAATGCGGGCACGCACGCTGAGACGGCGCGTTACGCAAGTTTTGGACACTTGACTGGCGCACGTGTGACCTTAGGGCTACCGCGGATACCACGACTCAGTTGAGAAACTCGTCGTATAAAGGAAAAGACATAATCTGAATGCCCACAAGGTATCACGATGGAAGCTTGTGTTGAGAACTGCCACGTTGAGCGGCCACAACATCACCGGCAGCGAGAGATCATTCGCAACTGTTGTCTTTACACTTTCAATGGACGCCTATTCCCTGTGAAAACAAAAGTGCCTAGATCCTGGTGGTAATCCTAGAAACGGAGATTATCTTTCAAGGCTCAGTATTTTTTCTCGTAGACAGTAAATAGATAAATTCCTTGTGAGCAGTGGGTAATGCGCATTTTTATTTTCCTGTCCATGCTCGTGTTGTTGTTGTAGTCGCGTAACCATTTTTTTTCCTGCTTCTGCCGTGATCCACGGACTTGCCCTGTTTGTGTTTTGTCATTTTGTTGTTACCATTTGACAGTGTTTTGTAGTTTAATTACTTTTTTCTTTGTTGTCTTTTTCTACCTATGATTTTGGGATATATCCGGCTCTATCTGGGGAAAACTTTTCCTCTTTCACATATAATAAAAAGAAAGCAGAACTTAAAGAAAAAAGATGCGTATTTCAGTAGCCGAACTGTTTGACGCGTATTACATGTGAGGTTGTTGTTGTGGTGGTGGTTGATTTTTTCATATATTAAGCATATTACATAGAGGCAAGGCTTCTCGGTGTGCTCAAGAAAACTTTACCCAACAAATCAAAATAAATCAGGAATAAGGGAAGTAGAAAGGCATAAATGACGTAATTAAACTATTAGGCGACGAAATCGAGAAAAAACACCGCATATCCACGGGGTGAATGATGATGAGTGGGCGAAGCTCCGGAGGGAATCATCGGTAAACCGTGAATCTTCCGTGTAATTCGCCAAGTCTCGCCGCACTAAATCGAACGATTGACTTACACCAATGACACGCGCCATATGTGACGTCATTCCTATTTTATAACAGCGCCCTTAATTACAATTGCACCATCTCCCGGAGCGCGCGAGACCTAACCCTCCGCGACGCCACCTATTCTGGTCGTGACCATCCCCGCGAGAATCGGGACCCTCCCTCCACATACAACGAGGTCACAAAGCACTTTTATCTAGACCGCAGAATATACAGCACACCTCACAATAAGCTCACCAGGCCTCAAGCCATCACCTTCAGAATGCTTCAAACCAACACGTACCCCACGCAGAACAGACTACATCACTACATGCCTGAGCTATACACAACATCATATTGCGAAAATTGCCTTATAACACTAGACGTACATCACTTGCTCTGGCCGTGTGGTCGGACCCACGTAAACAAGAATCAAGACTCCGCCAGGCTACAAGAAGCACTACACAGCACAGACCTGGCGGAACAGCTCTGGGCCGTCCAGCGAGCCCACGATGCGGCCAGGGAGCTAAAACTCCCGGTCCCAACGTGGGAGTAGCCCACTCTATGGGGCATTGCGCCCCGTAGCCCGCAGGACCTTACAATAAAGTTATTCCACCACTCCACCATCTCCCGCTTAAGGGGACGCTAGCACAAACGCGTTAGAAACGTGCAGTACTCTCTAGTAAGGGGGAGAGGCCACAGCGTCTTACGCAGCCGTTTACACATGCCGGAACGTGCACCGCGTTTGCCGACGCCATCACATGACTGCTGAGAGAGTATAACCCCCGTATTCATAAACGCTCCTCGACTCCTCGGCGTTTCGAACGCGCTGCCTTGGGCAGCGCGTTCGAAACGCGTGGAAGGCGGTGGCAAGTCAAGTCGAGGAGCGTTTATGAATACGGGGGTAAGGCGGAGAGGCCACAGCGTCTTACACCAGCTTCTTACACGGGTCGTAACGCGCTAGCACAAACGCGTTAGAAACGCGCAGTCTTTCGTTAATGTTCGGTATTTATTGTCATCGTGGTGCGTGTGTCCATGTGCGCTTCGTGGCGTAGTGGTTAGCGCCGCGCGTTCGGAAGCGAGGGGTCCCTGGTTCGATTCCGCGCTACGGACACAACTTTCGGAATTTTTCTTTTCATAAAAGAAGACGTGGCTACCTACTACTACGACGACGACTACTACTACTACTACATACTACAGAGGAGGGACAGACCCACACCCTAAGGAGCTTCGCCCCTAAAAAAAAGTTGTCGCAGTTTCACCTGAAAGGCGAAGCATCAATTGCGATAGCACATTTGTAGAGAGCTATACGGAGTAATGATATTAACTTTATCAGCTGTATAAACTTGGACATGCAGCAGCACCGGCAACACGCAGAACTGTTGTCGACGCCGTCGGCGTTTTGCCCGCGTTCGCTCAAAATGCGTGCGGCGTTGGTGACTGTTGCCGGAGCCTCTGATATAAATAGGCACTTGGTGCCGCAGCTAAACGTCGCCTCCCTTCCCTCCCCCTCCCCCACCGCCTCTCGCGCGTCGGAAGAAGGCGCGTTTGCTCTACATATAAGTGATTGTAAAGGAGAAAAGAGACGCCTACTTCTTTAAGCGAGCACGGCGCAGAACGCGCGTTTGTTCTCCGTCGTGCGTTCACTCCCCGTGAAAGACGCGCCCCTCGCGGCCTTTCACTCGTACATACAGCGTTCGGCGCGCGGCGACGATTTCATCTCCAAATGACGTCATACGGAACCTCACGGCGACGGCGACAGCGACGGCAGAAATCTGCTTTTGAGTGTCCATATAATTGCTATCGCAATAAAAGGAAACTGACTGCGAAAGCCACTTTCGCGCGTTCGCAGTCACGATCTGTCCTAGATTTGACATTTACTAGCTCGGGCATTTTCATTTCTTCTTGGACTGTGGTTGATGCCGCCACTAGTAGTGACCACCGCCCGATTGTCATTGATATTCACAACCACCTCATTTTTTAAAAATAAACATGCGCGTACATTCGTGGACTATTCAAAATTTTAAAACAATTTACAATCAACTTTGTCTTCTGGGACAGATATGGAAAGAGATATTAAAGCGATGAGCCTTTGTGCAATTTTCAAGGGTACTATTAAAAAATCTGAATTTGTAATATCATCAACAAAAGCGCGCACTGATTTTCAATGGTGGAATAGTGATTGCGCACGAGATTATCGACGCCGAAAAGCTGCATGGAAGAAACTTATTTCCAATCAGTGCCCTAGCTACTAATTGGAGTAATCATAAATATGATGCTGCTACGTTTAAAAGAACAGTTTCCTTAGCAAAGGATAATTATGATGAAAAACGCTACAACTTTTTATCCAAGAGTGATAATACAAAAGCACTATTTAAGTTTCTTCGCTCTCGTAAGGCCTTTCCAGTGCCCATAAATATTGACTCAGTTGTTCTGTCACAAAAAGAATTATTAGAATCATTAAATAAGATCGCAAAAGGCTTGGAAGAGCGTTTTACAACTCAGCTGCAGGTAAGCTTCGTAGGGGTTTTATAAGGGGATGACTTTATAGAGGTATCAATGGAAGAACTTCAGCACGTTATTCGACTGCTCCCTGGCACAGCTCCGGGCCCAGGTCGCATTACATCAGGCATGTCAAAAATATTGTTTGACCTCTCCCCACGCGGCCTCTCCAATATTGTTAACTACTCTCTCATGAACGCATGGATTCCTCCTGACTGGAAACTCGCAAAAATAATCCCCCTGCTCAAAAACCAAGGAGCGGGAATGGACCTAGATAATATAAGACCAATCGCATTAACCTTGAATGTTATGAAATTAATAGAAAGGGTATTGCACTTTCGTATTATGAAATTTTTAACGGATAATACATTATTGAGCCCATGTGAGATTGGATTTAGACCCGGATGCTCGATGCGGGTCTCGGATGCTTATGCGGATGCTCGACCCGGATGCGCACATATCGATTTAGAGGAACGCATTAAGCTTGCACGGCACAGGCGGCAGTATGCAGCTTTAGTGACCGTTGCTTTAGCTAAAGCCTACGATAGTGTCGAACATGTCATGCTCCTTAACGTTTTAAATAGCATGGATTTCCCTCGATATATTTTAAATTGGATATATGAATTTTTAAAGGATAGAAAATTTTATTGTTCTCAGCGTGGCTTGGTGACACAAAAATATAGTCAAAGAAGAGGAGTTCCCCAGGGATCTGTCCTTTCTCCTATTTTGTTTAATATTTACTAAGTTCAATCCCACTGTGCGATAGTGTACAAGTACATGTCTATGCAGACGACATAGCATTATTTGCCTCTGCGAGTGATATTCACTCATTACAGAGTACACTGCAGTCATACTTGGGAAAACTTGAAGCCTGGTTTGCGAATATTCGAATGTCGCTCAATGTTAACAAAAGCGCCTTGATTGTGTTTTCATTGAATGTACCAATTAATATCTCTCTCCAATATCATCAGGAAGTTATTCCGCAAGTTGACTTTATCAAATATCTCGGTGTAATATAAGACACAAACCTGAGCTGGTGAAATCACATTGATCATGTTAAATCTAGGGCGACACGCACTCTTGGCATGATAAGCAAACTTGATCGACATCGCTCTGGGCTACGCAGACACACTTTAATGATGATTTATTGCATGTACGTTCGTCCGATATTGAAATTTGGGTGCGTGCTATTCATGGTGGGCCAGCGTACAAAATTAACCCCCTGGTTCTAGAGCGGGAGGTTATTCGGAATTGTCTCGGCTTGCCAAAATTTGTTGCTAACAATGTTTTATATCAAGAAGCACGACTGCCTACTCTTCCCTGCAGATTCCGCATTCTAACAGTAAAAACATATTTAAAGCATCTTCTTTGAGACGATCACAATTTGTATGTATCAGAGAAACGAGGGCATTTTTCGATGAACATTGGTCCCGCCTACTTCGACCTTAAGTTTTGTTTGTACAAGCTGAGCTCGGTCCATTAAATGTTAATATACGCGAGATCGCTTGCCTTGCCTAATATAACTATAGAATTTGACGATATATTTCCATCGAATGCCAAACTCCTCCCCACTACATACTTAAGGCATGTTACAAGATCATTTAACGCAACTAGGAATGTGATCGTGACTGACGCGTCAATGAATGAAGAGAAAGTGGTTGTGGGTATTTTCTCAGAGTCACTATCGTGGTCTTATGCATTACGCCGTCCGGATTTCACACCCATATTTTTGGCTGAACTAGCAGCGATTATCTTAGCTCGGCGGAAACTTCCTTCAAGTTACTCAACAGTAGTTATAGTGACTGATTCACTGTCAGTATGCACATCCCTCATTTAACCTGCAGACACTACTGTAGCCAATACATTTAAATTGTTAACCCCTCCTAATTTAAGTCTGGTATGATTGGTATGGGTTCCAGGCCATCATTGCATATTCTTAAATGAAATGGCTGACACACCTGCGCGGATATCTCTTGATGGACCAGTTATGTCTGTCATGCCTAGTTCCGCTTATGTCACTGCGCTAGGTTTAGAACATTTTCCCTATTCCAAGATTCTACGAAACTGAAAATCCAAACGAAGGAATTTAATCATTCGTCCTTTTCGTGGGACAATAAATGGTGCCCCACACGTAAATTATAAACCTCTATAACAAAATTACGCTGCCAATCCCACCATTAAATTTTTACCTATACAGGTTCGGTCTGGCGCCGTCCCCTCTGTGTCCTACCTGCCAGGAACCCGAAAACATCGATCACTTTCTATTATATTGCCGTCGTTTTAGGAACCATAGGAACAAATTCGAATTTTCATTCCGTAAATTGGGTATTTCTCTAACTACTCCAAATATCCTCTACTTCGGGGCTTCTTCTTTGGGCTTTAGCCACATGAACATCTGCGTAGCCCTTTGTGACTATATCTGTGACACAAAACGACTACCGAGTTAATTCTCGAAATAAAGAACTGTATAACTCATTAAATCGCTTATCGTTGTTTCGAAATTATTCTAGTACCACCAAAAATGTTTTTGCTGTTTATATGCAATTACAGTTATTTTAATTTTGTCTCTGCCCTGTAAATCTCTTTCCAAATTATCATAAACGTTATACTTCACCCTGATTTACTTTTTCGTCTAGTTTTTTTTCCGTGTAGTTTTTTTTATTCTCCCCTTTCCCTTTAACCTTTAACCGCCGGCTTCTTGGCCAATCACCCGTAGTGGGTAAGCACCACGGATGAGGATCAAGCAAGCAAGCAAGCAAGTTAGAACAGCCGGCCCCGAAACCGTGCTGTCTCTGTGTGTCTCTGTTCCTTTACAATGACGCAGTCTACACTGAGCCTACCTTAAGGCGTTCCAGCCTCAAGGCCGCTTCACATGGTGCGATTTTGAAGTGCGATTTCCGTCGCAAGCGACGAAAATAGCAGTGGCAGGGCTGATTCTGCGATTTTCGCTGCGACGCTGCGACGCTGCGACCAACCGGTTGGTCGCAGCATCGCAACGTCGCAGCAATCGCTGCGATTTTCCGTCGAAATTGCGCCGAGAGTTATTTCGCCGTCTGTTCTGGAAAATGGTGGCGGTCGCTCAACGCAAAGTTTATAGATACTTTTTTTTTGTCTATAAATATTGCCTCAACAAGCCTCGAACAGTGCAACTAATTGAGTGGAGCCTTGGATTGCACAATCAGTACGTAACATCAGCACCAACACGCGAACAGTGCAGATAAAAAAATGTCACAGTTTCGCCCTAAGGGCGAAGCAATGAATGCGATAGCAACACAGCAATGTCATACGATGTAAGGTGAGCGGCTCTGGTAGCAATATAAATTGTAGTAATCATGAGCTGATTAAGTAAGCAGGTGTGCTGCGGCGTAAGTAGACCGACATGAAGAGAGACTCGATGACCACGAGAAGGCGCGTGTGAAACGGTGGTGTTGATGAGAAGCGCTTCCCGTGGGCAACGCGTGCGAAGGGACACACCTGTAGTGCTGCACTGCCGATCCGGGCAGCATTGCATGTGTAGCGTGCGTTGGAAAATGTGGCCCGACTATTACTAACTGAATGAACAAGCATAGTGTGAGCGCGCACAAACAAACATGAATAGACCACACTGAATGACTGCAGACAACGACTGTCAAAACGCTGGCAGCAAGCGCATATATACGCCGCAGCGGCGAAGGTACGTGCGGTCTATCGCTTCAACGGAAACTGAGCGGCGAATGTACGACGCATAAAGGTCAGAGCCGTGGGGAGATAAGAGACGGTGCGGGTGAGACGAGCGCGGTTGTTGGCAGTGTAGAAGTGCGCCCCCCCCCCCCCCCCCAGCTCCCTCCGGCGCTGGCTTCCCGCTTCCTTGCTTGCGCGTGGGAGATTAAGTGCGTTCGCTCTCCGTGGTAGCGCGCGTCCCCGCACGCTTCCGCTGGGGCATACGGTGCGCGGTGAAGATGTTATCTATACGGAACCTCACGGCGACGGCGACGACGACGCCGACGGCAGAAATCCAGTTGAAGTGTCCATATAATTGCTATCGCAATAAAACTCGCAGGTCAGATTCGGTTCTGTGATTTCTATGCGTTTGTTTACACGCTACGTTGCTTATCTGGCGACGCTGTTTTTATTGCGATAGCAATTATATGGACACTTCTACCGGATTTCTGCCGTCGCCGTCGCCGTGAGGTTCCCTATAGATAAAATCTTCGCCGCGCGCCGTATGCCCGAGCGGAAGCGTGCGGGGACCACGGAGAACGAACGCACTCAATCACCCACGCGCAAGCAAGGAAGCGGGAAGCCAGCGCCGGAGGGAGCGCGGGGGGGGGGGGGGGGGCACTTGTACGCTGCCAGCAACCGCGCTCGTCGCTCGTCCGCACCGTCTCTTATCTCCACACGGCTCTGACCGTTATGCGCCGTGCATTCGCCGCTCAATTCCCGTTGAAGCGATAGACCGCACGTACCTTCGCCCGCTGCGGCGTATGGGCTCGCTGCCAGCGTTTTGACAGTCGTTGTCTGCAGTCATTCAGTGTGATCTATTCATGTTTGTTTGTGCGCGCTCACACCACGCTTGTTCATTCAGTTAGTAATAGTCGGGCCACATTTTCCAACGCACGCTACACATGCAATGCTGCCCGGGTCGGCAGTGCAGCGCTACAGGTGTGTCCCTTCGCACGCGCTGCCCACGGGAAGCGCTTCTCATCAACACCACTGTTTCACACGCGCCTTCTCGTGGTCATCGAGTCTCTCTTCATGTCGGTCTACTTACGCCGCAGCACACCTGCTTACTTAATCAGCTCATGTTTACTACAATTCATATTGCTACCAAATCCGCTCACCTTACTTCGTATGACATTGCTGTGTGGCTATCGCATTCATTGCTTCACCTTTAGGGCGAAACTGTGACATTTTTTAGGTTGGCTTCGGGTGCTGATAGTACGTAGTTTTGCGTGATTTTCCGTTATTCACATGCGCTGCGAGTTGGTAAATACTACGAGGTGTCCCTTACGGGAAGGCATGGCCTTTGGATGTCGTCCCAATTTACTGGTTCTGGAGACAATTCGCGATATACGAAAACGCCAGTTTTAGCGCGGTATGCTTTTACGGACGAAACAATTTAAAGAATATGCAACTACGGACAAATGCTGTGGTGAATAGGTCACGCTATACGCTCGACCATTTAGTTGCAGTCGGTTGGTTTGGGCTTTCACGCGCATTTTCCTCAATGAATTATGTTATTTCAAGGTTGTGTTACTTCCGCTACGAGACGCGACTGCTTATCAAGCTCGCAAAGCGAACGTGCAAAGTATATATCGTAATGAATGTTCTACAATAGCATATGTAACGCTTTCTCTGGGAATAAATAGTATTGTCAATTTGTTTTCGAAGCAATATTTAAACAGTTTTTTTTTTTCATTTTTCTGATGTATCATTTTTCTCCTGCACAAAAACCAATAAACCTTCAGTGTGTTGCAGATTTTGTATCCGTACTCCATCTGTATTAACCCTCACATTAAAAGGTAATTGCACATTTCGCTTACTTCAGTGCATCGAATTACTTTTGTTTATGCTGGTTGTAACATATCGCAGTACTCTAAGAAACTACGTCGCCATAAACATCCCTGCCTTTTCTTGCTTCTCTTTCTCTACTTTCTGTAAAACACATGCAATTGTGCGAAAAGCAGGCAAACACCTTATTTTTATCAGCAGTAGATAACTCATTAAACAAAAGCAGATCAAAATTGTGCAGTGAAGTCTGCCGGTTGCATTCCTTCGTGTGAATGATAGCATCTTTTCAAGTGTGGGTGGGTCTTGCATGTCCACAGATCATAAAGTGTGCAGACTCATCACGAGGTATAGGTATTGCCCATCAAGATGGAGGCAATGTTGCTAATGATTCTGCACTTACATGTATTACTGCATAAACTCGTATAACCATATCCCATCATTACTCAGTCGAGCTTGCTCAGAGTCATATTCACCAAAATTCTACTTATCCGAGCTTGCTCCGACTCATATTCACCAAAATTACACTTGACCGAGCTTGATCTGACACAAGGATTCTACTCAGGCAAGCTTGCGCCGAGTCATATTCACCAAAAATCTACTTAGCCGAGCTTGCTCTGACTCATATTCACCAAAATTCTACTCAATTGAGCTTGCCCTGACTTATATTCATCAAAATTCTACTCAGGCGAGCTTGCACTGAGTCATATTTAAAAAAATCTACTTGCCGAGCTTGCTTTGACTCATAATCACTAAAACTATACTCAGATGAGCTTGCCCTGACTACCACATGACAATATTCACTAAACGTTTACTCAACCGATCTTGCTCTTACTCGTATTCACCAAAATTCTACTCAGTCACGCTCTCACGAACTCAGACTCATGGTTAGTTCGAAATCTTAGTGAGCCGAGGTTTGAGTGAGTTCACCGTGCTATGTATACATTACATTATGTGACCTGTGCGGTGAATAAGCAAACATTGCATATGAGTATGTGTTGCATCGGGTGAAATAAGGACAACATGTACACACTGCAGTTAGTTTTCTAGAGTTTCACTGACCGTTGCGTGAAAGCTTCGCCTCATGTCGATTCAAGCAAGCGCATTGGATCTGCATCATATATTTTGCCAATCCTGCTGGCTGTCCTGGCCATTACTGGGTGGCCACATTTTGTACATTTCAACAAAAAGTTGAATAAATGACTGTGGTGCAATATATTAAAAAAAGATGCTTGCACCTCACTGCACGTATAACAATCAGAACATGATACAAACACACAAATGCACACAAATGATAAATACATAAACAGACGGAATCAGCTAGCCACCACCTATTGAAAAAAAAAAAAGGAAAAGCACAGGCCAGTGCTGCAATGGGACTACGTATAACCATTCGCCTTGCCAGGTGCATGGGCTATAGGAGAAACACACGTGCAACCTTGCAGTTACCTCGAGGTAGCAGCTACGGATGCTTTTGCATTCGCAGCGGGCCACGCAACCACGCTAACCAAGTGTGTTCAGTGTGTACTTGTACTTCAGCACACTTACTGTCGATATCTCAAAAATTTAACGTGGCTCCTCAATATTTTGAGAATGTTTGGTTTCTGAGGCTTGCAAAGGTAAATATTTTTATTCAATTCTCGTTCAAGGTGAAAGCTCATACAATAGCTTAGAGATATTGTCAGTGCCCCTCACTTTCCCTAAGAACACATGTAGTCAGTTATCGACATTCGAGCAGATTTAAACAGCAAGAAAGGGAGTCAGCTTCCCCTGTTTTCAGCATTGGGTTAACGCAGGCAATTCAGGGAGGCATAAAGTTTTGCTAATACAATCGGTTCGGGAATACCAGATTAGATTGTACCTTGACGCTTTCCTTGCACTTTCTTATTTTGGTCAAATAATCTAGTTTGAAATGGCTCCAGTTAGCATGCTCTAACATTGGTCTAATATAGGTTAAGTACATGACTAGCTTAACAGACTGGGATGCTGGCTTTCATTTCCAGGAAACTAACCATAGTGCCCGCTCCAGTTGCATATGTTTTTGGTTATCTGGGGTTTTCAGCGTCACTTTTAAGATAATGTACTCAAGCAGGTAGAAGCACACGTATGCTATTAGCGGAAAGTTTCGATAGTTTCTTACTTTACACTTGTCATCATGTATACGAAATTTTAGCGTTCGATTTTGTCAAAAAGTTGTCGCAGTTTCACCTGAAAGGCGAAGCATGAATTGCGATAGCAAATTTGTAGAGAGCTATACGGAGTAATGATATTAGCTTGATCAGTTGTATAAACTTGGACATGCAGCAGCACCGGCAACACGCAGAACTGTTGTCGACGCCGTCGGCGTTTTGCCCGCGTTCGCTCAAAATGCGTGCGGCGTTGGTGACTGTTGCCGGAGCCTCTGATATAAATAGGCACTTGGTGCCGCAGCTAAACGTCGCCTCCCTTCCCTCCCCCCCTCCCCCACGGCCTCTCGCGCGTCGGAAGAAGGCGCGTTTGCTCTACATATATGGTGATTGTAAAGGAGGAAAGATACGCCTACTTCTGCAGCTTTTAAGGGAGCACGGCGCAGAACGCACGTTTGTTCTCCGCCGTGCGTTCACTCCCCGTGAAAGCGCGTGCCCCTCGCGCCCTTTCACTCGCACATACAGCGTTCGGCGCGCGGCGACGATTTCATCTCCATTGACGTCATACGGAACCTCACGGCGACGGCGACGGTGACGACGACGGCGACGCCGACGGCAGAAATCTGCTTTTGAGTGTCAATATAATTGCTATCGCAATAATAAACAAACAAACGTACTCCTAACAAGGTATTTTAATGTTAGCCGTGGGGCTACGCGGCTGCGCTACGTACTGCAGCATATTGACTTAAGCTTCTTGATTCAGATTCACAGCAGACTAACAGCGCGAGAAACAGGACGAGAAAGTAGACGGCGCCCATGTCTGCCAGAATGATACGATACTACGTACACAAGTAACTGCAGCTCCTAAAAAAATGTGGTGTCGGCTATTACGCCTTTCGAAATATTCAGAGAGCACTTGTATAAATAATTACAGCACACGCGACGAGACGGACCAACCAGGCTGGCGCTAAGATTAACGTTCACAACACGAATTCCATTGCACCTTCATTAATTACACACAGATCATTTGCGGCTTCCTTCAAGGGCAGACGTGAGCTTTGGGTTGGTGCCTGCTGCTAAGTTTGGTGCAAGAATATTGCTAGGAGCAGGAACCGCTTATGCGCAACGACGAGCAACACACACACACAGACAGACAGACAATGAACTTTTATTGAGGTCCTGAGGGACTAGCCGGTGGAGACCCGCTGGGGCCCCCGGCTCGCCGCTGGCTGCTCCCATGTCGGAATATCTTTTTTTTTTCAGAAGCTGACGTTAAGCACGGGTAGCGCGAGGGTCTCTGCGTTGACATGGCGACTTCATGGCAGCCGAATTCCGAATACTGCATATGCGATCACAACAGCTATAGGGGCTTGTTGATGGGTCCTTTTGTAATTTGTTTAACCGCAGGAAGAACGACACGGGCATAAAACACACACGAGACATCACACAGCGCTAAACGAGCACCAGCGAACAGCTGTTTACATCTGTCATTTCTCCTCGTATTGAACTTCACAAACCGCTGTTGCGCACTCCAAAACAAATTAAACTTTGAAGCGTTTTTAAATTACAAAACGCACGTATTACTTGGTCCTAATAAAGATAGGTCAATCATATTATAACGTGCATGTCTTTTTCATTACATTAAAAGAATTTATGCGGCGTGTGCGACAAAATCTGGCTGCAAGAAACCATGGGCGTCGCACAGTCGCGTTGTTGAAATCGCACCATGTGAAACGGCCCTCAAAAAATCGCATTGGGACGCATGCGATTGCACCGATTTTTTTCGCTCCAGTCGGAACATGTGAAACGGCCTTTACGTGTTTCGTCACGGTTCTTTGACGTGCCGGGTCTCTCCTGCCCAGGAACGCCGTCCACGCTTCCTCGGTTATGGAGCCGGCCACTCTACCACCGTCGTAAGCACCTACCGCACCATCCGGGGACGGCGTCCGAGCCTCCTCGTAGGCTCTATATAGGGCATGACTCTACCGGTGATCTCGTCCAAGCCATCGCCAAGCTGAATCACCAGCTCGAGCTTTTGACGAACACCTTCGCATCCGTCGGTGGTTGGGCGGTTGCAAGTCACACTGAGACAGCACTCCGGCCTCCCCGTTTTGGACCTGTCCTACCTGGAAACGCCGTACACGCTTCCCTTGGCGAGAATATCATCATAGGAACTACATCGACTCCTCTGCCACTAAGGTATGCCATTGATGCTTCCTTGGTGGTAGAACCGGCCGCGACTACCACAACGACAGCACTGTCCGTGGACACCGGCCCTGGTTCCTCGGTTGGCTACACAGGCAGCCTGGCGGAGTTGAGCCGCTGCGACTTGCAGCAGCCGGCTTACGTAAAAATACCGCCTTTTCGCGGCTTTCAAGATGACGTCATCCTTTGGGTTCACACTATTAATGCCTTGGGTGATCGTCATGCTTGGCCAGACCACACAAGATTGCTGGTTGCGGCAAAACGACTTTGCGGTGCCGCAAAGGCTTGGGAAAACTACGCAGGCATCAAGCAGCAGTCCTGGCTTGAATGGAGTGCAGCTCTTATAGCTGCTTTCGGCCCGCTTCCTTATGCATGCGCGTCCCCTACACTCCCGAGCATCAGCTGCGGCTCGTCGTCGTCGAAGATCACGGCCGAGAACCAACGGTTCAGCAACAGCGGCAGCAAGTTGATCCCTCAGCCACCCCCGCATCAGTCACAGGCCTCCGGTTCGAGCATCGCCACGTCGCCGTCCTCCGCTATCCATAGCGTACCCGGCAGCAAGCCCTCCAAAACAGCGGATGAAGCTGCATCCGCAGTGGCGGCGGAAGCTGAGGCATGCGGCGACGACGCGGGCAATCTGCAGTACGGACACCCTTGGGACACGGACCCAGCCGCCGTGGCTCTACGGTTGCTGACGGCCGAGGAGCAGCGCAACAAAAGCACCACTCCGGCACATGCCACCCCTGCCGCAACGAGGGCGCCGTCCACCAATGAGATGACCCGCCAGCCTGTCTACGAGACGGCGTTAGACTTACGTCCCAAGCAGCGAGAACCCGACCAGGGCTTCGACCGATTGGCCCAGAGTCCTTCAATCATCCTCCGTGGGCTGCAGCAGCAGCCGCGTGCCGGCCCACTCTACCCGGTGCCGTCGTCGTACTCGTCTTCGGGAGTGTCAGTTACACCAGGTCGCAAGGGATGCATCACAAGACAGCCTTCACTGAAGGACTGTTGCCCGAAGCCACCAACACACCAGGGGAGCAGTTGCAGCACTTCGGTATCTTCTAGTATTCAGCAGCAACAAGCCCCAACACCTTGAGGTTGCAGCAGCAGTGGCGGTGGCAATCCTTCAGTTCCGATTCCTGTTATCAGAGATCCTGATTTGGCGTTCAGGCAAGCGTCAGCGGCCATTGACCAGAGCCATCCATTACCACGGTCGCCTATTTCCGAGAACGCCCCTGCTGCACCTGTCGGCGCTGTCGCCGTTAAGCGTAGCATACATGCAGGTGTCAAGGTGCTCCCTTCAGGGTCAGTGCGGCGCCCAAGGCATGGTGGCCACCGCAACGAAGTGGAGCCGATGGCCCTGGCACCCGTGCTGCTCAATATGTTCCGGTCCACATTCTCGGACAATGTGTGGTCATCCTCTTTTTCCGACAACAGTCGGCAAGACCTGCGACCACCCCGCAACAGCTAGTGCCGCCGGCCAGAGAAGATGGTTGCACGCTGGACGGCTCACCAACGACGACTTCACACACTGAACAGGTGGCCTCCATGTGAAGTGGCGTGTTTGCAAGCCATGCCGGAAACTTGCACTGTGGCCGAGTGTAAAGATGAAAAGATGCACTTGGGCTCGGGCTCTCGGACACCGGGCGCTAGGCGGCGACCAGCCGGCCCAGGAAAGAGTGCTGTCTCTGTTCCTTTACGACATATATATATATATATATATATATATATATATATATATATATATATACTTAGTGACGTCACCCCGCTTTCATATATAAAAGGGAGACCCGCCTAGCAAGTCATTCAGTTCCTTCTAAGACTGCCATGGGTAGACCACGGAAATTAGACACCAGAAGAACAGCGCGAATGCAATGCTCGACCATGTGTGGTGTTTGATACAGCTTGCAAGGTCGATCCAAATGGTCGCGAAGCTTCGGGCGAAACGCGGTTCAGAACGAATTGTCACCGACATCAGCAAGGGTGGTTATGGGAGCAGCGATTAAAGCGCGACTATGTTTGGAGGGAACAAACATTGGGAAGGAAAAAAAGCGTTTATTTTAATTAAAGCGAGACACAAATTCGTTCAACGAAAATAAAATTCGTAATCAATTTTATATATGCATGGCAAAAAAGAACTCTATTTTACTTGATTATTATCAATAAATACCTTTTTTTAGCGCCCACCGATAGCGGCGGGCGTTGACGGTGCTATCACTTGCAGTGCAATGCAGCTTTTGAAGTGGACAGAAAGGCGCGCTCGTAAAGTTCACGCCCTCCTCACATGCTGTGTTGCTTTGCTTGTCGACGTTTGTCTGAACTTGATGACGCGGGCAGTTTCATTGTTTCTTAACCTGTTCAGTCAAAAGTAGTGAGTTGCGACCGCCAAATAGTTGTTTACTTTAGTTGTTTTCGTAGGATAGCTAGAGCTGGCCGACGGGCTTGGCGTCAGACGAGAGGACGAGCACTCTGCGCCCAAAGCGTTCGTCGGCCTCCAAAGAAAGTATGTTCCGTGCAGCAATGCGATTTCGACACCCATACGGCTGAACTGTTCCTGCATCACTTTCCGCGCTGAAAGCTCGAAACGGCCATGAAGTCGAATGGCGGGGCATTTGAATATACAACTCTATACGGGCAGGCTTCGAAAACAAATGTCGCGCCTTTGAAAACAAAATGACGTCACTTCTGTTTTTAACGGATATGACGTCAAGTTATTTTTTCTTCCGCCTGAAGTGTTCCCTCCTCACACAGATGGCGCTAAGCCCAATGAACTGCAGATGAACCGCCATGTTTTGAACGTATGGGCTTCTATGGAAGCTTCGCTACCAGGTATATTTACCTTGCAGCTTCGCTGGACATTCACGTTCGCAGGGCGGGATGGCGGCCAATTTTTTTTTTCTCCCGCCATGGCGCTTAAAATCCAACTATTCGACCATCGCCCGCTCTCTTGCTGCGTAATCGAAGGAACAAAAGATATCCCTAAGGAATGCACCTGTAATCGCGCGAATACGGTACGTTGCATCCTGTCTGGCCGTCGTCCCATGCAGGGCCGCGCGAAGGCCGTCAGTTTGTGGAGGGGACTGCGGGGCACCGGCGCTGCTTTACAGCTCCCGTGCCGACGCGGCAGGTGCAACCGTCTCGGGATGCACCTGCTGCTTTGTATTTATGTGCCTCGGCTGCCTGCCGAACGCTTTCTCTCTTTCTCTGTGTATGCATTATCTTAGGGCGACGCGTTAGTGACCGTGCAGGCGAGGACGGAGCACTCGGCGGGTTTCCCTTTCCCCTCGACATATTACGCAGCCCTCGCCCGCGCTAATTCCCCTCTCTCGATGCAAAAAAACTGCATCCGCGAATGACGCGGCAAAGGAATTCTCCCAACACTGGCGCCCAGTACGCTACCAAACAAAGGGGAGGAAGAAAAGAGACTTGCATTGCACAGGGTCTACACACGTTCCACATTTCAGTGGAGGAGTTCGCGTTGCAAGAAAACCAAGAACGAAAGACCCCAGCCGCAAGGCCGTTCCGGCTCGGGACTGCTGCATTGTAGAGCGTGCATGAAAAAAAGAACGTGATTTCTGTTTGCTTACTTGGTTGTTTGTTTGCTTGTTTGCGTTCAGCACCTGCAACAGTGATAATAAAACGTAGCGGTGCGACGCAGGACACGAAATAATAACAAAAAAATTTGCGCAGGAACTCCGCTGTAGTTGTCTAAGTATGTGTAAGCATTGCGCCACTTGCACCTCTCCAGGCAGCGCGGTGTCATTATCAATCTTATCAAACTTGATCTAACGAGCATAAGCACTTATCAAGCTTTATCGGTCGTTATAAACCTTATCAGACTCGATCCGACCCTTATCAAGCCTTATCAACTCCGGTTGTTATCACCCTTATCGGACTTGATCTGACCCTTTTTCCTGTGTCAGCGCTGTAAGTCTCCTTTCTACAAAAGATGTACTTCCAACCAGCCCAACTGAACACGTTGTTAACCTGCAACTCATGCTTCATCTAAAAATACCCGTGTAGTGCCACGAAAGCTATGGGTTACGTCAACCGATCAGAAAAGAGAGCAAGAAGTGCTCTTCCATTGTCCGCCTTTGATCACCCGTCGCGCAGCGTCGATGAATGGAAGCTTTATGCGAGGATTACGAGCGCATAACGAGCGAGCCATTATGCGCTACTAATAAGCACGAGGCGCCGGCCGCTTCTTGTCGATGAAGAACTGGTATTTTACGCATACGTTCCCACCAGATTTTTATACTTAACTCTGATTCTCTCGGACATGTCACATACGCAATAACATATACTGTTATTGTTATCGTAACATATACTGTTATATTTTTCCTACCGGGTTAGTTCCGGTAGGAAACGCGACAGGGAAACATTAAAGTAGAAAACTCCATACATTCAATTTACTCGAGCGTATTATGTGACGTCTCTATGAATCTGGGCTCGTATTTAGAAGACAAGATTACGCAAGGATTGTTGTAAGAGCATTTTCCAGCCAATCCTGATACTGGGAATGTTAGCAAAGGCGGCCAACCAGCAGCAGAGGGCACTTACGAACAAAAAGATTCGTGAATATGGCCCCTGCATAGTCAATAAAGCTGGTGCGGATCCCGATCTAGCTGCACGAACCGAAATTACGGCGATGTCACACGAACCGGAGATGATGTAAGCGAATGTACGTGCACTAGTTACAGTTATAAATTTACGGGTTTCAGCCTAGCCAGGGTCAGCAGGTACGCGGACTCGTTCGAGCCCGATTGTCCGGATTGCGGCGATCCCTTCTGCACTTTAGAACACATGCTCTGGCGGTGTCCCTCGTTACGGGACAACGATAATCTCACCACGGAAGAAGAGTGGGTGGAGGCGCTTAAGAGCTTCCACCTCGCCGCTCAGCTACGGGCTGTCCAGAGGGCCCGCGACGCGGCGGTCAGGCGTGGCCTGCCCGTCCCGACGTGGGGGCCGCCAGCGGTGGCTCCTGCCCCGTAAGGGGTTCTCGGAGTCGCTACTCAGGACCTAAAATAAAGTTCATTGCCTGCCTGCCTGCCTGCCTGCCTGCCTGCCTGCCTGCCCGCCTGCCCGCCTGCCCGCCTGCCCGCCCGCCCGCCTGCCCGCCTGCCCGCCTGCCTGCCTGCCTGCCTGCCTGCCTGCCTGCCTGCCTGCCTGCCTGCCTGCCTGCCTGCCCGCCTGCCTGCCGCCTGCCTGCCGCCTGCCTGCCGCCTGCCTGCCCGCCTGCCTGCCCGCCCGCCTGCCCGCCTGCCCGCCTGCCTGCCTGCCTGCCTGCCTGCCTGCCTGCCTGCCTGCCTGCCTGCCTGCCTGCCTGCCTGCCCGCCTGCCTGCCGCCTGCCGCCTGCCTGCCTGCCTGCCTGCCCGCCTGCCTGCCCGCCCGCCAGCCCGCCCGCCCGCCTGCCCGCCTGCCTGCCCGCCTGCCTGCCTGCCTGCCTGCCTGCCTGCCTGCCTGCCCGCCTGCCCGCCTGCCCGCCCGCCCGCCTGCCCGCCTGCCCGCCTGCCTGCCTGCCTGCCTGCCTGCCTGCCTGCCTGCCTGCCTGCCTGCCTGCCTGCCTGCCCGCCTGCCTGCCTGCCTGCCTGCCGCCTGCCTGCCGCCCGCCTGCCCGCCTGCCCGCCTGCCCGCCCGCCCGCCTGCCCGCCTGCCCGCCTGCCTGCCTGCCTGCCTGCCTGCCTGCCTGCCTGCCTGCCTGCCTGCCTGCCCGCCTGCCTGCCGCCTGCCTGCCGCCTGCCTGCCCGCCTGCCTGCCCGCCCGCCAGCCCGCCCGCCCGCCTACCCGCCTGCCTGCCCGCCTGCCTGCCTGCCTGGCTGCCTGGCTGCGGCGAGCGCAAAACCGCAACCCCTAGAGATGACGTTTTGCTTACGTCACCCAACAGCGGGCAGCCAGCTCGCAGCGGCTCCGGTTTCCTCGATGTCGAGGCCGAACCAGGACGTTTACCTCAGCTTTGACTGGACTGCAAGGATTTGGCGGGATCGAATGCAGTCACATTCAATATTAGCTGCAACACGGTGCATGACGTTTACCTCAGCTTTGACTGGACTGCAAGGATTTGGCGGGATCGAATACAGTCACATTCAATATTAGCTGCAACACGGTGCTTTTGGTCGCAGAGGCTCCAAGAGTGCACAGCGGCACCGACATACGGAAACTTGGTTGAAGGAATACCGCCAATTGGGACGGCGTTTAATTATTCACTTTTTTCGTACTTTGGCCCCGCAGTGTAGTCTTAGTTCAACTCATACAGAACGCGACTCTATGGTGGCTCACGTGCTGTCCTAGCCCTTATCGAACGGGACCTCCTATAGGGTGACTCGCCAGCGAAAGACGGCTAGAGTACTCGGAACCTTCCTTCTCGCCCATCCCACCACTTTCGATGACCCTCGACTTGCTCGCCCCCCTTGAGACCGTGAGACTTTCCTTCGGGCCCCCCCGCTAGGCCTTCTATTCATTCCTTTATTAAACGCCCGTTCGTGTGTCCGCTCGACCCTCGTTTTGCATTGCAGCCCGAGCAGCGATCTATATTAACTGCTATACGAAATGGCCAGCCACTCTCGCGCCAACTTTTCCCCGGCTTGCGCACCCCGAGGACTCGGATAAGAGCTCCGATGGGAGCGGGCTCATTAAAGATTCGTTTTCGCGGCACAGAAGCCATACGGCCGAGAGATAAAGCGGCGACTGGGTTTAGGAGTGCACGGCCTTTGAAGGCACAGCAAGTTCGGCTTATAGAGCCACCTCTATTTCCTTCGCTTATTTGGCCTATGCGCATATGCGGAGCGCGTTATCAATTTTCTTTCCGTTCTCGCTTTTTCTACGAGCACGAGTGTACCAAAATCTGAGCTACAAATGCCTCTCGTGAGGTTGCCTTTTTTTGCTCGTTACAACCCGTAATCATTACCGAACGTGTTCAGGTTCAGGTTTACTGCATTTTAATCATTTCTTCCGGCTCGATAAGCTCCATTTTGGCAGGAGCGTTTGTTTGTTTACGCAGATATTCGTTTTATTGTGGCTTCACCGATTTCAGCCTCCGTCAACGCGCTCTCTGGTTATGCTTTCGGGTCTTGCTTAGATGGTTTCTTTAGTTTTCGTCCTTGTATAGGTGCGCATTGGCATGCCCCAATCGTGATTACAGAACTGTAACCTACGAAGGCAACAACCGTGGAAATAATTGCGCGTCTTGTAATATAACAAGTGCCTGTTATGCCAGAGCTAACGGTAAGGCCAATGTTCTCCTAAATTATTGGCGATAATATTTTACCTCTAAGTGCAGGCAACGGCAGAAAAAAAAAAAAAAGAAAGGCTGAGCGTACTTGAAGTCATGTCATTCGAAGATGCATGCTTGTTTTGCCTTGTACTATATTTGTTGCTTATAAATGAAAGGAGTTTGTTTTTCCAATGATCAATGAACAAGTACTTAGCCATTTTGAAGCTAGGTTTCAGGAACCTTGGTGCTCAGAAGAGAAAAATCCCACGCGCACCGTCAAGCTCGAGCATGCGTATTAGATCAACTCTTCCCAAAGCAATAAAATGGTTGAACCTGAAGTTCCTTGCCTCCCCTGCAAATCAAGATTATCCAGCAGGCAAAACACGCGCATACGTCGCGAAATAAGTTCTTCGTCCATTTTGTATTTGCAGTGCGACTCTCATATCTCCTTAGTACAAATGTCAATGGGCTACAGTCCATTGACTTTGGTCGTTAGGCAATAAACACAATGACTGCGCGCTTTGAGAGTACTTCATTTCGCACTGTCCACGTGCCTTCCGCGTAATTGCTTAATCAGATTCCCCAGTCCTGCGCTCACGAGTATTCGGCCGCGAGAGGACTGTCCGAAATAAACTCTTCCCAGAAGATAATGACAAGGCAGGCTATTTTAGCGGGAGATGTTAGCTAATGCGCTTCCCCTTGCTGCTGTTCCTGCATTCTTCTTGCGCTCGTTTCTTCTTCCTTGTCTTTACATCTCTGCGAAGACTATAGCGCTTAGACAGGCCAGACGTTGGGTGAACCTTCTTCTCTCCATTTGCCGTAATTGTATCGCGCTCACATTCCGTTCGTTTGCTCAGTGCCGTCTCGATATGACAGGCGAAAACGGTCGGCGGTGCGGCCGCCCATTGATTAACGGTCGTTTGAATGCGCGACCCGACCCTTCCGAAGCTCAGGTGCCATCCCGCTTGCGCTTGAACGCGCGCTGTTTGCGGTTTCTAGTAACTGGCGACCTGTCACGGCAGCTGCGTGGGTCGAACATGCCATTCGGAGGCCGCGAACCCTTCTAATGGCGCTGTATATCTGCGCGAATTTGTCACCCTTGGTATCATTTTCTTCCTCTGTTTCTTTGCTCTGCTCGGATATCTTAGGGAATCGGGACTCGCCTGCCATTTGTCAGTTGCAGGAACTTCCGGCGTCGCTGATAACAGAAGTCATGATTACGCGGTTTTATGAAGTAGGCTAGGCTGGAAAAGAGACAGCGCCTATGCCGATGAAATACTCGTATCGATGGCGAGAGCTCGCTGAATTAGTCATCATCAATCAGGGATCTGAGTCAAACGTAACGGTCTGCTGGAATATCAGTGATATTGTATAGGCAGCGTTTGCATACGCGGACGCGTTGTTTAGCGCGCTACGCTAAACAGCTCGGCACTTTGTGGAATACTTAGTATCTGATGTATGAACGTTTATCGGTATTTCCTAAGTACTGCTGTTTTACTCCACATTTATGGTTTATACAACTTTCTGGTAGGAGTTCCCCATGGTGTCTTGTGCTCTGGGACCTCTTCCTGTAAATTTATCCATATAATCTTTCTATTGGTGAAATAAACGCTGATTAATAATTGATGGTTAATTAATTAATTAATTAATTAATTGTCTGAAGTAGGAAGTAAATACATCTTGGGGCTGAGTGTTCGAAGCAAATACAGGCAACGTAGTAGACATACGAGTATGTGAGAGGGCTATGCAAAAAGAACAGAACCGTTTTGTTATGACGTGTTTGTGTATAATGAACCAAGAGAGCTTCATGGTGGTTGATCATCCATTACTCCACGTGAAATGTAATACTCTTCCTCAAATAAATACAGCGATTCCTAATTAATGCCACCCCAGCATACCCTCCCCCCTTTACTTCTGAGGCCGCTTGCGCCATTATTTCCCACCATTTATCCACGCTGCTTTGCAATCGAGAACTCTCATTCTATTTCTCTCTCATTCCAGTAAATAAACATCAGAGGCATGAACGCACATTGTCCCATTATTGATATGCGAGTCCACCGGGGGAAGTGAACTGCTAGCTTGAGGAAAGGGAAGCGGTATATTTCACCTGGCTTTGCTGGATTCATAAGGAATTAATAGATGACATGTCCCTCTGCACTGAAGTATTCTTTGTTTTTATATGGTAATGACAAACACTGACCTACGGCACCTCGGTTTGGAATTGTGTGTTATGAAGCTCGTATCCTGCAGGCTAACTTTTTATGTTGTTCACCGTAAATCGATGTCCACAGTATCTCCCTAAACGCTATCAGATAGGTTCCTTCAGGTATTTCCTGTTCTTATATTACTCCCCTATCTCACTGTCCATGTCACAAAATAGAAAATATTGCCACTGGTGCCAACCGGGCGTGTACAGTGCACAAGCGGATGAGAACGAGGAAGGGTCAAACGGATCAAGCGAGTTCAATAAGTAGGAACACTCTGTAACCTTTATCGGCATTTTTCAGTACTTCGCACTCGATATACAACAAATAAAGTTCAGGGTAACCCTCCATCAGTGAACGGCATCGCTGTTGATTGAGACATACCTATGCGTAGCCGTGCTTTCCGGCTTCGCGCCATCTGAAGATTGAGAATCACATTGGCAGCTTGGAAGGTCGTATTACGGCCAGTGATGGAGTTAAGATATCAATTCGAAGAAAAAAGAAATACGGATCAGAAAAAAACGCTACCGATTCCCCCGAAATAATTAACACCAAAGGAACAAAGAATCAACTCAAGGTCTTCCATCGAAAGACGCTTATCTTCGGCTCTGTTTCCGTTTCATCGGCATTCCTGCCTTAGTCATGAAGGCGCCAAAGCTGGTTCGAAGCGCCAAACGTTCTCCTGGTTCTTCTCGGAAAAAAACACCAAGAAAGCTGCTACGCCTGCGCGATCCGCGCATAAACGTAATAAATACGTGGCCCAAAAAAGGTGCGGCCGTCGCTAGAGCCTCCCGTCGTGGCACCCCTCTCGTCGGTCAAGCCGGCGACGGCTACCGGTTGAACAAACGTCGCCGCTGCCGCTGCCGCTGCAAGAAAGTTGCGCCTGGGGCGAGATGTGCCAACTACAACGCTGCTGGTACACGCGCCGCGTGTCTGTGAGCGCAGCGCCGCCTCGTGGATCGCGCCGGCAGCGGGGCGTTGGCAGCGGTAATTGCAGCGCGCCGCAGCCGCACACTCCTCGTTCTTCGAAGGGCTTTTCTGCTGCTGTGCACCTCCCTTTCTATCCCACTACGAACTCCTCTTCTTTCTCGCGAAGACCCCCCTTGTTTGCTCGCTGCCGCCTTAGTCGCTGCTGTGGCCATCGCGGATAGGCGGCTTCTGGCGATGGTGTTTGCGTGTGTGCGGGGTTTGCGCGGCGGACGCCCAGCGCATTTCGAAACCTTCATCAAAAGTATGAACACGCGCACGCGTGCCTATATGCCCGGGCGCCTCGAGGCGACGCCGTGAGGCGATGTCCAACCGCTAATTAAAAAAGAAAGAAAGAAAGAACGCAAAACGCCAAGGCAGATGCCACTGTTCAGGGGATTGGGAGAGTGGGTAGTCTTGAGTAAGAGAATTTCGTTTCTGGCAGTGGAGGATGAACGAGTACGAAAAAAAAGAAGGATCAAAATGCGGTACGAGAACAGCGCTGACAACAAATACGAAAGTTCACAATACCGTGTTTTCGAAATCAGCGCGCGTCACTCAGACAGAAGGCAGAGGACCTCCAGCGTACCTCCATACCGCACCTATACGCTGCAGGACAGGGGCAAGTCCAACCTTGCCGGATCCGAGTGACCACTTTGCTGGCTGCACAGACCAATGTGACCACTAGTTGTGCTACGACGTCACTTGCACAGGGCAAGCTGGTAGTTGTCCTCCAGCTAAGGTTTCGCGTTGCCGACTCCGTGAGCAACCTGATTTCTGAGTGATATTAAAGAGTGTGCACATTTCTTTTCCCGTCCCGTTTATCAAAGGCATTAAAGGCGCGCAGTTAGTCGAAAGTCTTCCCAAAGTGCCTTCACTGTCTTCTGGGACGGTGTGCTTGCCTTCTGATCCAGTAGCGCTTGCATGGACAGCGGCCGACCATTCAGTCGTTTCGATACCTTGAAGAATGACTTTAAAAATGGAATCGAGGGCAATGGCAAATTAAATGCCCCGTGTTCACTTCGCAGCCACAGACATCTCATGCCGCACTGGCAGCAATTAGGGCTGAGTAAGCTCTCGGAAAGGCGACTTCTAACCGCAACTGACACAAAAGCTGTGCTTCACCTCTGTGCAGTCTGGGTGGAGGTGGCGGTTGCAGCGAAGAGTTTAGTTTGCGTAGTATACAGCATCTTCTAAGTTTTAACCGGGCTATTCCACTCTGCTTAACGAGCGTGTGAGCGCAAGGAGGCGAAGCTGCCTCGCAGCGTCTGTCCTAGAGAGTTGCGGATCACATGATGATGGCCACTGCGCTCCGCAGCTATACTGTGTATATTGAACAGAGAGAAGGGGTTCACCGCCTGCTGTTTCTTAGTGAGGCGGTCTCTCACTGAGGTTTTACTAGCATGTCCGGTTTAAGGGAGAGTAAAGCGGTACATTTTCTTCAGCTCTGTTTTCATTTCATAGGTTTTACTTACCGAAAGTAGGTAAAATCGAATGAAAACAGTGGCTCGGGCTGCCATCGCTAACCGACGCTGTGATTCGAAGTGTATACTTCCGCAAAGAAAATAATATACAATGTCGCAAACAATGCATTGCTTTGCAATTACACCAGAAGCGTCCGGATTAATTTCGGTCACTTGATGTGCTCTAACGCTCACGTAAACCTAAGTTCCCGTGGTTTTTGCATTCCGCTCCTCGTTGGAATGCGGTCGCCCCGGTTGGAAATCGAACCCCCGATCTCGTGGTCAAGAGCCAGCAGAACTCCATAGCCCCGCAGCGACCGCAGCAGGCATTGAGCAAAAGCGTAAAGTGTCGCTTCAGGTTTATATTAAGCATTGTGTAACAGCGAAAAACAACGCCAGCCAAAAATTCAGCATGCGTTCGGTGGTCCTCTCATCGCTTGTCGGTGTCTTTTTCTGCTAGTACAATGTCTGCATTGGCGGTGGAATATTTGGTCACTGGGATATTTCATCGCCGTTTTCCTCTGCTAATAAAGAATTTTATATCTGCCAGAAAAATGCGACCAAAGTGTTTTGGACCGAAACTCACCACATTACGCTGGTTTAAAAGTTTCGTCTCTATATTCAGAGGTGCCCTCAATCAGACCACTTCTAAAATTTTGGATAATAAGTAGAAATTATAAAAGACCATCTAGGGACTGTCACACCACAAAACATTATAAAGGAGGTTCGGCAGTACCCGAGATAGACGTGAAGAAAATGTCAAATTCATTGGTGTGAGAAAGTGAGCTGCCATCTCTACAGCAGAGACTCTCTTCAACTTCTCTAATATCGAAGCCTGAGGACTTGTTTTTTCATGACCACTGCCCCCGGGAGCACCACTTTTTTTTCTTTCTGCTCCCATCTTTTCTTGCCACACGATGCCTTTCCGGATGCCGTTCCGTGCCCTCCGCGTTTCACGCGCATGCGTGAGTTGACCGAATCCCTGCTGGCCATTCGTGCACCGCAGGCGTTGCGTGTGTGACGCGAAGCACGTTGCGTGTGACGTCACCTCGCTGGCAAGCCGAGCGGCTCATTTGAGGAGAAGGGCGTGCGGGGCCTTTGTTGGAATTTACAGGCGTTCTCGCGGCGCACATCGGTGTAATGCCTTGCCCATACGCGATCGTCTTCCCGTGATATATGTAGTACTGCGCTTGTCTTCTTGCAATGGCGAAATGTGGAGATCGGCTCTTTAAACCGCTCTGAAAGAAAGCCGCACTTGGCCGTTTTCGCTTTCTTTCTTTTTTAAAATTTATTCGGGACTTATTGCTATTGAGTCGTTTTTTATGCCGTCAGGATAGCCACTAGGACGTCACCGGATAAGAAAGCCGTCATTTAGCGGCTTTCCTTGCGCGCTTAAGCAAAATGCAAACTCAGCCTGATGGACGAAAAAGAAGATCAAAACTACCTTGCTTGGCTTCACATGAGTGGACCAGTATCTCAGGCGACGCCTGTGCTGCATTAGGCCTGATCGAACACTTTTGCTTTGGCTAAAGCAAAGGAATAGCCGCCGGAAAAGCGAAGATAAAAAGAATTCCCGTCAGCTACAGCGGTGATGCAGAGCCATTTCAAGATTTAACTTATAGCGCGAGAAGATATTCCTATCTTAAGTCTTAGAAGAGGGAGGGGGGCGCCCTCTTTGGAGCCGTATCAGTTGCCGCAGCCGCCTCTCGGTAAATTAAAACAAACACGCGATGCGAGATAACGCCCCACGCTCAGAAACCAATCTTTCGAGAATGAAGCCTGCCCGAGCTTCGAGCGAGATACCTGCCTATGTACACACACGCGGCGGCATTGGGCATCGTTATTAGCAGTCAGCAAGCATCATCTTTCTCTTCCGTCTTTCACATCTCCTATACATATAAGTGATTTCTGTGAGCCGAGCGCTGTGGCGATCGGAGAGCCTTTCCGTTCATTAAAACGAAGAGGCCGACGCGATCAGAAGCCATTGCGGAGCGCGGAATGAAGTCGATGCGGCGGCCAACACAAGGGCCCGGCATTGCGGTGCATGGGGCGGGCCTGGCCGTCGGCGCCGTTCACGCGTATCTATCTATCCACGGGAGCGGAACTGGGGGGTTTATTGCTGCAGCGCCTTCTCCCGGGCTCTGAACGTGCGCGTACGAGCGCGCTGCTTTCTTATCGCGCGCTTCCTTTAGGCTTCGTTTAGCCTGATTTGCCGACAGCGTGGCATCAGCTCGTTGCCCCTCCCTCCCCTCAATCTTCCGTGTCTCGATTCGACGTCGGTGGTGGCTGAGGCTCCACGTGCCCGAGCAAGTGGAACGGTGGGCTTTCTCTGTTTGCGTTCCTTGCAGTGAGCTTCTGTATAGAGCAATTCCGCCCAGTGTTTGTTTATCCGTTGTGTATTTTTTGCGGTTTAAAGCAGCAGGTCGGGGTGGTGGGGCTTCTGGCGTTCGCTTTCTTTTGCCAGTCCTTGTGTTTGCGTTGTCATATTAGGTTGTAGAAGTTGCCTTTCTTACACCAGTCCTGCGTGTTCCTCTGCCTTTCTCTTTCTTTTTCTTTACTGTTTCCTTTTTTTTTGTTCTCCCAAGAGTTCATTTCGTTGTTCCAAATGGACCAGCCCCCTGCGTGGTCCGAGTAATTGGTCCACGCGTTATCTGCTGCGGTTCTCGGCGGAGAAAATATCGCTCGAAAACTTTACTCTTCTTTTCTGCGCATTTATTACCTCTCAGACACAGACCCACTACAAGAAATGAAATGAGGGGAAACCATGCAAACTGAGCCAGTTCGCCTCTAACGTTGACTATATATATAATGAACGATATTTCCTCGGACCATTACGAACATATACTGCACCGAAATTAGTATATCTCTATCTCTCTCTTTCTACGGAGCACGCGTGGGCTCGTGATTTTACGTATAATGAGTCTGGGTTTCTTTTCGTGTATAGAGGATACGCAGCCCCTATTTAAGCAACTCACAGCTTTTTGTATATTCTTCATTGTACAGCCTACCACACCCACCACGAAACAGGCTAAATACAAACAAACAACGGCCCAGCCCGTAGAGACAATGGCATGTCGTGTATAAAATACACGAGGAAGGTGGAGCTGGTAGCATAGTATACGAGTCTGACAGTTGGCAATGTATATCTGACTAATACCTGATCACAGTGCAATCTTTGTTACGCAGACGTTGACTTTTCAAATGTTCCTTTCTTTATTACATCCTGCAGGATACCTACACCGGCATGTTTTGTAAAGGCCAGGGCGTGCTGTGTATTGCATACGGAGGTGGGTGGGGTTGATAGTGTGCGTGCGTTTCACGGCACGCATGCTATATCTTGCTGGCCGCTTAATTTTAGTCCCAATCTCGTTTGGTTACTGCACAGACATCAACTTCACAAAAGCGGCCAGCTCAAATCGTTGTTATCGCGAATAATGCCTGCACACTCAATATCGTATAATGAAGGCGTGGGCTTATATATAGGCGCGATGCGTACACAAAGGAAGCCAGGGCTGATAGGGTATGTGCGTTTGACAGCGGGCAACGTATATCTATCTAATTAATTTTAGCTTAGTCTGGCTTGGTTAGTGCGCCCACATTGCCTTTTCAGCTGTTGCTGCCTCAATCGTCTTTATCGCGGTTCTTCCGTACACCCTGGCTTGTCTTATGAATATGCGGGGTTAAGGCTCCTTGAGCATACGAAGGATGGCTGGATTGACAGTGTATGCTTGTTTTACGGTGGGCAAGGTATATCTGGCTGCTTAATTTTAGCCCAATCTGTTTCGGTTAGTGCATAGACATCACATTTACGAGTATCCTTGAATCAACCGTCGATATCGTGATGGATACGTGCTTGTTGAGTTTTGTCTTTTTTCCTGCTTGCACTTGGATGAAGACGAACCAGCTTGCAAGCTTTTCTCCTTATCAGGTCATCTTCAGAAAAGACGCCGACCTTAATGCAAACCTAAATTAGACAATGAAGCAAAATTTCCTTCGAGCGTTTACACAATTAAGGCGCGCTGACGGAGTTGTCTATAAACAACGTGATAGAGCGCGACAGCATTTCTTGTGCTCGGACGACCGCGATGCAGATGAGGGTCAACACGCTTATGCCGAGCGCCGCAAATTGCGTGGACATGACACGGCGATTTGTCTTCCTTTGAATCAGCACCTTTCTGATGAGTGCATTCAAGGCTTATTTTGCGGCGTTCATTCTGTTTCCACGGGGACTCAAGTGGAGTCTTTTACATTTACTTCTCGATGCCTCTCATTCTTGAAGCGGCACAATTGGAAGATTCACGAACGCGCAGGTCATTCGACGGGGAGGGGAAGCGTGGAGGCCATAAAAATTGAACGCATTACGTGATTAAGCCGGCGCAAGCCGCACCGTGACTGGATGGAAATGCCCGCGGCGGGCTTTTTAATTGTCTGTGAGCGCTTTTTTTTTTTTTTTTTTTTTTTACTGCTCGTCGTCTTTCAGGGAGGGAGTGTCCGAATGCTCGAAGTGTGTGTGTGTTCGTTCTCGTAGATGTGAGGCAAAACAACTAACAATTTATTGGTCTAATTTCTTCTCGCGAATGGCTTGGCTGAACAATAAAAAAGATGGAGCGAATCAGCGCGTGGCCACAGAGCGTATACAAAGAAATAATTAATGTCGCCAGTCTCTCAAAAGGGAGAGTAGAGGGGGGGGGGGGGGTTGTTGTTTTAAATTTAAGAGAGCGAGAGAGATCACGTTCTCTGCGAGGCGACGCAACCGCGCGAGAAACGGCCGCCAAGTGGCAACCTTTTTTATCTCTTCATCTCGACGTGCTTATAACGAGAAAAACGCCTCCCGCGCCACGCAAAGTGGTAGTAAGCTCAGGACGCCCGATTTATATTTCCTTAGGCAGGCTCCTCGTAACGGGCGTTACATTATTTATTGAGTCGCCAGTGATCTTGCGCCTCCGTTGGCTTTGTGCACAATCTCCCCACGAGCTACTTTAGCGCTTACAACGCCGGGCTCACGGCGGCGTGACCTCTACGCGTCGTAGAGAACCGAGATCCACTGCAAGCGAGAAGCGCGAAGCCTTGTTTCCGCCAGCGATCCCGCTGCTCCGTCATTGATGGACGGCGGTGGTAGCCCCATACTAATTATTTCTCAAATATAGGCACGGCTTTAAGAAAGGCAGGCACTAGGAGAAAGAGGAAAAAAGCGGAGAGAATTAAGGACGAACGTGGGCCTCGGGGCAAGGCGTTGAAAGCGCGACAGGTGCGAGCGGCGTGCGTCTGCCTCGTTTGTAAACGTCGAAAGTCGACGGGGACTACGCCGTGCACCGCCGAGGCGTGGCTTCTACACCACGCACACAAAAACACACATGCGCGTGCACGTACACGGGCGTATGAATACGCGCTAGAGTGCGCGTGCATTCACGTGCGAGGCAGCGTGCTTCGCACACGGAAGGCGACTTGGGTAAGAAAATGGCGCTGCCTCGGAGTGTCTGATTTCCCTCTCACCTACCCTCACCCTCCCATCTCGTCCTCGAGGCTTATCCGCGCGACAGGCGCCTCCATATAGCTCCCGCCGTCGAGACATCCGCGTCGCCTCTCCTTAATAAAACGACTCGCGCTGTGATGCGGGCCGCCTTTTTTAATCCGCCTCGGCTTCGTCCCTATCTCGGCGCTCTCTGCCTGCCTCGTGCACACCGCAGAGCGGGAATCATCCATCAACGCAGCCGCAGCGGATGAGGGCCACCCGCCGCGAAGTGGTGCCTCTGAAAGCGTTATTAGCACCGTCCCCGAGTGGTTAAACGTCCTCTTCTCTCGCTCGCTCTCGTCGAGCCAGTGCTCGATTTCTACAATTTTGTTCCTTAACCCTATCGCGACGGTTGGAGGCGAGCGCGTTCGCTCTCACCGATCTGTCAGCGGGTCTCAGCCTCGCCACCGTCGCTGCCGTCGCCGCCAGACGATTGGATTTGCCGGAATAATGAAGCGACTGCAGCCCGTATCGGTCGGGGGGGGGGGGGGGGGGGGGACTAGAGGATATACGCAAATGACGTTTACTTTGCGTGCATTGCTGCGCCGGGCTAGGTTGAGCGATGCCCGTATAACTTGGGTCCCGCGGCATGCCCCTTTCGATGAGTGCGTCTGGTATTAGTATTCTCCTTTGCGTTTATTCTTTCATCGGCGGTTTGGGAAACGGAAGAGTTCGTGTCACGGCAATCTCCTGAAAGCCTGACCCCGACGGACACGAGGGAACTTGAGTGGCGATCGAATGCGTGCCTCTGAATCAAATACTTGAATTTCTTTGGGGCCAGCTATCTTAACATCGGCGCATTTGTTTGAAGATCGCTCTTCGTGGCGAAGTCTTTTCGTCCATCTTCTTCGCTGGCGCAGAACTGCCTGCTTATAAGCCAGGGTGGATCTGCTACAAGGGGATGAAAGAATAAGGAAATAAATATAACAAAGGTTAAGGAAGTGAATAAATGAATTATTGAAAAGTCTTTACTAGGAAAAAGGGTAGTCTTGTGCTTAAATCCCCGTGCCAAAAATATATCATATATGCTGAATAGTTTACATCTTAGTAGCAAAGGAGGCTAGGGAATGAAAAAAAAAAATAAACAGGTGGTGGGGGAGGGGAGGTCGACTCGTTTTCGAGGTACTAACGTCCGAGCGTAGTATTACAAATTTCAAATGGCGACAGGCATACAAATTAGTTATATCAATCGTGGTTCCTAACGTAAGTATCACACTCTTCTCTATCTATTCAAACAGAAAGCATAACACATGCCAAGCATTTTAGGGCACATTTGTGGCTTCAGGGGAAAAAAATCACGATACTTCTAATCCGGATCTCGAGCCTCGCATGACTTTCAACTTCGGTAGAGATATAGCTTCTCAGTTTCCTCCGGGCCACCCTACTACAAAAGTAAGGAGGTCTTAAGAAAAAACGAAAAAGAAACCGGAACAGTAAAACAGTGACACGAGCAACAATCTGACTTGTCTGATGATGAATTCTCCTCGCGTAGAGTGGTCGAGGGCCACCAGAATTAAAAGCACCCAAGCCCCACACACACATACGCACAAAACACGAGCTCAAAACACGCTTGCAAGCAGAGTCGCGCTGCTCACGGAGGAGGAGCCCGCGAAAACACCTAACATCGTTTGTCTGCATGCGACACCGCCTGGGAAAAAGATTAGGGCCGTGAAAGATGAGCGTTCGAGTCATTTATCGTCGCGCCAGTGGCTTTTGATTTTAAGGACTGTCGCATTGACGCTAATAGGTCCCACAGGCCGAGTCCCCGAGAGCTACTTCCACACTGGGCCACCTTCCGCACGCTGATGTGTGTTGCCTGTAAGTGAAAGAAATACCGATTTAAATAAGCTATGATGCCACAGATATACAAAAAAATTGCCAATGCCAACGGAGAAAAGTTAGGGTGTGAGAAGTGGACGCTCATTTCTCTTTTATTTTATTAATTTTTTTTTTTGGGGGGGGGAGGGGGAAGCGAGCAGGGAGGCGGGATATCCGGCGGCAGAAGTGGCGCCGCACCATCCGTTAAGAAAAGTCATATTTCTACCTGATGTGAGCGCTCCTGTGTGTCATATTAGATGTCTTCCCCGATACATTTTTCTCTCGAAGTTGTGGGCGGAGACGAATGGGGTTGGTATAGGCGCACAGGAGCGGGCTTCGTAGACGTGAATCGAATGGATTCGTGAAGCCCTTTACTGTAATTCCGCGCGTAACAGCCACAGTTTGTGCGCTAACGTAGTTAATGAAGGCGTTTCCTGTAAAAAAAAAACTATCATCGTCATCAGCCTATTTTTATACCCACCGGAAGTACTAAGGCTTTTCCTAGCCTTATCCCATTTGCCCCTCTCTAGGGTCAGCTGACTCATCATCATCATTCATCATCATGAGGCTATTATACGTCCACTGGTCAACTCAGGCTGGTGGCGTGCAGTAGACGTAAGACATCGCGCTTCTAATCTCATTCGACTCAATTGCATGCAAATTTTTTTTTCATCTGATCGCGCCATTTGATCCTCTATCCGCCGCAGTATAGCTCACTGTCTACGGCATCGCGCTGCTGAACTCTATCGACCGTGGGTTCGACCCCCCGTCCCCGCAATCCGCATATCGATGGGAGCGAAATGCAATGACGCGCGTGCATTTAGATTTAGACGCACCTTAACGAACCTCAAGCGGTAAAAATTTATCCGGAGTCTTCACTGAGGCGTGCCTTATAATCAAATCATTGTTGTGGAACGTAAAAACTCAAATTGTGTTGTTTATTTTACCGAGTACTTTGCCGTCCTCGACTGCGTATCTTTTGATACCTATTCTGTAACTCCAATACACCACCGGCTATCGGGTCTAAACACTAAACATCCTGCCCAACTCCATTTTTATAAATTCGTAAGTATTTCTATGCCTACCTAACGTTACGTACGAAGAATGCAAGGGCTCATACCCCAGTAAGCAACTAAACAATGCAATGGCCCATACCCTCGTAAGGCTGAGGCTACAAGCGCTCAGAAAGTGAAGCGAACAGTGCATGCATTCATTGAAATCAACCATACAACACACAGAACAGCACACGTTTCAATAAAGAACAAGCTCAAAACAAGCATCGGAACCATCCAAAAAGCATTGCATACCCCCCTCAACAGTTGTAGTATTGTTTTTGCAACAGCTTGGCTGGACATCCACTTTCGCAAGTTGATAACGACCGATAAGGGTCGGATCGAGTCCGACAAGGGCGATAACAAGCGATAAGGGTTGATAAGGGTGGGATGTAGTCCGATAAGGTCGATAACGACCCATAAAGCTAGATAAGTGTTTATGCTGGTCGGATCAAGTTTGATAAGATTGATAATGAGAGCACTCTGCGTGGAGATGAGCAAGTGGCGCATTGCTTACGCATGCTTAGACAACTCCAGTGGAGTTTCTGCGTCAATTTTCTTCTTAATCTCAACTATAGGGCATCGGCTATACACCTCAACAGCCTTTATTCCATGCCGACGTCTTCCATCATCTTCCTGTCTGGCTCAGTCCAAACTTCTTGCTACCCTATCGCCTTTTTTTTTAAGGCAAAACCCTAAGGTTTATATGTTGGCGGTGCCCTTGGCGGTGACCTTGCGGTTACCTTAGCGAAACTGCGCCGTGACGAAAAATGGCCGAGCCGCAAAGAGTAATAAAATCGCGTCAGAAAATTCTTGGATTGACGTCACAACTCTCAGGAAGGCTCCTGTAAACAAAGTAAATTAGTAGCTTCGAAAAGAAAATTGGATACATTTCGGTCTGGGTGGGAATCGAACCCGGGCCTCCGCGGTGCGAGACGAGGACGCTTCCCTGAAGAAACGGCTGCTCCACGGTTCAGGCTTACTAAAGGTGTGCCTAGTGCGCGCCTGATTGCACACGTCACGTGGTCACAGAGACGCGCTCGTGCCACTGCTCGCGCGTTCAGCGTCGTCTGCTTCCCCAGCTGGCTCCGATGCCGCTCATCATGCCAGCGTTCCCATACTGCCCCTCGCGCCGGTGCCTCTGCTCGCGCGTTCGTCGTCGTCTTCTTCCACAGCTGACTCCGATGCCAGCGGTCCCATACTGCCCCTCCCCCTCTGCGAAGGCGCTGACGGCACCAGGCGGATTAATTTCGACCACTTAGGGTTCCGTAAGGTGCGTCTAAATCTAAGTGCATGGGCAATTTCGGTGAGTGATGTCGTGCGTTCCGATGCAATCAGGCTTTCGCCTTCATCTTTTACAAACATGTAACACTTTCTTATTTATTTTCTTGTGTGTGTGTGTGTGTGACTATTGCTTTGAATTTGCGAAATACGAATTCCAATCTACTCTCATATTTTGTGTTGTTGCATGTGGCCACGTTGTTTAGCAGTTTCAAGGGTGGGTGAGATTAGTCAAGACACTGCTCACTCCTCTTGCTTCTGAGGGGGAAATAAATATATAATGCCTACTATAGCTTTTTGTCTTTACATTTTCAGGCCCAGCGGCTTGTGACTGGTGTAATGCATTTATTGTTCACTTCTATTTTCGAGAATATCAGTAAACTGCAGCTCGTTACTCGAGAGTGCGCGCCGTGCGTAATCCAACCCATACTTATTTTACTGGACATTTAGTTCTTATGATCCGGATGAAGCCATAACCACGCTCTAATTATTTTAACAGCTATACCTGTTGGACAAATAAAGTTTATTCCTATCCTATCCTATCAAGAAACTACCAAGAAAGAAAATAAAATAAACTTCCTTGCCGAGGCGGGATTCGAACCCCCGTGCCCTCGGTCCCAAAGCGAGCGTCGTAACCACTAGGCTATACTTTTTTTTTCTTTATTGCACTAGGCTATACAGCCACGCTTGCAGAACACGCATTTATGCGCACCATATGATTGCGTTCGAGCGTCGTCGTCTTCGTCCACAGCTGGCGCGTTCGTACTCTCGTGCTCTGCGAGGTGAAGAGGTTTTGCGCGCTATGAGAGCGAGAGAGAGAGAAAGTGACGCATTCACGGAGCGGGTCTCCTGGAACGCGGTGTCGGTGATGCAAGCTGCGCTATGCAACGCGCAGTGACGACCATAAGTCCGAGACGCGCGAAAAGAAATTATCATCATATGAGTAATATAAGATGAAACGTTCACGCGCAATTCGGGAAAATGCTGGGCTACCATCGCCCAGCTTCGCTGTTTCAAGCGTTGCGCGGCTGAGTGCACGGTTAAGCGCTTTTCTTTTTTTTTAATTAAAGGCAATTTAAATTAGATTATCAGCACAGGGAAATCGCGACATCTGTTTCAAAGTTTGAGTTCACTTTAGAGATAATGTAACTCCCGTTTGTTCAAAAGATCAAGCCGATGTCGAAATTGGGTGCGG
Source organism: Dermacentor silvarum (assembly GCF_013339745.2). NCBI lineage: Eukaryota > Metazoa > Arthropoda > Arachnida > Ixodida > Ixodidae > Dermacentor > Dermacentor silvarum. The sequence goes on along the minus strand of NC_051159.1, from coordinate 35,876,736 downwards.
ATGATCACGAACGCTTGCTTTTATACCACTGTAACCCTCAGCAAACGCCTCGATTTTGCTAGCATCTCAATAGTATCAGAGAGGGGTAATGCAACAGAAGCTGGTGGCGCCCCTCTGAGTAATACTTCGGCAACTTCTCCAGACAAGACACAGCCTCCGGTCATGATCACGCCGGGATATATACGGGTCTATAATTATCGGCCTTATCATTCTTCACTCTTATCTGTCTGTCTCCCTTTCACCACGCATAAAGCGCCGCTGTCATCGCGCCCATACGTGCAAAGTTATTAATATGTTTTCGGTCGACGCACGTATACTGCAGGGAGGCTTCTCGCTGAAGGTAATTTGGGCGCATTAAGAACAGCCTTCGAGTCATATGCGAATATATACAACCTTAGATCAGACAGCGCTCTTAAATGTGCGCGTACTTTTACAGTAGCTTGTACTTACTGGCTGAGATTCCTGTCGGACTGCGCTTGCCGGTGCCTTTCTTTATTTCGTTACGTAATAACGCTTCCAGGCTTCGCACGTCGCTCCAACAAACGCTGCGCCTCGCCCTATAGGGAAATACGGGTTGTGCCTCGAACACAAATTAAAGCTCTTATCGTTTGAATATCTTCGTTGCAGTGACGGTTATTGCTTAGCCGTCAGACCAATTAGTTCACGCTACTGGTTCTCCGCCCCCTCCCCCCCCCCACTCCACTTCCCGCTGACATCAAGTGCCCGCCCTTGCCCCCCCCCCCCCCCCCCATTTTTGTTTTATTTTTTGTACCATTGGAATGACTACCTACATTCACTCTGATTACTTGCCTGCAATGTTGTGGACGCCACTCACGCGCAAGGACACTGGTAATCTTAAGTATTACAAGGTACTGTCCAAACTATTAACACCCCAGCGAAGCTTACTGCTTCCTCTCTTGCTTCGAACATTGTCGAACACTATCGTCAGTGCTGAGCACTTATTTCTTTGTTTCTTTCTTTTTCTTTCTTTATTTCTGTCCTTCTTTCTTTCTTCTCCCGTTACAAGGAGCGGAAGAAAGCAGGACTGCTGGGAGTGGAGGAGTGGGGCAGTGGAGGTGGCGGTGACGAGGCGAAAATTAGTTTCGCGGATGGCAAAGGACAAAGACACGAGTTAGTGGACTGATAGGTTGTCCAAGTGCACATTTTCGCTAGTGATTAACGTAGACACTGCTGTAGGTGTTACGAAGCTGCACCAAATTATCGGAGCCGGGGAGGGTGCGCTTAGTAAGTCACGGTTAGGGTTTCAGCGTGTCAGACAACACCATGGTCCCTGATTTCTTTGTTTCGAATAAGGCTTTCCTTTTACCAGCAAATAGAGCTCTGATTCAGTGAATCCAGGATGCTTTCATTGACTATATTGACTATAACCAAGTCATGCATTAGGTACCAGAAATGTGGGCAGCTTGCACTACTGGTGCAAGGCTGGAGTAAACAGCGGAGCTGATGATCGACCTAGCTTCTTCCAGGTTTTACTAGGCTTGGCTAAGTTTTGCTGGGAAATGATAAGTGCTGCTAGGCACGGTATTCCGAATAGGCTCGCCGCAGACGCGCAGATTCTCGATTGGCCACTCGACGCGCTTCAAGATGAGCGGCTTCTTCTTCCGGTGTCCGGATCTTCTTTGGTCTTCCCATGTCAAGGTTGCATGTACTCGCCACAGAGTCAACGAGAGTTCTGCCGCCGTCGTGGCGGCTCCGAGCTTTATCTCCCCGGTGACGTCACGGCCGAGTGCGCCTCCACACTTGCCAAGGCGTGGCTGGTCGAAACCTGCCGAGTCGCCGCCAGAGTCGCCTGCTGCAGTCACAGACACCGCGCGCGTTTGGCGCGAACGCGGGGAAACGGGGAAACGCGGACGGCGTCGGCAGCAGTCCGGCGCGTTGCTTCGTTGATGCTGTTACAATTTCTCTTTCTCGCTCTCATTTTCTCTTTCTTTCTCCCAGAAGGGGAGCAGCATGCGCCGCGCGCATGCTCCCCTTCCCTCTCCTTAAAGTCCCATGTCAAGGCAACGTGTGCACGGCACGGAGATGAGGCGAAGCACGCGCTGCTCCGCGAGGTAGTTGCTAGGCAACGCAGGTGACGTTATCGCTCAGTGAGGTTTTGTTCGCAACACACGGACTAACAGTCGGCTTAAACAGCTACGCTGTTAAAAAATTGGCTGTGGTTTAGCTCTGGGTAAACCTAGTCTAGTAGCGATAGCTACAGACCTCCGGCTACGCTTAGACTTCACTTGTACGGCCTCAACTATGTCTGCGGCGACGCGAGCTCTCCCCTTCTCATCGGACGAGGAGGAAAGGGCGCGCGACGAGCCTTTCCTCCTATCTGGCTTGTGCGAGCTGGCGCGGCGCGGCTTGAATGTGTTGCCGGTCGCGCGCTGCGGAACGATTATGAGGTGTTTTAGCTAGTTCTGGGTGCAATTTACGGGATGTCAGTTCTTACGAGGTCGCCGAGCAACCACTGTGTAGCCTTTAGGTGCAGCAGTAGCTACAGTATCTGGAAACTTCTCTTGGATGTGCAAAAATGCGACTCGCATCACCAGCCGCAGTGTGTGTATGTGTTGTGAACTATGTTAGATGTATCGGTTTTCACTCGACGAAGAGTTGTTGTAAAACATTTCCATCAGCCACCGGCATCGTTCTCACGCATTTTAAGGCTAGTAGACCTCAAATCACAATGTCTACGTTAGCCACCTGCAACAGGCCAAGGCTTTGCTCAACACAGCGAGCGCTGTGGTTGGCAAACCAACATGATACACACAAGCTTTGTGCTTCGATCGGCATTGCCATTTTGCCCTGTAAGGCACAATATCCAAAGAAGATCGCATAAAGAGAATCCAACAGCTATTTGTATTGACACAATTTTCGTAAGATGGGTGAATGCGTCGTAGATGACTGAACTTACGAGACTGAAAAAAAAAATCATATGTCCCCCTTTTGCGACAAAATAAAACAGAACACGGCATAACTACGCAATAAGTCTTCGCATGGCCGTGCCGCATGCTTGGACCACTTGGCCACAGCATTTAGTACTGCCTAGGAAGCTCGCACAGTCTGCAGCTGCATGGTCGTTCGACCACTCGAAAAGTGTGATTCACACTGTATGGTATGCGGTTATTATTAACCCAACTATTTTATTTGTGGGCGGATACATTGCCCAGCAAACAAGGTAGACGCCCAATGTATCTACAGATAACAACTTGAATGCTTGTCAAAGTATAAACAGCACAACTTATTCGCCAGTAGAACGGTACCCACGCTGTTATAGATCGTCAAATGTTTCGTAACTACTCGTTGCAGCTAAACCAGAGCTTAGAATTACAGTGCTGATAATGCTACAGTAAGGTAACATTCGTGAAACGAATTTTCAGAAATACCTAACTGATGGATACCTAGCTAACCTAACTGAGGCTCATTGTAAGCTCAAACAACGCGTACACCTCGCGCTGGGTGCTCCGTCCGCTCTAACGCGCCAGCAGAAACTCCTGCCGCTTAATTACTTCAGACTTAAATTCCTTCACTATGCCTCACAGGACCATACCCCACGTAGAAGACGCCATTTCATGCTAAATAGACCGCGAGAGTTCGAGAAAAATCCACCAAAAACTGCCGCCGAGCGTATACCATAGCATACAACACGGGCGTTCGCCCAAGCCAGCATGCCAACTGCCCATAGATGGCGCCACTGCCTACGCAATGGCGGCGCCCATGAAAAATCACAGCTGCGGAGCGCGGGGTGTGACGTCATACAGAGGGCGCAGCGAGCGCCCAACGGCAGGAGCGGTGGCCGCGCGGCGACCGCGACGACGCGAGTTGTTGAAGAATCGAGGGCCGTGGTGTGACGTCACAGTGCGGCGGCCACTGCTCAAAGTACGGCGACGGTGAAGAGGCGAAAACCTGGCGTAATGTAGCTATCGCTACAAAACACTGCTGGCCTTCATTGAGGTCGGGAGAACGTCAATCGCGCTCGAATCGTAGCAGCGACGATATGACCCGGCGCAGTCATACACCCCCATCCCCGTCGTCACCGTCACTGGCGTATTTGGAATTTAGTCTTTGTCGCTGGGTCACTCCGGCCATGTTGAACGTGTGTTTCAGATTATCATTTTCTACCTGCTGCCCCATCTCGTGCTTTGGAGGAAACCGGTACCAGCTGTGGTGAACATCCTTGCTTTCCTCTTTTTTCTTTAACTCTCCGTGTTATTCGTCGGCTTAAACACCAGATAACGTTCTCGCTTTTCTGTGCTCTTTTCTCTTGAAATAATAGTAATTTATTCTTAAGAACGCATACCGTAATTACAGGCAGAGATCTACAACTCTACCGTACGGGTTTAGAAAAGAAGCACGCGTGGGACTTCCTCTGCAATGCTTCGTCGTCACTCTGACCTCAAAGCTAAAATGATGTAGTCGAGTATAAGGCGATGTGAAAAAAAAAAAAAGGGCGTGAATGAATCATCATCATCATCATCATCAGCCTATATTTATGTCCACTGCAGGACGAAGGCCTCTCCCTGCGATCTCCAATTACCCCTGTCTTGCGCTAGCGTATTCCAACTTGCGCCTGCGAATTTCCTAACCTCATCATCCCACCTGACTTTCTGCCGTCCTCGACTGCGCTTCCCTTCTCTTGGTATCCATTCTGTAACCCTAATGGTCCACCGGTTATCCATCCTACGTATTACATGGCCTGCCCAGCTCCATTTCTTCCGCTTAATGTCAACTAGAATATCGTCTACCCCCGTTTGTTCTCTGATCCACACCGCTCTCTTCCTGTCTCTTAACGTTACTCCTAAGATTTTTCGTTCCATTGCTCTTTGTGCGGTCCTTAACTTGTTCTCGAGCTTCTTTGTTAACCTCCAAGTTTCTGCCCCGTATGTTAGCACCGGTAGAATGCAATGATTGTACACTTTTCTTTTCAATGACAGTGGTAAGCTCCCAGTCAGGATTTGGCAATGCCCGCCGTATGCACTCCAACCCAATTTTATTCTTCTGTAAATTTCTTTCTCATGATCAGGGTCCCCTGTGAGTAATTGACCTAGATAAACATATTCCTTTACAGATTCTAGAGGCTGACGGGCGATCCTGAATTCTTGTTCCCTTGCCAGGCTATTGAACATTATCTTTGTCTTCTGCATATTCATCTTCAACCCAATTCTTGCACTTTCTCGATGAAGGTCCTCAATCATTTGTTGTAATTCCTCTCCATTGTTGCTCAATAGGACAATGTCATCTGCAAACCGAAGGTTGCTGAGATATTCGCCATCGATCCTCACTCCTAATCCTTCCCAGTCTAAGAGCTTGAATACTTCTTCTAAGCATGCAGTGAATAGCATTGGAGAGATTGTGTCTCCTTGCCTGACCCCTTTCTTGATAGGTATCTTTCTACTTTTCTTGTGGAGAACCAAGGTAGCTGTGGAATCCTTGTAGATATTTGCCAAGATATTCACGTATGCCTCCTCCACTCCTTGATTACGCAATGCCTCTATGACTGCTGATATCTCTACGGAATCGAATGCCTTTTCATAATCTATGAAAGCCATATAGAGAGGTTGATTGTACTCCGCAGATTTCTCGATTACCTGATTGATGGCATGGATATGGTCCATCGTAGAATACCCCTTCCTGAAGCCAGCCTGTTCTCTTGGTTGACTGAAGTCAAGTGTTGTCCTGATTCTATTGGAAATTATCTTGGTGAATATTTTATACAATACTGAAAGCAAGCTAATGGGTCTGTAATTCTTCAATTCTGAATGAATAGCATCCGATTTATCTGCCCCCCCCCCCCCCCCCCGCGCCCTTTTTCTTTATTGACGTGGCTAATAGGCGAGGTTGGGACCTTTATGGCAGCACCGGCTACTCCTTGTCACTTAGCAAAGGAAACAAATGTGCGCAAGAAGAGTGAATAATGTCACAGTATATGGCATCCAGTAGAATACCAGATGTATAAACACAATACAGTCCAACCGTACATGAATCACAAACCTTTGTGCGTGAGTTCAATACACATGCTCCTATACAAAGTCAAATATCTTGAACTGTCAAAAAATAGAACACAAGTAATTACACATAGCGTAAAGAACACAATCACCACACAAATCAATTTTGAACGTAGAACAACATTTAGATAATTCATTTAGCTTATTAGGATGAACATTAATTTAAAAATTGAAATTTAATATTTCTCTAATGTTTTTGTGTCTTCGAAACCTTCTTTTTACTGAGCGCAGTAGGCTATATGATTTAATTTCAGACCACCCGAATCGGTGGCTTAATTAGCGGCTATGTTGTTGCGATGCTAAGCACGAGGTCGCAGGATCAAGTCCCGGCCGCGGCGGCCACACTTCGATGGGGCGAAATGCAAAAATGCCCATGTCCCGTGCATTACGGGTATGCTAAAGATCCCCTGGTGGTCAAAATTATTCCGGAGTCCCCCACTACGGCGTGCTTCGTAGTTCTTTCTCGTTAAAAAAAAAAAGAAAAACAAAGAACAGAATTCATTAATTTCAGGTCGACCTCACCGCCACCATTTTCTTTTCTCCAAGACAGACAAAAGTTTCTTTTAACTTTCTCAATTAAACTTTACAATCGGTTATTTTTCGCTCAAATTTGTATGACGGCCGTAGGGGACTTCTTGCACGAGGTGCTAATGAGTCTCTGGACATATTAGAAGCCCGAGAAGCACGAACGGGAATGGAAATTGATTATCGAAGGAAAATTCTGTTGAAACAGTAGTTGCCTCAACTTCCGGTGGTCGCCTGAAATGTCCCGCATCCACTGAGAGGATAGCAAGAGAAGAAATGTATCTGTGAATAAATTAAGAAACAAAAAATTGCCAGCAATCGCAATTTGCGATGTCACAATGAGGTCCGAGGTCGTAGAGCTTAAGATCTACAAAGCGCGAAGGCGCAGGACCCACAAATGAAAAAATATAAAAGAGAGAGAGAGAGAAACATTTATTTCTATCCGGTAAACCAGAGGAACGCTTCTTCCCCGTCCCTTGTACTGTGTCCACGCGTACGGTGCACAGTTTGAAGTGTTACCTCGACAATAGGCAATCATTTTGTTTACGGGATCTGAGTACGAGTTCCCCGTAATGGCTGGCAGCTAGTGCAGCCTGTGACCACTGTAGTTACGAGGAAACAAATACGTCATTTTCTGTGGCACTGTCCGCAGTACTGTGTGCAAAGACGCTCACTTCCTTACCCTCTTTTCCAGCAGTTAGACAACGGGCCTCTGCCAGAACGAGTATTCTGGAACATCGACGTGACCTATTAACACATCAGTTTCCAACAGCCCGTGTGTACGATCTCTATTTGAAGTAAAGCTACGCGGCGGCCGCATTTCGATGGAGGCGAAATGCAAAAATACCCGTGTGCTTGCGTTGATAGTGCACGTTAAAGAACCCCAGGTGGTCAAAATTAATCCGGAACCCTCCACTACGGTGTGCCTCATAATCGGAACTGGTTTTGACACGTAAAACTCCAGAAATAAGTGAAGTAAGGCTACGACTTGTCTATCTGCAAATTGTCGAAGAAAGAGCGTCGTTAATGTACGCCATACATTGGGTGACAGTGCGTCTGCTCAAAGCGCAACGCATGTAATCGATACACTGAGCCCAGTGCTGATGTCTCTTGAGTGTTGAGAAATACTCAATCGAGTGTCACCGCCCTCACCGAGTGTCAGCGCCCGAGAAGGCGTGCTTCCTTTGGGACTTCTGCTTATTGTGAACGGCGACACACTTCGACGTGCGATTTATACGAACTCTCTCTCTCGATGCACGTTTACGCCGTCGGCGGTGCCATTGTCGTGATGTCACGGTGTCGACCTCGCGTGCGCGGCCCGCGCGTGGAAAGCTGGAAAGTCTCCAGAGACACGCAGTACGTTTGGCTGCAAAAGCTACGAAACCAAGTGGGCGAAGCGAAACGCTGGTATGAGCGCAATGGACAATAAACGCCGAAGTAAACTTATCTAAGCCTTTTCTTTTGGCGCTGACAAACACCGACGGTTTTCCTTCGGTCTCATTACGTGAAGGCATTCAAGCCTGCACAACGCTATTTGCGGCGCTCCTCACCCAAGGTCCCCACCCTGACAGCGTTCCGAGACGCTTTCAGCGTAACGCTAAAACCTTGTTATCACTTTTAGGGCTTCACCTTCGGGCGAAACTTTATCATTTTAGATTTCGTGCCTCTCTTTGTTATCACACTGGTGGTGCTGTACTCTCGCTATCTCTCTCTCTTTTACCTTCTATAACTTATCCTCCCCTCATCCACATCCCCGGTGCTGGGTAGCAAACCAGTTATTGGCGTCTGGTTAACCACTCTGCCTTGTCTTTTATTTCTTTCTCCCACTCTTTTCGAAGTTATGTATCAGCTGCGCCTCCATTAAGTCCTTTCGAATCACAAGCCACAAAAACGCGCACTCTCTCGCAAACAAAGCACGGGTGCGTGACAAAGCTCACAATTTGTAGGAGGGTGTACTCGCAGTCACCTGACAGCCGGCAACTTTAGTTCCGGTAGCTGACTCGGACTCAGTGGTTCAAAGATTGCGCCCTAATCTAGTTATCTTTATTTGTACCAAGTTGTTATCCCCACTGCGTTATCTGCATAGGCCTTGCTCGGCATTCGAAAGTTTCGCGCAAGGGTTCAGTGCTCGCGGACAATTTTCCGTGGCAATGAAAGAAAATATACGGAGGCAAATTGCGTGCATGTAAAAGCGCTCCTGAAAAAAATTCCACATTCTCATCCACGATAGTTTAAGCTGGGTGAGTGAAAACATTACCGTCTTATCTACAAGAGCAATATGAGCACTGAGTGTAAAATTAGGCCTATTTTTCGGCTTTTCTCGCCAGTATCCATTCCAAAAAACCAAAAGTGCTGTCAAACGGTGCTGGACTACTTGGCGCCGTAACAGACGTGCAAAAGCTGCCCCCCTCCAGCTCTTCCTGCATCGCCAGAGGAAGTTGTCCCCGACTACAGCTGAATACCGTGACACTACCAATACCTCAGCCACGTATTCGCTGCTAAGGATAGCCCAAAAAGAAGCTTGCAGTCTGTATATTTCTCCAGCAGTTATTCTGAATATGGCAGCCATTACTTGTGCCAACTAATGCACACAGAGGCCTGACTGGAAGCCGCTTTCCTCCGCCATCCGCTTAAGTACCATTCGATGGCAGAGCTGTACATACGGCGCAAACGCACCTGAAGCAATTTCTATTTCTAGTCCAAATGTAGAGCCTGTCGTTTACGTAACCTTATCTCGACCCCCATTCAGTGCGACAGAAGGCCGGGGTACTTGCACACCTTACTTTCGCCTGTGCCGCCTCCTAGCTGCAATCGCGCTTAGATGGATAATGAACAGCTCGGATTATCTCTTCTATCTTTCATTTGATATAACCTGCGGCCTCCCTTCGGAGTTCACGGTTACTTATCACCACACTTCCAATTCGTTTTCGACCTTTTCACACCTCAATTTCATTAGTGCGGCGATTGCGAACGGTGGCATGTTTCAGAGCTGAGTCGTGGCTTGTTTGAATAACGAATAGGCAAAGATAATCTAATCTTTATACAGTGTGACCTCAATGTAAGGAAACATCTATCAGCATTTTGAAGGCTGTCTTAAACACACCTAGCACATTTCTACTGATCCCTCAAACGTCATTATTATTATTATTATTATTATTATTATTATTATTATTATTATTATTATTATTATTATTATTATTATTATTATTATTATTATTATTATTATTATTATTATTATTTGGCTTGTACACCTATAACACAAGGACACGAAGGAAATAGGGAGGGAGCAAGCTGACAACTGCCACCGAGAGGGGCACAACGCCTGCCTACTCTTTCAGGAGGAGGGAATAGAGGAAATGAAAACATGAGGAAAGAAAAGAGGAAATGAAGAAATGACGGATACACAAACAGAACAAAACAAAAAACAAATAATGTCTATAAACAGGAGGCCAAGTCAGTGTCCTTCAGAAAAAGTTAGGAGGGCTCGATGGGCCTGGTCACGTCGGGAAGCGCACCCCCTTGGAAATAGGCAATCGTCAAAAGTCGCACATTGCAGTCCAATAAGTCCATATTCCTTAATTAGCAATGCTAATTGCAAACGTCAACAGAAGTAGCTTTCAAGCCTTGCGTTTTTTATTACATATTATTTCTCAGTTGTTCCAAATGTAAGACCAGAGAGGTATATAGCAAGCAAGCAAGAAGAAAAAAAGGCATGGATGTCAACTAGACGAGCTCCCGGTTTCCTACCCTACAGTGGGTGTAAGAGAAGTGCTGTAAAAGAGAAAGTGAAAGAGAGAGAGGAGAACACTGCCCGCACGTGAAAGGATCTACACCAGGACGGTCAATACAGGCCGCTGTACTTCAAAAAGTGCAGTAGCGCGTGAATTGCTTTTATCGCCAGCGACGGATGTGGTCACGGTCCCAGAATATTGGGATGGTAATGTTAGCTAACTAAGTACCCTAACCGACTCCGCTTCACACTTGATAAAAAGAGCACAAAAAACATTTCCCATTCGTCAACGCTGCTTCCGAAATACAGCAGGAGCATCGCTGCGTTGCGTCTGTGAATATCCAATGAGCCTGTCGTGTATGCACCGAGCGTTGGGCGTGTAAGTTCCAGTGTGTGCATATTCGATTGAGCGTTTGTGTACGCAAGTTCTCAGTTATCTTAAGGCAAAAACAAAATATATATAAAAAAAGCCCAGTAACTTTATGGTTCACGGTCCTTCCTCAACAGAGAACTTTTGCAGTTAAGGCACATTATAGGGTGTCGTGAAGGACATCGTTGGTTCCCATAATTCAGTCGTTTCCCGGCGAGCGGCAATGAATTCCCAAGACGTAGCTCCGCTGCCGTAAACTACGACACGTAGAACTTGGTCGTTACGACAGCCGATATTCCTTACTGGGTGTCCTGTCATCGTGGTGCAGTTTCTTCTTTTTCTTTTCTTGTCTTTCTTTTTATTCGCAATAGTTTCCTCATTAAAGAAGCATGGTGGTTTGAATTCTTGCCGCTATTCCTAATGGCTCGGTCGCCTTGCTTTTCCAATGCGTGCAGCGTTCGTGTTTAACTTGCTGCAGTATGTTTACTTTGCCTCACGAGCCTCGTAAGACATTCTCCTTAGCTTCGATTATTTCCTTTTGTAGACGCGTACTCGCAGCTTGGCTTGGCTGTGTACGGTTTCCTCGGTGGTGAAAGCTCCAGCAATATTTGTATGCAACCCCTAGCCATCGTGTAATGGCTGCCTTTCTGTTGACGGCACTAAGGGTCTGCAAACTGGCACGGCGAGCTGACTGACCAGTCTTTACTGCAGCCGTTCCACCGCGATGCCGTGCCGAATCGCTCGTCGTAAAGCACGTTCGATATGTGTGACCATCGTTTCTTTGGCTTTTTTTTTTTTTACTTGTTGCTGAAGCTTGCTGCTGGCTAGTATTGGATCGAGAGTGTATACTGTGGTGGACTTTCTCAACCGTTTCTCCACGGGTGAGGTATTTCTTTTTTCCGATTGTTAGGTAGTCTGACGGCCGTGGAGCCGCCATAAACTTACGAGTCGACAGTGCGTTTGACTGTCTGTCGTATCTCTGCTCTTTCTTTCTTTCTTCTGCTGAGCGCCTCTTACGACACCGTATTCCGAGTAGCTCACTTAATGTGGCGTCCATAGAAGTGAATGCCAATCGAGCTCGTGCAATATTGAAATCGTCGTTCGGTGCAACGGTTGCGAAAAAACTACATGGTCTGGTCGGCTGAATAGCAGAACGAAGCTTAGAGTTGCACTGATGTTTTACGCAAGCAGGCCATTACATCGCAGCGTTCGGAACTTGAGCCCTTTGTAACTTCAGCTTCGGGGTTCTATTAGCGTATTTATCTTCTTTCGTGTTCGGTTCACCCGCGAAGTATAGTTAAGCAGACGATTTCGCGCTAACATTATTGCTTTCTCTCTTTCTTCTTCTCTTTCATCTTGTAGACCTCACAGGGCATCACCTGTTTATTCTGAGACAATGATGGGAAACAACAAACAAAATGTCAGGGGCAATAACTCGGGGAGGTTGGCATGCATGCGTTATTTCCACTTGGTTCTCTAAATGAAAGATTAAAGGACGAACAAGAAAAGTTTCCTTATCGAGGAGGTTATTATTGCCCCGCAAGGTGCTTCATCTAATCAGGCTATAACAAGAAATTATGTCGTGCTAAAGGGGGTGTCGGTCACATAAAAAAAAAGTAAATGTAAAGAGCACGGAAAACTGTAGATACATTCCATACACATACCATTCACTTCTGTCACGCAGCTTCACCACGGACAGCGATCGAAGAAACCCTTGCGATTACGGCGAAACAATTGAGGCGTTGCTCCTGTCGCAACATGGCTTCACCCATCAATCAGTCAGTCAGAGCGACAAGAAGATATCTACAGGAGCGGCAGAAAACGGGCGCACTTCGCTTTGCGCGCTAAGCGAAGCAAGTTGCAAGAAAGGAAGAAACGTCAAAGGAAGAAAAAAAGAACAGACATTAGCTCGACGGGTACAACAACAGGTTCGCGCCAGAAACACACCGGGGTGCGCGCGCACAAACACACAATAGCGGGGCAGGGCTAAGTGGCAACGTGCAATGCGGGGCTCAGGCGTACGGCGCTGCAACGGCTCGGCAGGAGGAACGGCGGACCTTGAGCGGCAAAGCCTGGGACTCCATCCATCTCTGGTCGGGAGCCGTCAATTCGCGGGCCGAATCAGACGCACGGGGGCGGCGGACCCGACGCCAGTGCAAGTGGCAGAACCGGAGGTAGGGCGCACGCACCCTTCCCTCTCACCATTGGCATCAGCGGGAGAGGGCATCCAGTAGCTGCAACGGCAGCGAAGGCGCCCGACAGCGGCTGTAATTGATTTCGATGCCCGGAACGATCTGGCACCCGGAGCACCGGCGTGGAGATGTATGGCCTCTCCCGACGGCCCTTGTCGCTCCGCTGTCTCTCTGTCTGCCAGCCTTTGCCTCACTTTCTTTCACTTTTTTGTATCTAGCCGAAGACACTGCACGTGGAGACGAAAGGGCTCAGTGGCACGACGCTTTGTGTGCACAACAACACCAGCCGAAGCCGGGACAACACGTTTCTCCTTCGCTCCGCTGCGACACCTTTGGAAGGCAGGTGGAAGGGAAGGATTGAAAGTGTGTGGCTTATATGCGCGAGCGCAATAGTGTTACCACGGCACTCCAGGTCTTTCGTTAATTCTGCCCGCTTTGAGAGCAGAAAGCTGCAGAACCTGTATTACTCCTATAGAGGAATGTGCCTTGTTCCACGCGGCTAATAATACTTCTCGGACCGGCTAAAATGTTCCGACGCGCAACTACAAGCTATTCGCTTCGTGGTGAAGATGATAGTACATGCATGCCATCGGTTACCTTCCGTGGCGTAGTCAAGCACACATATACAGACAGGCACACGTATACACACACGCACAAGCACATGCATGCACGCACAAGTACACGCATGCAGGCGCATGCAGGCGCAAGCGCGCGCAAGCACACACACACACGCATGCGAGCAATGGAAAATTACGAATGCAAGCGTCCCGTTATCAGGCGGCTGTTCTCGTCGTCTTCGTTTTATATTTGTGTGTCTGTTTTTTTTTCGCACTGAGGAGACTTCCAGCTTGACCAACAACAACTTCTACTACGTTGGCATGGGTTGGTGTTTACTGTGTTACATGCAAACCACTTTCTCACGAATCATCTGCCAGATATGCTTATTAGCTGATGAAGCCGCGAAGTTCATGGGAATTCAAGGTACGCTTTTTGTCAAATAAAAGTGAATTGGATTGAATTGAAAACGTTTTGTTTTCGCTCAAACCCTGTCCGTGCAGCCTTACGATTTGGGCTGTCGTGCAGCAATTACGGCGATAGTGCGAAGGGAAGCGGAACTGCACGTTTACACTGCCAGAAAACGAAATATTTCTCCTTTGGCCGCATTCTCCCATATCCCGTAAGCATCGTGCTATATAGCAACGACAAATAAATACAGTAGAAATGGTTTATTCGCAACTTAAAATCTTGGCGATGGGCGCATCTTGGAAATTTGAAGTTGTTTATCTGAGCCAGTCCTGCAGTTCGTCGCCGTGTACCATTCTCGTCGAATTATTGGTTTTAAATGTTTCTGGATACTGTCTGCCGATCCTCGCTAAAATAGTGTTGTCTCTGTTTTTTATACTAAGGTCAGCCATCATCCTATTTGTAGAAACCGGTGTTAGTAATCTAGCTTGCTACTTCTTTGGGGCTAGCCCTCGTCTCTGTATGTAACCATAGCGCGCAGGTCCTTCTTCGTGACCTTTCACTGTAATGAGTTCTGCTTTAGCTACACGATGCGAATTGCATTTTTCCGTGTCCTTCCCATGCCCATCCACCACGGTGGTTAAATATGAGACACTTGAACTATCAGATTTAGATTTCTCGCGGCAGCGTAGGCTCTTATACGCCTCTTACTCGCACCATTGTCATGCAGCCTCCTTGATACTTCACCTTACATGGTTGTTCCTTATCGTGTACAGAACTCCGAAGCTTCCTTCCAATTTTTGTATGATCTGTTGCGCTGGTCACTTCTTTCTCAAACAGCCTTTTATTCATCCATCGTTGAGGAGTCACAATGAGGTATTCGATGTGAGTTGACGTGTTGATCGAAGTGTCAGTGAATTTTCGGCTTTAGTAGAAGTACCGTAAACAGAAATAACTCCCACGTGAGAGTATAATGCTTGTCCTCTAACGACCCCCGATTGGGAGTTTATTATATTTCGTATGACCGGAGCATAATGTTTACTCCGTCCTGGCAGGAGCTCTTGCGTGGTACATTTGGAGTATTTTTTTACTCCCTGCTGGCAATAGTTTTTGAGTGCTGCATTGGGAGAATTATTTTTTTTACTCCACATTGAACTGAGTTTCTGTGTAGTGCATTGGGAGTATGAAAAGTGGTATCACGTCAGTCTGTATAAATATTTCTAATTCTGGAGAGCCGCAGGTCAAATTTCTAAATGTACACACATGAGTGCAAGACCGCGTCAAATGTGGCGACGCAAGCCATTGAGAGTAGATAATCTAAATTATGACATAGAGGAATTTGAGGAAAGATAAGTGCAGAAATTTGAAAGGCATCCAACACACACGTATATAACAAGAAGCGATTCTATCAGTATATAGAGCCTCGAAACAGCCTAGTGAACAGGTGTGCAGTAAAGGCGCTGCTGGGTTTTTTGAGGTGCGCTGGCCTGTATGACCGCCTGGGACGAAACTCAGCGATGAACGCTTGACTGTGTAAATTTGCAGGGTGTGAACTTCTCTTTTGCTTCTGTTTCAATCCCTTTTCCCCCTTCCCCAGTGCAGGGTAGCCTACCGGGCTCAGCCTGGTTAACCTTTCTGCCTTTCCCTTATGACTTTTCTCTCTCTCTCTATTTCACAATTACGACTCACATGCTCCCGCATATGAGATCTGCCTCACTGAAATTAACCTAAGACCTAAATCGACACAAGGCTATTATTCAAAATAAATTAAAGAAATGAATTTTTTTAATAATCTTTGAAAAGTAGCATGTCCTTCTGTGGGTGCTGAAGTGACTTCGCATTTGCATTTGTGGGCAAAAAAAAAATAGTGCAGCAGTTAAAGTAAGCAAGAAAACTGTAAATGCGCGTACTTCATCGCGCATTTAACTTCATGCGCACTACTCGTAGTGTAAAACGAATTTACCACATGTGAGCATAGCATGTAGCAACCCACGTAACATCGAAAAGTGCGGAGTAATACATTTCTTGACCGCACTACTTGCTCGGCGCTCAAGCATTGCCTGTCGTTCAGGGCGTGATTTTGCAGCGCGAAGCACTGAATTGCAGAAAGAAAAGGAAAAGAACGAAGGGTTAGCGAAAGGACAAACAGAAGCACTATACTTTGCCTTTTTTTCACTAACCCTTCGTTCTTTTTTCTTTTCTTCCCGCACTTCAGTGCCTCGTGCTGCAAAAAGTCCGCCATAAACTTAGACAATCTCGCCCAAATCGCTATTCTTATCCATTTCCTCTCGGATGTGAAACCGAGCTATATCACTGATCTGTCGAAATAATCCTGCAGGTATATTCCTGGACCATTGCCTAGGCTAGCTAGAGCAGAAAGTTGAAGCAATATTCGATGCAATGACGTAATAAAAACAAAATTGCGTGATAGCCATTCAATTCACATCGCTCAGTAAGACGTTTCACTTACAGTACATCCTATACGTTTTAGAAGCTGGGGTGCGATGTTCATCTCCCCTGAAGATCAAATCACTTTATGGTAAGGAACATAATGTAGAGTCCTCTGTAGTTTCCGAATTCGCAAATATCCTCCTTGTAGTAGGGGAATTAGAATTAGAATAGCAGTTGGGCAACTTGATCTGAGTTCATCGATCGACTGCAGCGCAAAGCATTGAAAAACAAACTTGAAGTTAGCGATTGCTTTTCTTTCCGCTAACATCACGTTTGTATTTCCGCAATTCGGTACTTTGCTTTGTAGTAGTAGAGGGGACAATTATGTTTTCTTTATTAGCTTAGATTTTGTACTTTTACTTTAGGCAATGTATGTGCCCCTAACTTATCACTCTTTTCATCTCCCGAAATCTCCCATGCGACTAAAAAAAATAAAAAAAGGACATAAGTAAACACAGTATTCAAAGGCCTAACGAGGCAGCAACAAATACGGTCAGTTCACCACCAATGTCCATTTGCCGGACTCAGACGAAAGAAGCGACCATAAGGACACGGCCAGCAGACCTGTAGAAACATAGTGCGCGTACTGCGGACCCATTTGCGTTTCCGTAACGCCATTCTTTCGGCACGCGCGAGCCGTCTCAATTAAGGTGGCGCCAAAGCCTCCGGGGCCCCCGCCAGGTTGAATGGAAAGGTGGGCGGGGACGACTCCCGTCATGTCATCCGGCGGAGGCTCGGGCCAGGCCCTGTCTTTGAAGGCTCCACTAAAAATGGCCGCGGCTCTCTTCTTGCGTCACCTCTCGCCGTCCCTTTCAGCGCCTCGCGTGCTGGTGCGGGCGTCCATGAAATTAATTGACTAGCTCCGTGGTTTGGCGCCGGCGCCGCCGATGGGACCTTTTATGTCAGCGCTCCCGCGGGCGCTCTTCTGGTTTGACGAAGGGGGAGAAGTTATATACTGTGCGTCGTCGTCACCCACTCTCAGTTTTGAAAAGCGCGCGCCTTCGCGAACGTGCCTGTTTAGACAACTTTTTTTTTTTTTTTAATGAAAGACAGGCTCTTTTACGTATTTTCTCCTGCAGCCTTTCATCCAATCAGCTGCGCGTAAGCATTCGTACGAAGTACTGCGCCGGCGACGCGTACTGCAGTCTTGCACACTGAATAGCGCCGAAAGGTTCGGCAGTGTAGCGAGCTCTATAAGTCATACTTAGTCTGCACGAACTAATCGAAAGAACTGAAGCAGTGTGACAAAAAAAGGTTATGCATACAACAGGAGCTTTTGTTTGCGTTGCGGGTCTCGAACCGCACACCTCTCTTTTTTATTATCTTGTCGCGCACATAAAGTCCTGCAGCCAATTCAATAAACAGGACGCAAGTTAACAATTCTAAAACACCTAGCTACTGCAGAGACTCGTCGTTTCTCTATACATGCCTCTTCCACGCACGCATTTATCTCATCGCTCAGGACGAAAGCTTGAAACGCCCTGAGGGCAAGACCATGTCGCTCGCTCCCTGTAGTCTGTAGGATGGTCATCGATGGTTAGTTTGCTGTCGGTGGATTGGGTGGTTGGTTAGCTTGTTTGCTGTAGTTTGTTTGCTGGCAGCGCGCTTTCAGATAGTTTCACAAGAGCTGATCTTGTTGTTTCATGACAAAAAATGTGGCAAGCCAGACCCGTGGATTCGAGGTCGACAGAGGCGCACGTACCATGCACCCGGGATACTTCTGCAGAGAAGTTGGCCTAATCTCTGTGCGGACGCTCTAATTATAATTTGTAAGCGTCGAACTACCGAGCAGTCACGCTAATTAACACATCGTGTGTTGCGCAGGGTGGTACGCTAACGAGCCTGCTGAAACTCCCCAACGCTGCAGAAAGCATGACATTGTGCAGGACGTTGTTGCTTGAGGACCAAGTTCAATCGTCGCAAATGTTTTTATTTCATTCCGCTTTCATTGCTTCATTAAGATTTTTATATTTCCTGTAGAAACGTTTTTGGCAGCGCAGCCACTATGCGACATGAAACAACACTAATACTTGGCTTGAAACAGAGCTTCGGGAAAGGTGATCAGATTAAGCCAAGTCTCGTGGTACTAGCTTGTTCTGCTTGAAAGGGAGAGGATGCAGCAGCAAGACATGATGCGCTGTACTTTCAGGTTCTACTAACAAGTAAAGCAAGACATCAACGTTTGCTGAGTGGCAAAACTTTTCCCTAATTAACTAAATTCGCTCGTCTCTGTTGAAACGTGCGTATGTTTGTATCCGTGCTATGTGCAAGACTTCGAGTTGGAATCTCTCACAGAATGTGGAAATATTGGCTAGACTATAACTGAACGAAAAAAAAAAAAAACGAAAGAAACGCTAAACAAAGTACACTGTCGCAGATGACCCGCCTCGTGTAGGATACGCGTACGCTGTGAGCACTGTATTTGGTTCTCTTCCAGACTGTGTACAAATCAGCAAGCACAAGTTTCAATCGTTGTTTAGTAATACTTTTAAGCTGCTGAGGCGCTATAAGCAGCAAACAGAAATGGAGGTAGTTCAAGCCTGCATTATCCGAGACGTGCTACTCCCACGTGTGCGAGCATGCTTCTGGATGACAAAAGTTACCGCGCACTTTTGCGAAAATACATTTACCATTTTTTTTAAGCCAGCGCTGACAACTCGCTTTGTTGTACGATCATGATGTTGCAATCTCTTAATAACTTATGTGTGCTTGTCACGTGTCACAACTTGCAAAGGGCTTAATTTTTCTTGCTATTATCAGGTTCCTATAGCAGCTTCACTCTTGCGTCACAGGCCACGCAAGGTATAGTTATCGCCTTCATTATTCGTCGTCTGTCAGCAGCGGTTGTGACGCGATTTACAGTCTTCATCGCGCCGCTGTGGAACATTGGTTACGGTTCCGGCCCGCGGTCCAAGGTCCCGGTTGTCATGCGGGGTTTGTAGATCGCATTAGAAAAACGCTACGTTTCCGCCCCCGGGATGTCGATGAAGGTGAAGGTTGCACTCCGGTCCAGCGCAAACGCTCGGGAATATCATTTGCAGTGAAACCATGCGTGCAAGGAAAATTTATTAATCGCATCGAGAGCGCATTTGATGACGTCAGAGTTGTAGATAAAGCTATTGAGAGACTGTGGCCAATAGCACGAATCACCACGGTGCGTGGGGCGTACGCTGCCCCTGGGCCAATTCTTCTATGTACAAACACGATCTGAGCGCTGTACAGACTTGAATGTGCCGACATTCTGTCTAATTGCAGCAACTGAAACTCCCGTCAACGTAACTTCATTATTAGTATTATCACATGTACGCATATTACACGGAACACCTTCCAATTGCTACGAAGAGTACTTGTACGTGGTTTGACAGACAGACAATGAACTTTTATTGAGGTCCTGAGGGACTAGCCGGTGGAGACCCGCTGGGGCCCCGGCTCGCCGCTGGCTGCTCCCATGTCGGAATCGGGAGGCCAAGCCTCTCCGCTCTTTCACGGGCCCTCTGGACGGCCATGGACTGGAACTTGAGTTCCGTACTTGAGATGGCCTCGTCCCAGTCCTGTTCGCTGGTGAGTGACGTATCCCGTAACGCAGGACACTGCCAGAGCATATGTGCTAGAGTGCTAAACACCTCCCCACAATCCGGGCACTGTGGGTCAATTTCTGTATTAATCCTGCTTAGGAAACCTCGCGAGGGATATGACCTCGTCTGAAGCATCCTAAGCGTGATTGATTGAGCTCTACATAGATTTGGGTGTGGAGGCGGGAAGCGCCTGCGTTCCTCTTTATAGTGGGAGACGATTTCATGAAATGTTAATAACGGGTCGCTGTGGCCGAGCTCCTCCGGATCCAATGAAGCCTCACCGCCGTCGCGCCCCGTGAATTCTCGCGCACGGCGGTGAGCAATCTCATTGGGATTCGGACGGCCCGGCAGCACGTTGTCACCCATGTGAGCGGGGAACCACGTAATGTAATGCACGGGGTCAGAATAAGTTCTTGACTTGCTCTTCAGAAGCGCCTCCGCCTGTCTCGCAACCATTCCCGAAGCGATGTGACAATTTTTTCATCATGTGTGAAATGATCCCAACTTTCACCGCCGTGTTTTCCATAGCGTCTGATGGCCAGATGAAGAGATGAGAACTACGCGATGAAATGAGGAGGAAGGAAAATTCAGATGTAATGACGAAGTTTCAATTATGATCAATGTAGTGGACGCGAGTAGACACTTAGTCCAATGTTCACATAAACGCACAGCCACAGAATTCAACAAGTAATTAAAGAAAACGACTGGGAATATGCAAAAAAAGAAGAAATTGTCAGTGTAGGAAAGCGTTGATAAATGAGGACAGAGATGGCGAACTGAGGACAAGCCAGGTTGGAACATCTGAAGTTAGCCTTTACACTATCTCCTATTTTAGGGTCAACTTTGTGGGTTTCTTTGGAAATATTTAAAAGGGCGTCTAGTGGGAAAGGGCGCCATTATATTTGTTCGTTTTCACACTGAACGTACTGCTATTGAATGGAGAATAGTTTCATATCTTACGGGGCAGCCTGTGAAATGTTTGGCATTCCAGAGACGACGATTACCGTTTGCGCACCTGCATGGAAGCAGCCCGCGACTTTCTTGGTTTGTTCACTATCGTCGGAAACGCCGCGTTCAAGTTCTTAAGATAGAGAGATGGTTTGACACAATGACATGCAGTTGTTGAAAAACTACAGGTAACGATATAATACCGGTTTCTCTGTTTGAACCGTTCGGTTCTGATTTAGGAGTTCAAAACCGGCATGTCACAAAATCGCTACGACCACCTAGCAGGGGCCGCGTGATGCATGGAACACCCATAAAGTGTTCTATAGTTTGCTATTCATGCCAGTATAATATATAGTATATAGTATATATATATATATATAGTATATATATATCTATAGTTTGTCGTAAATATATAGTATATTTACGACAAACTATAGATAGCATAATGGAGGGTGCAGTGGAATGGTTGGAAAAGACTGCACTCGATCAACCCCCACCTCTAAGTTGAAAAAAAAATCAATTCGGCATTTAACTGACTGCAACAAACATTACAGCTTAATAATGTGAACAGCGACGAGTGAAAGACGATTACTAGTATAAACATATCGAAAACAAAAAGATGGCTGGTGCCAAAATTCTTTAGCATATCTACACAGAACTAAGAACCGGAAAGCACTCCGCTTAGGTTTATCCACAAAGATTGAGTAAGAGATCCATTTAGTTCAATCAAAAGATAGGAGCCTCAATTGCGGAGGCGGTCCCTCAGTCTAGGGTAGCACCGGCGGCCATGTCTGTCCCTTCATGACACAATGTAAAAGACTGAAATATTTGGTTTCGCTTGCAGTTATTAAACATTACGTTACCTTAAGGAGACATACGAACGATGATAGGACGATAGGACACATGCTAGGCTTTCAAATAGTGGCTTATTTTTCAGAAGGAAACCTGGAAGTGAGAGTGAAACATGTATTATTAGTAGAAAATTGCTATTTCGCTTCCCTCATCAAGGATTCTCCGTTTTATTCGTTGCCCCTGTCCTTCCTGCTATATGTTTAATACGTGTAACATGAAAAACTAGTTGAAATTATGTATCAGTTGACAGGCGCAAATAGACACTTGTGCATAGATAAGAAGAAGCAAGACGAGCGCTCGTCTTGTCTGTCCTTTCCTGTGCATGGAAAACACGCGGAATGCGGGAGGTGGAAATTCAAGACGATGAGCCACGCTAGAACAAGGTCAGAGCAGGAGCCAACGTTTCGACAAGTGGACTTGAAGAAGACAAGTCCACTTGTCGAAACGTTAGCTACTTCTCTCACCTAGTTCTCGTGTTGCTCATCTTCCTTGTGCATGTGTGTCAATTCCAAGTACAGCAGCAAGGACACAAACCACAGAACAGACAAAGACAAGTGCTGTTCTACTTTAAATTATGTCAAGCCAACTAGCCCAATCTTTGACGTTCATACCAGTATGTATGTCCATTAGCGCTTATTTTCTGATATTTAACAGCTATATATATATATATATATATATATATATATATATATATAGCTGTTAAATATCAGAAAATAAGCGCTAATGTTTCATAATAATGTTTCAATAAGCGCTAGCGTGTTTCAGCGACCAGCCCAACAAGAAATGCCGAAGAGGAGGAGGAACACAGCGAAAGCTTAACCCGCCATGGCTGCTTAGTTGGCTTTGGCGTTGCACTGCTAAGCACGAGGTGGCGGGATCAAATCCCGGCCGCGGCAGCTGCATTTCGTTGGGGGCCAAATGCAAAAACGCCCTTGTGCCGTACATTGGGTGCACGTTAAAGAATTCCAGGTGGTTTAAGTTAATCAGGAGTCCCCCCACTATGGCTTCACTCATAACCATCATCCTGGTTTTGGCACGTAAAACCCAAGAATTTAATTAATTTAGCGAAAGCATAGCGTATGTGCTATCGTACTGTGTTCGCTTGCTCGTGTCTTTTATCGCTCGCGCAATGTTTAATCTACTACAAAGACATCGTTCCTTGCTTCTTTACTTTACCTGTGAATAAGAACATTTATTCTCTTTTGGTTTGTTCGCTTTTTGTTCTTCTGAGGGCGAGGAGGAGTGGAATTCGCGTTGATTCGCCACACAACCAGGAGCGCGAGCGCCCGGGCCGCAACCCTCGGCGGGCTTCGAGCGGCGCGCGGTGCGGGGTCCGGGGGCTGTGCTTCCCCGCATGACACACAGATGGCAGTGCCACTCCTGCGACCGTCCCAAAACAGTCTCTTCTGTTGTCGCCCGCACTGCTCCTTCCTTTCTGCTTTCTGTGACCCCTCGTAAGAATGAAAAAGAAGTAGAGGTGTTCCCATAACAATGTTTGAGACCGAATCGAAATAGAATCGAATCAAATATCACATGATTTTCGAATAGTTTTCGAATGACGAACAGGCCGTTTCCCCAATTATCGTATCAGACGATGTTCACATCCTAGTATTCCCAATGTCGTGAAGTTTCTGTCGTCACACTGTACGTAATGAGGCGTCGTTTACTAAAAGCACAAATACTGCACCCACCGTGATGGCGTATAGCGTCTTTGGTGTTTCGCTGCTGAGTCCCAGGGCGCGGGAAGAAATCACGGCCACGGTGGCCCCATTTTGATCAGGGCGAAATGCAATAACGCTCGTGTACGGTGCACTGGGTGCACGTTAAACCCCAGGTGGTCGGAGTCTTTCACTACGGCGTGCCTCATAATCATAACGGGATTTTGGTATGTAAAATACCGGAATTTATTATTGCAAATACAGCATTGGCTGCAAATAAGCAGTTAGTTCGCACACTCAGAACTCCTGAGTGAGTGCAAATTCAGGTTGCTTGAGCGACATAGCGTGCTTCTCGTCTTTTATGCATATCTATACTATGGCGTCAATGGGATCTAATATTATGTTTTATCGCGCATAGTTGACGCTTTCCGATATTCGAAAACTATTCGACAAATTTACGAATTTACGAATAGTGACCATTCGATTCGAAATCCGAACAGGCCAAAACTGGATTCGTTATTTTTAAAAATCCAATTCGCACACCCCTAACAAGAAGTAATAGTGCCCGCGAATATGGCGTTGGGGAGCATTCACACGCGCTTGTGAAAGTGGTGCCGTCTCCATTTATTGCGAAGGTCCTTCCGTGAGCGAAGCGCTAAAGACTTTTTAGGCCCGGATTCAGAAATGCTCCTAACCTTAGACCGTTTCCCTACCTTACGCAAGGCGTCCTTCATGCTACCTAAACGTTAGGCGCCCTCAGAATGCCATTGCGAATTCTAAAAGCTTCCTTTCACCTTCCCTGCGGAAGGAGCGCCTCATCAAAGGAAGTGGAACGTTACAGGCGGCTGGTTTCGAGATTACTTACGGAAAATGCAAAATATTTGTAATGAATTGCCAAAGTAAATTTCCGGCCCTGTTAGAATTGCATTTCTACTTCTATACCAGGGCATAAATTCCATTTCTTTCGTTAATCACGTAAAAATAGCTAAAAAATGATGCACATGGCAGGAAAGCAAGCCCAGTCTAGCAACTTTGACAGCATCTGACAGTTCGGTTGGTCAGGCGCCGCTTTCTTTTCCTTCTCTTTTTTTTTTTTTTTTGGCCTGCGTTGTGTTTCGTGCGTGTGTGCGTGTGTATTTGCTATGCTGGAGAAAACTTATTTCACGGAGGAAGAAAAATTTGCTATGGATTAACTCAGTTATGCCTGGGTGTGCGTAGCGAGAGGTACGGTTAATCTTATTGTTTAGCTTGGTTCTCTCTACGGTTACATCTTTATCGTTTAGCTTCGTGCGTCTGAATATTTAGGCTTGGTTGTTACCTCTCGTTAAGTTATGGTTACATTAAAGACTAGACATTTTTAAAGTGTAACGTATTTATTGTGAAAGTCATCTTGTTCTTTCTCAACTGCCACAAAGACGGCCCGATGATCGGTGAGTCGGGACGATAAGGGGTTGTCGTCCAGTGACTTGAACACGTTTCGGGTGCTATCCTCATCTGAATCCACACGCCTGGCCGCTTCCTATTTCGACGCTTCTCGAGGCGTGCGGCTCATTGTTCCTCCATCTCTTCTGCGTCGTCTACACCAGGGCTTTTAATGGGTATATGAGTAGAATCATGCACCCAGTAACCCCGGGGAATCCTCCAATGGCATAGAACCTAGTCATGACTGACCTCGCTTCACTGGCGTTTGGCAGCCGAACTTACTTGGATACAGACGTAGGTATATCAGCTGTGTCTTATCTCAAGTGTATCGGCATGTAGAGGGTTGGGATACACTGTACACACACAAGGTCGCCACAACAGTTTGCATGACACCCGTTCCGTAAAAACGCAGTGCGATGAGGACCTTCAACAGAGCAGGTAGCGGCGCTCCTCTGTTGTCAGTGTTACAATGCAGTTGCAGCTCTGCCAGCATGGCTGTAACAGCTCGCTCGGAAAAACGATACCGGGCTAGAAACTCCGCTTCGTTGTAGTGTTCCAGTGGATACTGCCTGTCAATCACATGCCGGACTGGAGTCAACGGCGGAGGCTTGTACACAGTCCCGTAAAGAAGTTCACTTGCACGTCGAAGAAACCTTCCATAGCTTTCGAAGCTATCGTCTTCGGATAAATATCGCAAGACCGTCATTCTCGCCGCTTGCTTTTCACAGCAAAACAGAATCACAAAACAAATGGCACAAAGCGCAGTCTGCGAAACCAAACTGGACGTCAATACACGGCGGCTAGCTACCGCGGCGTTGGATGCGCACGGCACCTATCCAAGCCGAGCGTACCGCGTGCAATGTCCTTCGGAGAAGCATGCGTTCAGGTAGCGGAGCGCGGTTAGGAAGCATGAAGGTAGCATGCCGGCTCCCTAAGCGCGAGGAAACACCAAGGAGGCCCTAACTTAGTGCCCCTTAGTAAGGGACGTTCCAGAATTGACACCAGGTCGCCTTACAGCGTGTAAGACGTCCTTAGTAAGGAAAGGAGCGTTGCAGAATCCGGGCCTAAGTCTCACCTTGTGTGAGGCAAACCTTTTCTTTTTTTTCTTCTCTTTCTTTCTTTTTTTTTTTCTTAAGAGGAAAACCATTACTAAATATCGGGTAGCTCCTAGTACGAAATTACAATGACGTGGTGGAATTGCATGCTGTCAAATCCCGTGGATGCTACCAAAAATAAGTTCTCGAATGATTTCTAGAATGCTGGATATCTGTATTTCATTCTAGCAACTATTTAAGTCTCATTCACACTAATCCGACAGGACACCGATTTTG
Organism: Dermacentor silvarum; assembly: GCF_013339745.2. Classification (NCBI taxonomy): domain Eukaryota; kingdom Metazoa; phylum Arthropoda; class Arachnida; order Ixodida; family Ixodidae; genus Dermacentor; species Dermacentor silvarum. The sequence continues at coordinate 35,850,711 of NC_051159.1, read as the reverse complement.
CCAGAGCTTGCCAGAGCTTGGGTCAATTATGCTGACGTTGTGCCTTGGAACAAGGCATCCACCAAAGTGAGCTAGAGGAGGAGGCACATGGTTCGAGGCTACGTTCGATACGACGCGTGAGTAGTCGGAAAGAAGACTGCTCTGACTCCCAGATATTGAGTGAATTTATAAACTCGTTGGACGGTGGTTGCATTTACTACGGGTCTCGTGCACTGAATGACCCGTTTCTGGTTTGACGTCATTTGGTCATAAGCCGTTAGGGCTCTGTCATGACTGCACTCTCTGCCACCGACATGATTGAGTCCGTACTTTCGCCAGTGCTTGGTCGTCCATTTTTACAGCCAAGCTGTATACCTCTGGTTGGTCAGGAAATTTCGTGACGTAAACACAAAACGCCATACCCCATACCAGCTATGCGATAGCTTCGCCGAGCTTGGAGAGAGAGAGCTGAGAGAGAATGAAAGCAGAGTATAAAAATACCATAGCGCAGCAAAGCGGATGCGAGGTGGAGAGGAGTGAAGGCATGTGGTAGTGGGACGCGTAGAGCTGCTGCCGACGCCGATCGCGTTTCCCCGCGTTCGCGCGGAACGCGCCTAGTGTCCGTGACTGTAGCTGATGCCTCTGGAAGCGGCTCGGCAGGTTTCGACCAGAGAGATGGACACTAGTTGCTTCCGAAAGACTGAAACGAGAGCTAGGGAAGCTGAAACCAAGCGTCGCAGAAGAGATCATCCCGAGTTCAGATTGGGGAAAGCCGAGAGTTCGCGTAGGCGAAGAAATGTAGATCCGGAGGCCTGTGAACGTGGCCGGTTGAATTCATCGCGATACTACGCAGAACAATGCGAATAAATCCTGAGCGCCAGTTTGACACTACTTTACTAGGCTTTGCCCAGCTCCGCTGATCTCTGGTGTTTGCGGTAGCAGAGCCATGCATAATTTTTACAGCGAAGCTGCACACATCTCGCTGGTCGGAAAATTTCATGGCGTAAACACAAAACGCCAGGTTAACAATTGAAGGCAAACGGCATATCTTTCTTTGCTATCAGGCATATATATATATATATATTCATTAATTAATTCAATCATTCATTCAATCAAAGAACGTAAAATAAAGAAAGATTAAGAAAACATTGGCTGCCATCCCTCCCTGCGAACTTGAATGTCTAGGGAAGCAGTATCAAACACCCCACGTGGTCGAGCATTGTATTCACGCTGTTCTCCTGGTGTCTTTAATTTCCGTGGTCTACCCATGGTAGTCTTAGAATGATCTAAATGAGTTGCTAGAGGGGTCTTCCTTTTATATATCAAAGTGATTGTGACGTCACTAAATATATATATATATATATATATATATATATATATATATATATATATATATATATATATATATATATATATATATTTAGTGACGTCACAATCACTTTGATATATAAAAGGAAGACCCCTCTAGCAACTCATTTAGATCATTCTAAGACTACCATGGGTAGACCACGGAAATTAAAGACACCAGGAGAACAGCGTGAATACAATGCTCGACCACGTGGGGTGTTTGATACTGCTTCGCTGGACATTCAAGTTCGCAGGGCGGGATGGCAGCCAATGTTTTCTTAATCTTTCTTTATTTTACGTTCTTTGATTGAATGAATGATTGAATTAATTAATGAATTCTGGGGTTTTACGTGCCAGAACCACGATTCGATTACGAGACACAGAGTAGTGGGGGACTACGGATTAATTTTGATCGGGGACATGTCTGTCTCGGGTCTGTCTGTCTGTCTGTCTGTCTGTCTGTCTGTCTGTCTGTCTGTCTGTCTGTCTGTCTGTCTGTCTGTCTGTCTGTCTGTCTGTCTGTCTGTCTGTCTGTCTGTTTGTCTGTCTGACCACCAGGGGATCTTTAACGTGTCCCCATCGAATAGCGGCCGCCGCGGCCGTGGATCTATCTATCTATCTATCTATCTATCTATCTATCTATCTATCTATCTATCTATCTATCTATCTATCTATCTATCTATCTATCTATCTATCTATCTATATCTATCTATCTATCTATCTATCTGTCTGTCTGTCTGTCTGTCTGTCTGTCTGTCTGTCTGTCTGTCTGTCTGTCTGTCTGTCTGTCTGTCTGTCTGTCTGTCTGTCTGTCTGTCTGTCTGTCTGTCTGTCTGTCTGTCTGTCTGTCTGTCTGTCTGTCTGTCTGTCTGTCTGTCTGTCTGTCTGTCTGTCTGTCTGTCTGTCTGTCTGTCTGTCTGCCTGTTTGCCGGTCGGTCGGTCGGTCGGTCGGCCGGCCGACCGACACAGACAGACAGATACGGACGGACGGACGGACGAACGGACGGACGGACGGACGGCCAGACAGACAGACAGACGGACGGACGGACGGACGGACGGACGGACGGACGGACGGACGGACGGACGGACGGATGGACGGACGGACAGAGCACCGTCCCCACTTGCTCGTAACGAACTCATACGGCAGAGCAGGGGACCCACACACACACAGTATAAGCTGCCTGGTCTGCCCTGATTTTTGCGCACGCTCTGCTTCGGCCGAAGTCTGTCTTTGTTGTTTCATCCATGTTACTTGTCGTGAACGTTAGTATGAACGAGACTCCACCCTTGAGCCAATTCATCGGCAGTGCCTTTGCCTTTTGCATACAGTGCGCGGCCTGATTGTGATTCATCAAATCATAACAAATAGTGAATGAAGTTCAAAAAAAAATGCGCTGCCTCGACGAGGAGTACTGCCGTATTGCTCGAATAAAGGGATACAAAGCAGACATTATGCACATCAAGGTAACTTAGTAACTTAGGCCCTTAATCACGATAAATCTCGTTCGTTGGAAATTGTTCGTTCTGATGCTTAGTATGCGTGAGTGAAGGCGACCGGCCAACAGCAAAGTGCAGTTACTAACGAAAAGCTTTGTGCATTCAGCCCTTAGTAACAAAGTTCCTTAGTGACTAAATTATCAAAATCGAAGTAGAACCACATGATAGAAGAATCGTGCAAAGTTGAAACGGAGGTAACTGGTGGGGTAAAATGGAGAGGGTGTCGTAATCGACAATGCGTGATCGTGGTAGTAACATGGTAAGCCATGGTCAATCAAATGGGCAACTGATCAATGAATGATATCGACCAAGTAAAAAGGTTCAGAAAATAAATTTAGTAGCTTTTCGCAACGTTGGACGCAGATGGAAGAAGGTTTGTTATATGCCTTGTTGGACATAACATGATCTACGTCAGGTCAGGTACGATGGACCCCGTCTACGATCAATGCTCGTAGACGTGGTTTCGACACGTGGTAACGAATTGAAGCACAGACTCCCCGAAAAGGGTAGATGAGTGCACGCTCTTGCTTAGCTACCTTTGCATGAGGCGGAGGCTAACGATGTCTTACTGTTTCGATTTTGCGCGATAATGGTTTAACCAGCCTGCCCAGTCCTAGTCGAACGTTTACCACATGTCCAACTGCACTGTACTCATAATATCTATTGGTTAGACGGTGCATTTGCATTTGCATCAGTGTACAACGTGCTGCAATTAAGCCCTCGAACACCTAGTTTAGTATTGCACTAAAGCGCCTCATTTAAGCTACTTATTCGTTGTAGTGAGAAGCCACCTCATCTCTTATAAAACAACTGTTCATATCTCGAACAAACAAATTTTTTCAGGCCTGCCCCGGGGACTCTCCGGAAAACTTTGGCAGCCTATTATTACTATTATTATTATTATTATTATTATTATTATTATTATTATTATTATTATTATTATTATTATTATTATTATTATTATTATTATTGTGACGCATTCTTCTCCAAGTCAACCTAGTCTTTCTCGTGTATCGGGCATGTGACCTCTTCCGTGGAGCAGCTAGTTAGCAAACCAGTAAAAAAATGTCACAGTTTCGCCCTAAGGGCGAAGCAATGAATGCGATAGCAACACAGCAATGTCATACGAAGTAAGGTGAGCGGCTTTGGTAGCAATATGAATTGTAGTAAACATGAGCTGATTAAGTAAGCAGGTGTGCTGCGGCGTAAGTAGACCGACATGAAGAGAGACTCGATGACCACGAGAAGGCGCGTGTGAAACGGTGGTGTTGATGAGAAGCGCTTCCCGTGGGCAGCGCGTGCGAAGGGACACACCTGTAGCGCTGCACTGCCGATCCGGGCAGCATTGCATGTGTAGCGTGCGTTGGAAAATGCGGCCCGACTATTACTAACTGAATGAACAAGCGTGGTGTGAGCGCGCACAAACAAACATGAATAGATCTCACTGAATGACTGCAGACAACGACTGTCAAAACGCTGGCAGCAAGGGCCTACGCCGCAGCGGCGAAGTTACGTGCGGTCTATCGCTTCAACGGAAACTGAGCGGCGAATGCACGGCGCATAAAGGTCAGAGCCGTGGGGAGATAAGAGACGGTGCGGGCGGAGCGACGAGCGGGGTTGTTGGCAGAGTAGAAGTGCCCCCCCCCCCCCCGCTCCCTCCGGCGCTGGCTCCCCGCTTCCTTGCTTGTGCGTGGGAGATTGAGTGCGTTCGCTCTCCGTGATAGCGCGCGTCCCCGCACGCTTCCGCTCAGGTATACGGCGCGCGGCGAAGATTTTATCTATAGGGAACCTCACGGCGACGGCGACGGCGACGGCAGAAATCCGGTTGAAGTGTCCATATAATTGCTATCGCAATAAAAACAGAGTAAAATGAAGCCAGTAAAAAGAAAGAAACTTTAACTCGGAAAGTCATCGGCCATGACTTCTTCCCGAAATAAATTACAAGCTTTGCACTCTTAAAGAAAGTGCGTAAAATTGTTTCATTACCCATGTCATCAATGCAGCTGTTGAGAAATTGCTTTGCATCAAAGACCGAATTCCTTGCTCTACATTTGAGGTCCCACATTTAATAGTGCGAAGGTCCGACCGAGTGTGGTACCATTCTGCTCATGTTGCTCCCAGAATGTTGTAGAGATAGGAAGTGTTATACCAAACTATGCTGGCGTCTGTTTGTGAAACGTACGTAGTGTTTTTTTCCTGACTTTCTGTTCAAGTTATGTGTACAATAAATCTTCCCCTTTAGAGACGCACATACCAAGTGACATTTTATTCAGTAGAAATACCAGCAGTGACAGAGGCATTGCGTAATCAAGGAGTTCAGGAGGCATACGTGAATATATTGGGAAATATCTACAAAGGTTCCACAGTTACATTGGTTCTCATGGTGATGATACCAAGTGGCACTATACAGGGTGCTTTTTTTTATACAATAGAATTTTTTATGAAAGAGCAATGACCGTGAGTGACCTGTCATCTTCGCATACGAGCTCTATGGCGTGGCGGAAATACTTTGCCGCTGCTAAAGTTACTCTAAAAAGACTAATGCACAAAAATTTCTTAATTAACGTTTATATTTTAACATGAGGGCAGTTGTTTATATGGAAAACTTCTAGGGCGTCACAATTTATGGCATACCCATTCTTTAGAAAGCCAGAAAGTCTCACGTAATTTGAGATATTCATAATCGAAATTGTAGGCTAAATCCAGGCAATTTCGAGACTGAGCGCGTCCCGCTGCGCGCAAGACGGCCACGCCCCGCAAAGAAGTGTGGGGCGAAGTTTGAATGATAGCATGCCGCGGCAAATCCTGACCCGACATAGAGCGGCACATGTTTGCCACGAAAAGCATGCCGTATCTTGCCGCGACTGACCGCGACGTTCAGTTTCCTTAAATCATCTAAGCACCAGGCTTAATAAAATACCGCATGATATCGAACGGCTTCTGTGATGTGTTTTTATAGCGATAGCAATTACATGGACACTTCAAGCGGATTTCTGCCGTCGGCATCGCCGTCGCCGTGGCCGTCGACGTGAGGTTCCGTATAGAGTCTAAGGGCGATAAAATCTTCGCCGCGCGCCGTATGTGCGAGTTAAAGCGCGCGTGGGATGCGTGCTATCACGGAGAGCGAACTCACGGCGGAGAGCAAACGCGACTTCCATCACGCGAGAGGCCGTGGGGGTATGGGAGGGAGAGAGGGGGAGGGGGCAACGATGTGCTGCGGCACCATATACGTATCTTTCAACCGGGCGCAAGGGAAACTGGCGACTCAGTCTCGCACACGAAAGGTGGAAAACGGAAAGGCAGCGCGGGAGGGAGGCAGGGGGGGGGGGCAGCTTCTAGTCTGCTAACAACCGCGCTTGTGCTTTGCCCGGCTGCGGCGGTCACCCGCACCGTATCTTGAAAGCGATCTCTACACGGCTCTGACCTTTGTATGCACTATGCATTCGGCCGCTTAGTTTCCATTGAAGCTAAGAGAGAGAGAGAAAAAGGTAAAGGAAAGACAGGGAGGTTAACCAGAGGTTATCTCCGGTTGGCTACCCTGTACCGGGGGAGGGGTAAAGGGATGCGAAAGGAGAGAGAGAGAAAAATAAGTGAAAATAAAGAATAAACAAAAAGGAAGGAAACAAGAAAATCACACACGCACACAAAACAGAACTGTTTCTGTGGGCACTGTCATGAAGTCCGCGAAGGCGTTCGCGTGTTGCATTGTCTGAACGTTCCGTCCTAAGTAACACATTGAAGCTAAGCACCTTCACTTGCTGCGGCGGCTGCGCTTGCTGCCAGCGTTTTGACAGTGGTTGTCTGCGGTCATCGAGTGTGACCTACTCATGTTTGCTTGTGCGCGATGACACCGCGCTTGTTAATTCAGTTAGTAAGCGAATGTGTTCAAGTTTATGCAGCCGATAAAACTACTATCCCTACTCCTAATAGCTATCTACTATTTTGATATCGCAATTGATGCTTCGCCCTTAGGGCGAAACTGTGACATTTTTTGTTATTCTTATATTTGGGCAATCCCATTGTGCGAACGAGCACGTGCCCATTCTTGCCGAATCTTCAAGAATGTGCCACTGCGACACAAGGACGTACTTGTGTCATCCTTTTTATTCAATTATATGGACACTCCTGGCGATTTCTGCCATCGGCGTCGCCGTCGCCGTGAGGTTCCATATAAAGTCAACGGGCGATAAAATCGTCGCCGCGCGCCGTATGCTTTATGCGCAAGTGAAAGCGTGCGAGGGTGAGCCGGCGATCGCGGCTCAATCTCGCGCACGTCAGGGCGAGAAGCGGGCAGGAAGCGTGCCGTATTCGATTCGCGAGCAACGCTCTGGAGGGAAGGTAGGGAGGGGGGGGGGGGGGTCATTTTATTCCACGCCGCCCGAGTGACCGCGCGCGTCCGCCGGTCCGCAAGGCTCCGGGGTGAGGCTAGGGAGGGGGGAGGCTGCGTACTACGCCACGCACTCCCGCCCGGACGGCTGTATCTTGAAAGCTATCTGCAGGGGGGGGGGGGGGGGGGGGAAGAGTTTTTCCTCCATGTGCTGTGCTTTCGATGTTTAGTTCGTGTTTATGTGAGACGGCACGAAGGGGCTACGCTTACTCACTCCAGCGTTTTGACAGCGAGTTTCCGCGGTCATGGAGTGAGATGCGTCCATGTGGGCTCGTGCGCGCGGGACAGCATGCTTGGTAATTTAGTTAGTGTGCCTATGTTTACAAGTTTATGTGGCCGATAAAGCTACTATCCTTACTTCGTACATCTGTCCACTAGTTTTCTATCGCAATCGATGCTTCGCTGTTCGAACGAAACTGGGACTTCCTTTGTTTGCCGTCTTTGTGTGCGTTCTACATAGAATGTCGTGGATAAATAATTCGCACGGGACTCAACACTGCCCGGCAAGGAATGCTTAAATATACATTTAAATACGTGTCGTACCTCTCTGTGCGTACACCTCTCATCGCCATTCTTTGTTCCACAAGCGTCGTATATTGGCTTAGCGTCCCGCGATATCGCTGCATCTACGTCACGCACCGTGCATCCGCCTAAAGTGGTGTTTGCATTTCGGCGCAGCTTGTGAATGGCGTAGTGCGTGAACATACTCACAAACAGCCTGACTAATTAGATTATAGTTGACATATGGTACGGCACTGCGCCTTAACGTTTATTTATCCGGAGTTCAAAATTTCGCCAGTTATTAAGATATTGCCTAATGCGAAAATTGAGCGCAGCTCTATACGTGTCTTCATTTCGCGATATATTGGCTGGCGCGGACAATCTGTCTCTTGCGGCAAGTTCCAAACGGAGCGAAGTGTCGCGCGATTTCCTCAATAATCGCCAGATCGCGAGAGGCAGCGCGTGGGTGACGCGGGGGCGCGATTCACAGCAGCCGCCGCAGACAGACCTCCGCTCATGCAGCGCTTTGTTTCCATATATGATATCGGTAGCGTCGTACGTGAACAGACGACACGCGCTACTTTGGCGCCATCTCTCCTCATCCCTCCTCGTCCGCTTTCGGCCTCATGGTTCTGCTGCACCCTCCTCCTCCGCTTTTTTCTTTGCGCTCTCTTCATTATCGCCGTCTTTCATCTCCCGCTGCGCTCCGCGTTCGCTCTTTCATCCTTCGCTGTGCTCCTTCACTCGGTTACGAGGGACGTCGAGGGATGACGCTGATGCCGACGCTCGCTGCAGGAACGGCACCTAAGAGCTGCCGTCTACAAATAGGTCATCATGTCATCGAAATGATATACCATCTTCGCCACCACCATCGTCGCCTTTCTGCTATCGCCGCATGCAGGATCCCCTCTCACTCTCCCAGTTGATTGCCTTACACAAACAAGTTCGTCCGTCCGGTAACGTTTTGTAAAACCGCAGACAATGCTGAATAACCAGCTACCTGCAAAACATCTATTCCTACTTGTAGTGCGGTTTGTTTTTCATCGCTGCAAATGACGGCCCCGCATGTGCTAGCGAAGTATCTTTAAGATACCTGAAAGGAATTCGTTCCCCCTCACATCATTCTTTCATTCATGCAACTTGACGTCGTGGAGAAGACGGCGAGATATTTGTTGCCAGTATTTCTCTTACCACAATAATTCGATCGATCAAATAATCAGCCTGTGGATTTCGGTAAAACCTGCGCAACTCGAGGGCAAATTTAGTAGAAGTATATGTGGTGCCCCTGAAAATGGCAGCGCAAGGCAGCATTCAAGCACTGTCAAAGTCACGGTCAGGGTCAACAGTTACACACGAGATACCTGTGAATTTTCTTTATTCTCCCATAAAGATATAATAAGCTTTCCTATTTATTCCGTCGGACGAAAAAAAAATTTTTTTCGCTTCCACCTTTCGCGATGTTAGTTAACGATACAGTAAAGCATTTAAAATTATTCAGGCTTACTGAGATTCGGTTATAATAGGGGAGCCTCTGGGAGACTACGTCTATATATCGCCGCATTTTCTTCATAATAAGGATCGAATATTTCTTTCTAACATCCACAACCTCCCATCCATACCAACATTGAACGAGGGTGGGTGTTTTGCGTCTAATAAAAGAAGTATACAATGTTTGTTCATGTAGGCCGCTCGACACAACAATAGTGCTTTTCATGAGCTCTATAGGATAGTCTGCTATGCTGGACAGATACCGGCTTCTGTTTTGCATATAATATTTTAGAAATAATGCGAAAGTAATAATAAAGAATTTTGTGTTATTTCTAACATACCCACTCACAGTGAGCGTGGGCCGCCTTTTCGAGTCCGACAAAAGAGATTACTTTTGTGTGTACGGCGTGCGTATGCCCACTCAACAAAAGGACTCGTTGCTGGGAAAGTTGGTGCTTATAACTATAGACAGTCTTTCTTAACGGTCCGAAAAAAAAGTTGACCCACAGAGAAAAGGACACACTCAAAAAGTCATTAACCTCTCTCTTCGTGAACTGTGGCCAACGGCATCCTGGGCTCAAGTGATATATGGCTTTGCAGCGTATGAATAATATATCAGAATAAATGCTTAAATGACCACAGAAAATTGGTAGATTACTGTACACCAAAACGAAGCCAAATACAGTACCTGGTACTAAGGTTCAATAAAAGATGTTAGTGAGGTAAGCCAGGTCATTTTCAAAAATAATACAAATATGCATTTTAATAGGGGCCTAAGACAGGCTTCTATACCTGTCGAAACCTTAGCCTTCAGGCGAAAAATTCGTAAAACGGGAACGCCTGCGCGCAAGGACACAGCTTGGTACAACAGCGCAATGTTTAGTTCACTTCTTTTTTTTTCACTAATTTTCGACAAATGCAGCAGAACAGAATCATTTCAACGATAAGCCCTCCTAGCCCAATGACAATTAAAGACAGCGAAAAGATATCTCCTCCTTCTTTCCAACGTTCACATGATCAAGAGTTACATTCTTAATTCAATACTTGCTGTGTTTGTCGTTTTCGCGTTCTCTGGAACGTGACCTTATACTATTGGGTGAGTTGTTTGGACATGGTTATATTTTCAGTGGAACAACCGAAGATTGTAGTCTACTCCAATAATCTGGTATTTCTGCTGTAAATAGCACTATTCGCGAACAACCTGCCGAATAGCATAATGTCACGTTGTAGTGAAGTTGAAGAACGAGAAACACTGGCAACGTCGAATAAAAAATGTAACGTTCTACAGGGCGAACCTGGGCCCAAGAAGGTAAGCAGCACTCAAGTCGCAACCATAGCGGCTAGCAAGGTATCTGTTGATCTTTCAATCTAAACTCACGGGTCAAGACTGCCTGGCTTTAACGCGGTGATCACTCTTTCTCTATTTGTTCCTTCTATTCCCCCTTTCCCTTACCCTCAGCGTAGGGGCAGCGAACCTCACAGCTCATCAGACCAGAAAGCCATTCGAGCTCTTGTTCAGTACCTGAAGTCAACAGACTCGAGTGCCCGACTGTAGACATCCTGCACCTCGCTTAGTGCACGTGAACGTACGATCAAGACTCGTCTCTTCTCTCTCCTTCTTTCTTTCTTTCCCTTACCCATCCCTTTCCTCACGCGTAGGGTAGCAAACTGGACTAAGTCGTCTTAACCTCCCTGCCTTTCCGTCCTCTCCTCTCACTCTCTCTCTCCTTGCTTTCTCTGTCCCCGTACACCCCGAGCAAAAGCATACGGACCACAACGTTTATTCGTGAGAAGGACGCAGAAACTGAATTTGGCGAGGGCACTGGCAAGCTCGCAATGCCAATTCTGAACTCCATTCCTGAATTTAAGTTTACGCGCATAGGCAGCGAAAAAAAAACAAAACAAATCGCTTTTATTCGAGGAATCCATGGTCCCAGGTGCGTATACCAGAGTAATCTCTCGTGTTCGCGTGCGCATTCGAGAATGTACTGTCGGCGTAGAAAGTTTACGGAGCACGCAATCTCGGGGAAAATCTGAATAAGTCCGCAGTGGAAAGCCCTGGATTTCTTTTTTTTATCATCATCATCATCATCATTACCATCATCAGCCTATATTTACGTCCACTGCAGGACGAAGACCTCTCCCTGCGATCTCCAATTACCCCTGTCTTGCGCTAGCTGATTCCAACTTGCGCCTGCAAATTTCCTAACTTCATCACCCCTCATAGTTTTAAACATTGCGTCAATTGGTTTGCTTTCTAAACTATGACTCACGCACGTCGTCTCATCAAGACTGTGGTGTTGTGTTATTTTCCATTTACCATCTACCTTCGTCGCATCGCACACTTACCTTACTGCTAATAACATCACACGACCTGCATTCTTCCCCCTTTTTTTTCTCCTACCCACCTTCTTCTAGGGCCTTCCTTCGTGTCATTCCCTGCAGAGAAGCATGGTCGAAAATACTCTGGCTAAAAACTCTGCATTTTCAATAAAGAGCTTTCTCTCTCTCTCCGCAGCATGGGCACATCAACCTAGTATTCGGGCTTCTCGCCCGTATGAATATATGCGAACAACATGGCGCGGTCTGTTGAATACAGTATTACTGGCACTCATGGTATATTATTCAAAAGTATCATCTTCACTGGCTCTGCCTCGAACGAGTGTGAGAAAGTGGTCATTTCAATTATTAACAGGGGCACGTGTTTGTGCAGCTAAATCATGAGTCGAGTTCTCAAAGTCAGAGCAGACCACGCAATAATTTCGCGCCTGGGTATAATAACTCCGGGAAAACCCATGGGCGAAACTAAGTCGACTGAGCGGCACTCACAATTATAATACTCACCTGCGTGCGCTGTCGTATTTTTCTTAAATTTTTATTTTATTTTTCTAGGGGGGGGGGGGGGCATAGCTTTGAGAGAGAGGTATAAGCAAATCCAAGGTATAGTTAAGCAGGACTGAGCCTGGTTGGGTACCCTACATTGGGGGAAGGGGGGGGGGGAGGTTAAGAGAAGGAGAGGAAGTAAACAGTTGATGTGCATAGGAGTAGCTCACTTAACTGAAAGTTCACAGTTCTGTGTCACAGACGGTCGCCCAGTCCCGTTGCTTTCAGGAATGGCAGCAGTGCATTCGTGGCCTTCCGCACCTGTGGCAGGCGAGACCAAGGTTTTAATATCTTTACAACACGAAATGTTTTCCGTCTAACTGGATTACGCGTTTTGGCAGGATTATCACTATTGGGATGTACGTGAGAGCTCTCATCCGCGATACGCTTGCTGCATTAGAAACTTGGCGAACGTTGTCGCTAACTCGTCAGCGAGAAAGGTCGGTGTAATGAGAATATGCTACGTCACCTGAACGGCATAGTAGGTCGACGTATCTATTTGTGAACCTCTGGAATGTATACGGAGACACATGCATGTGTAAACAGCGCATGTATTTCTGCGGTACGATTCGATTCGACCGTCGACCTGGCCGAACTCAACATTGTCGCTGTCACCTGCGTAAGTGTTGCTTTGTTTCCTGGGCACTAACTTGCCACGTAAAAGAAGGTCCGGAGCTCAATTCACAACGCCGTTCGTTCATGAGAGCTGCTTCCTATGGGCCGTTCGCCATCACTAATGACATATTCAACACCAGAACTGCATGGCTGGCGCCTGTCATTTCGAAGCGTGCGCCTCCCAATGGCTAGATCAAAGAAAGTAAAAAAAAAATCGAAGAACAAACACTGGCGAGAGTGCGGATTCAATCATGTCGGTGGCAGAGAGCGTAGTCATAACAGATCCATGATGTTTGACAGCGCGAGCTTAGACAAAGGACGGCGAAAGATGCGACAAACGGAGACAGCGCTTGGCTTCGTTCGCCGCCTCTTTCGCCGTTCTTTGTCTAAGCTCACACTGTCTAACATCATGGATCAACATCAATTTAGCCCTGTCGCAAACCTTACTATAGTCACAACATAACGTTAATAGCTTATGAAAGCAGCAGGCCAAATGACGTCGCAACAGAAACGGGCCATTAAATGCAAGTGACGCAAAAGAAGCAAGGTATGCGCCTGCGTTCGGCCCGTCGTAAAAGCAGCCGTCCAACGCGTTTATAAATTCTCTCAGTATCCAGGAGCCGGAGCAGTCTTCTTTCAGACGGCTTACACGTCGCGTTGAACGTAGCTTCGAACCACGTGTCTCCTGCGCTAGCTTAATTTGGTGGATACCTTGTGCGAATGCAAAGGCGCAGCGTCAGCGTAATTGACGCGAGCTCTGACAAAATATCCGGCTCATGTTTGTGAAAGTATATGCCGATAGTACCTCCAATTGCAACAATTTTTCAAACAAGAAAGCTGTCAAAAAAGAAATCGTCGCTAACAACTTACCTTCCTCAGAAGTGAAAAGTTTAGGATATACATGCCCGTAATGGTGATCACACTGCATTCCAGATTTACTGGTTCCGCAGCGAAGATGCAACAAAGTTAGAGTGTTTTTATTTGGAAATGCTAATGAGCGCAAAATGAATACGAAGGCAAGACAGATGTAAAAACATGCATACAAGACGAACGCTCGTTTACGAAGGAAGGAAGGAAAGAGTGGAGAAGGAAAGGCAGGGAGGTTAACCAGTTCAGAACAACCGGTTTGCTACCCTACACATGGGGAGGAGAGAGAGAGAGCACACAGCACAGCACACACATCGTCAGTCACAGTCCGTCACTCTTGCGTGGTCTCGTTTACGAAAGTTACCTACATGCTTCTATACCTCCTCCTTCGTCATTAATTTCGCGCTCATTAATCTTTCCAACAAACATGCAGTATCTAGCCCACCAAAGAACAATCTTTACCATTGTTTTTTCTCAGAATTCGTGCTCCGAGAACTTTTTGCGGTCGACTGCATACAACGTGTTGGCTTGTCACAGCTCCAACTATATCCTCGGAGACTAGCGAAGTACTTCGAACGTACTGCTGCCCTACGGCGATTCGCGCTGCGAATGAATGCCTAACTTCGCTGCTGGTTCGGCAACTCCGAGTATAGTCAAGGCGATGCGACACCTTGCGGGCGGCGTTGTAGGGCGGAGAACGACCATGCCGACGTGGCGTGCTGCTGAGAAGCGCAAGAGTGCACGTGCCTGAATGCTCGGCGCCCTGCGCCCCCTTGCGTTATAGCATCGCCGCACTCTTCCGTCGTGCGAAAAAAGAAAAAGAAAAGAAGACAGGGACGCACGCGCGCGCATATTGGAATCCCCCGCCGTCAAGCGTGCTACTACACCTCTCTGACTCGAAACATTAGAGAATGAGAAAGGGGTGACACGAGCGCATAGCGGCCCTCGCTTTGCATGTTCGCGGTGCGAGTTACAATTCGAATCCCTTTGTGGCAGTACACCGGTGGGTGGCGGCGTCGGGCGCCACCACCTTCCATTTCACCGATTCGGCTTTTGTCGCACTGTCAGGACGCGCGCCGAAGGCGAAATACGGCTGTTGTAAAGTGCATCTCGCACGCGGGCACGAGGAGGAAAGGAACGAATGACGCGAGGAGAAAGGCGAGCGGAGGACGATAGAGGCGTAAAAGAAAGCGAAACGCGGGCCGTCGGAAAGTGCTCCGTTGCAGACGGTGCGCTTCAAGCTGCAATAAATCACACTGAAAGAGGATGAAGGAATTCGGCGGTCGCATAACTTCTTTTTGCGCTCCTCCACCTCCCTCTTTCCTCCACTTCTTCTATTCGTTGTCCATTTTATTTCTTCTTCTATCTCTCTCTCTCTCTCTCTCGTGCTTCTCACGCGCAAGGCGTTTTCCGGGGCTAGAATCTGGCACTTTGTTTGTGGTTCAGTTTGTTCCCTTTCAGGTCTCGCGGCTCCAGATTTAGATTCTTGCTCCTTTTTTTTCTCTCTCTCTTTCTGTCCTTCCACTTACTTCTTTCGGCCGTATCTCGGGCTTCTTCTTCTCCTTCTCCTCCTGCTTCTGGTCGCGGGAGTGCGGTTGACACTTTGGCTCGCAGTTGTGCCTCTCTCGAGTCGCTGCCGCTGCGCGATCCACTTTTTTTTTCGTTAGTTCTTCTTTTTTTATTCGCTATAGACTGCTTCACTCCACATCCCATCCCTCCTCCTCCTCCTCCTCCCGTACTCATCCTCCTCTTCCTTTCCCTCTGAGAGTTTATGCTCCCATCGCGCGTGCCACCACTTTCCCCCCGCCGCAACCTCTCCCTCGCTTTACTTCTCGCCGTCGCCCCCGTTGGAATCGAGGCCTGCATTCTTGATGTAA
Source organism: Dermacentor silvarum (assembly GCF_013339745.2). Taxonomy (NCBI): domain Eukaryota; kingdom Metazoa; phylum Arthropoda; class Arachnida; order Ixodida; family Ixodidae; genus Dermacentor; species Dermacentor silvarum. The sequence goes on along the minus strand of NC_051159.1, from coordinate 35,835,270 downwards.
CGTCCGCGCTTCTGATTGGATTTGCCGCGCAGCTTTGCGGTGAAAGTGGACGAATTATTTGGCCGCCATCGCGGGCGGCCTCGCAAGTGCTTCCTTTCCCGTGAATCGCGCTTCCTGAGCGCGCGAGCGCGTGCGCAATTTTTCTTTCTTTACTCACTTCTCCCTCCCCTCTCTCTTTATTTCTTCCTTTCGTATATATTTTTTTATTTTTATAGTTCTTCGCTGGCTTTCTTGGGGTGGTGCGACGCCTTCGCACGTTGGTCCTTGAGAGAGGGAAACAAATTTAGACGCATGCGAAGCCGAAGAGGCTCTCTATACGCCCGGCGTAGCCTCGCAATGCGCGATGGAGATCGTAAGGCATGATACGGCAGATCCCTACAGACTTGACGCACCTTGCGAACGACTATGGGCGCGCGCCGATGTTCTTCACAACGCCCCCCTCTCTATCTCTATCGCGCTGTAGTTGGCTCATCGCAGCCTCTGCTCTGCTGGGATGTTCAGCGTACATTGTCAACATTTTTGTTATCTTTGTTTCGATCCTGTTAGGACGCTTTCGCTCCTAGTCCGCTTTACGGGGCGTGTGCACATGGTTCTGTAATGTATGTTGCGCCCGATTTGCAATTGAGTGCCTTGGTTCGCAGTCTTATGTAGAAAGAACGCACCATAGTGGTCGTATTTCGTAATGATCGATCTCAATTGCCGTTCTTTTATTTTCATCGTTCGTCACTGCGTGTGGCCGACAACGGCGATAACGGTGGTGCGTCGGCGTGTGAGCCATTGACGAAGTTCGAAAAGAATGAAACATTTTATGAATCGTTATAAAATGTGGTCACACGGTCGTTTTTTGTAACGATTATATTGCTTGTGTCCGTTCTATTCATTTCTTGTGATACTTACTGTCCAGTGGCCGATGCCAGTGACAATGGAGGCATGGCATCGTGGGAGTCACTGACAGCACAAGAAGAGTGGAAAAAATGGATGGAATTGTTACCAAATGGGGCCTCAATAGCCATGATTTATAACGATCGTTTTTATTGCGATTGCTTTTATTTGCTATCTCTTTATTTGCTTGTGGCCGATCCCGGTGATAGCGGGGTCATGGCTTCACTCGAGCCAATGATCAAAAGCCATAAAAATCGAAAATAAAATTAACAAACAAAATGAAAACAACTCGCTGTATAACGGAAATTTAAAACTAGAGCCTACCAACTATCAGTGCACACTAATCATCCTTACGCTATTTTGCCCTACACCACATGAGTTAACGTATTAAAGTTCTAATAGTTCTAATAGTTCCCAGCACAATGAGCGGAATAGGATTCAATCACAAGTTTGCATAGACTGTCAATCAGCCGACTCTTTCCAGCAATAGCTGGAAACATCTTTTACATAAGTATTGTACAAGGTCTTATATAATATTTTGCACTGTAGTGAATGTGTTATTCTGTACATATTTGTATTATTTATCCAAACCTGTAACAGCCCGACAAGGCTTACAGTACTGAGGGGAAAAAAAAGAAATGCTTACAAAATATATTTTAAGGAGTGAATAGACATTGGCCGCCGAGCTTGGATCGGTCAACTTCACGATCACGTGCCCTTATGTGCGTGGGTGGCTTACTGGTGCACAATTTGCACTGGGTTCTTGTTTTCTGCGTCTGTAGTTATGTCGTCGAAATCAGGGTCATATAGGCAGTGAGAACTGTCCAGATGGCGTTCCGGCTACTTCAGCTTCCTACAATATCTGTTGATACCAGCCGCTTGGCCTAGGACATAAATGAGTTGCCATTCTGAACAGCAACATGCGCGCGCCGGCCTCATGGCTTGCTTGAAGCTGATAAGCGAGCTTGCTTGTCATGGCAGCGATCCACGGCAGCAATCCACGGCAGAGGTCCAACGTATATACGGTATGCCCAGTTGTAGTACGTATACGTATATAATCTGCAGAACGTAGAAACGCTTGCCTTCGATATCGACGCTGGTTAAGAGAGCAGCATGAACGCGCAACGTCTTCTGAAAGATATGGTTCCTCCGCTCGCTAAGCTATGACATCTGACGGTGCACAAGAGCAGTTTTAGGAGCGAAGCACCTTATGCGCCCGGGCAGTTGGCGTCTCCTGTCGTGATCGTCGTCGTAGTCATCGTTGTCGTCGAAGTCGTAGGTAAGCAAGCGGCTCGTGCTCGAGCTCGGCACGCGCTCGTTCCACTGCTCCCGCGTTCTTCGTCGTCGTCGTCTTCCACAGCTGGCTGCGTTGCCGCTCGTCATTCCAGCCTAGAATCTCACCTCTCTTCTGTCGTCTTAATGGGGAAGCCGCGTTTACGGGGTTATGACAAGAACCTCCTTGGGTTATGAGCCATTGCTTAAGGCAGTATGATCCCATTAGCGGTGCAGCACTGCATGCTTCGCACCTCCTGAGATTTCACGTTAGTGGAGCTGCATTTCGGTCATTCGAGCACCGAGTTTTGGTTGTCTATGACGACTACTCTAATTTTCCAGAAGTCGAGCACCTGAAGGAGAGCTCTGTAACAACTGTATGTCATTCATAAACTACGTCATGATTATTGCAAAACATGGATTACCACTAGAAGTTTGCAGTGATGGCGGCCCGCAGTTTGCGTCAAAAGGGTTTAAAGATTTTATTGCGATAGCAATTATATGGAAACTCAAAAGCAGATTTCTGCCGTCGGCGTCGCCGTCGCCGTAAGGTTCCGTATGACGTCAATGGAGATGAAATCGTCGCCGCGCGCCGAACGCTGTATGTGCGAGTGAAAGGGCGCGAGGGACGCGCGCTTTCACGGGGAGTGAACGCACGGCGGAGAACAAACGCGCGTTCTGCTCTGTGCTCCCTTAAGGGCTGCAGAAGTAGGCGTCTCTTTCCTCTTCTACAATCACCATATATGTAGAGCAAACGTGCCTTCTTCCGACGCACGAAAGGCCGTGTGGGGAGGGGGAGGGAAGGGAGGCGACGTTCAGCTGCGGCACCAAGTGCCTATTTATATAAGAGCCTCCGGCAACAGTCACCAACGCCGCACGCATTTTGAGCGAACGCGGGCAAAACGCCGACGGCGTCGACAACAGTTCTGCGTGTTGCCGGTGCTGCTGCATGTCCAAGTTTATACAGCTGATAAAGCTGCTATCATTACTCCGTATAGCTCTCTTCAAATTTGCTATCGCAATTGATGCTTCACCTTTCAGGTGAAACTGCGACAACTTTTTATTAAGGCTACAGCCTTATGGTGTCGATGTTGTCACCTATAAGCACCCTTGGCGATGCCCTTGGCGGTGACCTCGGCGAAACCAACGTTACTAGATTACCTCTTAAGTAATCTAGTAATGGTGGGCGAAACTGCGATGTGACGAAAAATGGCCGACGCCACGAAAAGTGCTCGAATTGACGTCACATTTCTCAGCGAGGTTCCTGTAAACAAAGTAAATTAGTGGCTTTGAAAAGAAAATTTGTTACATTTCGGTATTGGCGGGAATCAAACACGGGCCTCCGGGGCGCGAGACAAGCACGCTTGCCTGAAGCCACGGCTGCTCCACGGTTCTGGCTTACTAAATGTGTGCCTAGTGCGTGCGTGATTGCACACGTCACGTAGCAGCCATCTCGCTGACTAAAGGTGTGGCCTAGTGCGTGCACTAACATGCTGCACTTTAGGTACTGCGTTAAGTGTTCATATGCGGCGTTCAGGAGCTCGGCTTAGTGTCACACATGTAGCTCTCGTCTTCTTCCCATTTGGCTACTTGCCCGTAAACTTATGCATTACAATATGTCGTACATACGAAGTTAACCCCGTTTGTTAACCTCACTATACCAAATGTTCAAAAGTCTTTCGACTTCTGTAGTGTTACGCGGAGGTGTAATCCCGAACTTTGTTAAGCGAGCTGTAATCCTCTGGTCGGGTGTTGGGGACGCGGAAAACTAACCACATCAGCTTGGCCGGCGTCGTGTCACGTTTCCCCCCGGTACGGTGCAAATTCTTTCCGTCGTAAGGCTCCGCGTTACCGGTGTCTATGAGCAACATTTTTCACGTGACGTACATATTTAATTTTGTAGCATTTTAATTTCGAATAATCGCAAGCGTCAATGTCGCGTGAACGCTGCTAACCAAGATGCCGAGCAAACTCGAGACATCGAATGCAAGCGAGAACAGCGACGAGCAGAGAGAATCGTACAACGCAGCGGAAGGAAAAGTTGCACGATAGGGACGGAAAAGTAGAAGGAAAGGCAAGGGCAAGTAGTATGAAAGGGAAGGAAAGGGAGTAGGAAAGGGAAGCAAAAGTAGTAGGTCAGCTACACACACGACAAACTTCGCTTACCCCCCTTTTCTCGGCAGGGGAAGCGCTGGTAATTTTATTTTAGAAGTGCACTTAAGTTACATTAGTTTCCTGCGGGACACTTCTACACATTCTCCAGGTGTTAACCTTGCGAAGACTTTCTACGTGCTTTAAAGTAAAGGTTTTCTTTGAAAGGTGGTTGGAAATTTTAATAAATTCAGACGTCATGTCTCTGTTTGCACGCCCCTTCACTTTGCCATGGATCGCCGGAAAGCGATATACAACCGCTTGCGGTTTTTCACATTTTGAAGAGCGAAAGAATTCAACCAATCTGGGTGCCTCGCATGAAACACCACAGGGGTTGCCCTTTATATATACATTTTTTTTCGCATTATTAACGTTCTTCTCTCTACCTAAATGAAACGTATCAACAAGGCTTCGGTTAACATATAGATCCCAACAACTGCGTTGGAACTGCCGTAATATTTACCCGCCGCGGTGGCTTAGCGGCAATAGCGTTGAGCTGCTAAGCACGAGGTCACGGGTTCGCTAGGAGGCAGAGGCGGCCGCATTTCGACGGGGGCCAAATGCGAAAATGCTCGTGTACTGATATTTAGGTGCACGTTGAAGAACCTCCAGGTGGACAAAATTAATCCGGAGTCCCCCCACTACGGCGTGCCTTATAATGATTTCGTGGTATTGGCCCGTAAAACCCGAGAATTTATTTCAAACACGCGCTCGCTCAAGTGCATAGGCGTGCATACAATATAGAAGACTCACTAGTAACTATTCTACCTTTACAGATGTCACTACGCCCAAGTGCGCATGCGCTGTCGGTGGTATCGGTAGCGCCGATGGCAGAACGGTAACCCTGTGATAAGTTGATAGCGTCATCTACTCCCCGACTTCCACGCCACATCTGCGACGCAGCGTTATTGCGATTGTGACCGTAGATGTTTTCGTGCTTCCCTGGCCTTCTGGTGCTTTTGTAGTATGACTGCAGTGAGTGGCCAGAATTGCACCGCGTTAGATAACAATAGGTGGCGCATTATAAGGTGAAAAGAAAACAACAAGAACGTCGTGCAGTTTGCCCCTTTTATACAACGATAACCCCCTATCTTTATAGCCTACAGGTGTTGCATGCCTCGCCAGGCCGAGAAACATCGAAGAAAGCTATCTACACATTTCGTGACCAAAAGTTGCGTGTAGCACATTCGCTTCTAGCCGCAAGATATAATACAGGGGAACGTTTATTCGTGCTGCCTTGCATCACCTTCTCTTTATATATTCGGTAATTTTTCTGGAGAACCGAGTGTAAATTTGCGCTCTCTATGATCAACGTCATCGCGCATTCGCTCGCTGTTGGTGCGGGCTATATGATCCTGCACTTCCTGATGTCGTCTCTCGCTTGAGTCAAACCAGCATTTGGGCGAAAACGTGGCTGCGGAGGCGAAAATTCTCTTGCCGTCTTTGTGCAATAGCTCAAGGCGTGCGCTTCACTCATTCACCGAGGCGTCTTCTAAGGGAAGGAGAAAACGAAAAAAAGGAAAAAAAAAACGGCAGAATACAAGCGAATGGCGTGCGCGATGGTTTGTGTACATCGACCCACAGCGATGCTGACACGATGCCGCGCGTGTCGTGACAGAATATCGCACCGCCACGCTCGCGCGTGGTCCCTCGTGTTTCCGCACGGCACCCATCCGTTGGAAAACCACCACCTTCTCCGCCCAGCCCTACACCATTTCGCCGCGTTTTATTTCTCTCGTCTCACACGCCCTATTCACGTATACTACATAAAGTCCGCGCGCGCACACGTGTCTGTGTATGTGTGCGCAAAAGCGCCCTTGCCGAATGAAAGCGAGCTGAGCGTATCACGATTCCTTGCGCGCCGCGCAATCCAGCCAGCTCCTCCCCCTCGCCCAGCCAGCCCACCCTACTACATCCCTCGATCACGTCGCTGCGCGGCAGTGCACTTTCGGCTGGAAAAGCGTGCGCCCGAATTGCACAATGGCGCGGGCAAGGGGCGCATGAATTCCTCGTAATACGCTTTTAATGCTTCCGTTGAAAGGGAGACGAACGGCGCTCGAGTCGCCCTCGCGCGATCATGACTCCCGTTTGTGTACCGGACCGAGCGTCTCCCCTTCATTTACCGCCACTCGCGCTTTGCCCGACCTCACGAACGCCGGCGCGCGAACAGAGGTACGGGCAGACGTAGAAACAGACGAACCAACAGACGAACGAACAGGCGTATGAACATATGAATAAACAGACGAACAAACAGACGCACAAACAGAAGGACTCGCACCCCGCAAAGAGCAAAAGACTGCCACTCTCGCATTCCTAAGCCCACGCAAACAACGGTGTACGTTTCCATTACAGATGCGTCGGTCACGATTTTCTTCGTGTACCGGGGCGGAATTTTACACCTTGTCGCCGGTCTGCCTAATGCCTGTCATTCTGGACTGACTACGTGTTCTCCGCCTAGTCCCTTTTTTTCTTTTTTTTTTTCGACGCTCGTCTAAGTTACAGCCACGCACGTATGGGGTTCCGTGGCGGAGCGGGAGAGTCTGTCATCAGCCTCAACGCGAGAAATCTTCACCAACAACGCGGAACAAACGATGCCAAAATTCCAACCTCCGCGGTTCAGGTTTGCCGCTCAGCTGTTTCCCTGGTGAGCTCTCTGGTTTCTTGTTTTTGTTGTTTCTTTACTCTTTCTTCAATGTTCTTACTTTCCTCATTTCTTTCTTGACATTACCTTGCAGCGTTTGGCTCACTTTGTGCAGAAAAAATAAGATCCGGCTTGAAAAGGAGCGACGGGCGTGGTTGTGGCAGAAAATATCGGTGAGCTGTCGCCAGGAGCTGAGCCGCTCTGATCTTTCTCCAAAATGGCAACGAGCAGTTAGTTGCTGGGAGCCACCGTCTAGACTTTTGGCTGCTGCCGCTGTCAGCGACCTTAAGGGATGGCTGGTAACTGTGAGACCGAAAACGTTTTGCCGGTCTAACATTAGTTCCTCTGGAGTCACGCGGCTCGCGAAATATGTGTGCGCGACGCGGTTGAGTTGCTACTTTTTGAGCTACAAACGAGCTTCCGACAACGGTTGCAAGTTCTCTGCAAAGAGGCGAATAATTCAACGCTTCCGGACAAATGACTTACCCACTGGGAAGGAATACTGGTGTGGTCATTTATCACTGCAACTGACCTTAGCTGCTGCTGAACTAATTTCTGTAGAAAAGTGATGTTATAAACACAATATAAAAAATTAAATTCTGAAATATTATGTGACAAAAGTACGATCTGATTATGAGACACGCCGCAGAAAGTACTTCGGCTTCTTTTTGATCACCGGTGGTTATTTAACATTCGCCTAAATTTAAGTTCACGAGCGTTTTAGCTCTTCCTAGTCAGGCCATTAGGGATGACTACAGTGCACGGTGGAAGTACAGCTTGTGTACATGCAGATGCGGTTTTTTGCGGGCTCAGAGGCATGTTCCGGAGTCGGCAGTACAAGGGTATGCGCTGCATTGCTCTGAACTCTATGGCGGTGGCTCAGGATGACATAGGTGATATATGGTTCCTAATCTACGCCGATGGTATACTGCTGTGGAGTACACACGAGAACGTGGTCATGGCGGGTAGTATTGCTGAATGTTCACGTAGGATAACTGCTGGACTGAGTTCCCGGTTGTGTCTGAGGCAGAGGTAAGTATGCTGTAAACTTTCGCAGGCGTTTTGAGTGACATATGCGAAATTTGGCATAATTTAAAGCCACCTCCATTTTTTTCATGCCTGTTTTTCTTCTTTCGTTGAATACAAGATCTTTGGAGACTTCAGATCGATTTGGGGATCGTGGAACTTGGGTATCTGGCCTCGATCGTCTCGTCAAATTAGATGATTTGAGGCCTTCTATGGTGCACCTAGGACAACGAAAAAGGCATCAAAATGAAGCTTGGAACAAAACAGGCGCACCAAGATAACGTAGAGCTATGTACAAAGCAGTAATAATGCGTAATTACCACAAACAGACTGAAAAGAAACCCAGATGCGCTCGTTCAAACTACGCGCGCACACCTGAAACGGGAACCGGAAGTATTGCTTCCATAAACGAGAAGTATTGGCCGATCCCGAAGACAGTGCAGTCTAAAAATTTGGGCCGATCTCGAAGGTTGAATGAATTCTGGGGTTTTATGAGCCAAAACCACGATTTGATTATGATGCACGCCGTTGTGGGGGGACTCCGGATTAATTTTGACCGCCAGGGGATCTTTAACGTACCCCAAAAGCACGGGACACGGGCGTTTCTGCATTTCGCCCCCATCTTAATGCGGCCGCCGGGGTTGGGATTCGATCCCGCGATGTCGTGCTTAGCAGCGCGACACCATAGCCACTAAGCCACCGCGGCGGCTTATCTCGAAGGTTATGGGAGTCTAAACAACAAGCCACATGGGCCACTAATTCGCCCAAGAAGACCTTGTCTGTCCTCGATGTCAACCGCTATTGCCTAGTCTTGTGTTTTCTTTTGTAGCGAAGCTGTATACCTCTCGTTGGTCGGAAAATTTCGTGGCGTAAACACTAAACTCCAGGATAACAATTGAAGGCAAATGGCATATATTTCTTTGCAATCAGGCAAATAAATGTATGCCCTTGTATCTCTCTCTCTCTCTCTCTCTCTCTCTCTATATATATATATATATATATATATATATATATATATATATATATATACTTAGTAACGTCCCCGAGCTTTGATATATAAAAGGGAGACCCATCTAGCAACTGATTCAGTTCAGTCTAAGACTGCCATGGGTAGACCACGGAATTTAAAGACACCAGAAGAACAGCGTGAATACAATGATCGACCATGTGTGGTGTTTGAAACAGCTTTGCAGGACATTCACGTTGGCGGGGCGGGATGGCGGCTAAGCTTTTTTTTTTCTCTATAGTCGTGTGTGACTATTCGGGACGCCTTTCTTACATTCATATTGCCGGGCCCAACGTATGACCTATGAATGTTCCCTGTAGGTCTCTCTTGCTAACCACGTTATAGGTGCTGGCGGAGTGAGTGAGTGAGTACGAACTTTATTGAGGTCCTGAGGAGAAAGAGGTGCTGGCGGAAAACAGCTCAGTGTATAATGCAGATGCTATAAATTGGACAGAAAACATTCCGTGCTGACTTACATCTGGCGTTAAATGTTTTTTTTTATCATTGTTCCTCGTTCATTGCGATGAAGCAATGAATAAGCGTACACAGCTTAAACTTTCGCCAACGTGCTCGCTATCAGCAGTCACTCGGCTAATTATTGCCTCGTTGCAATAGAAATAGGCGGCAGGGGAAGCGCGAGTTGTTAATAAGCGCACTTTTCTGTGTTTCTCTCTCTCCACCGGCGGTCTTTGATGCGCCATTTTTTTTCTGCGACAAGCTTAACTGGACCGACTGGCTTCCCACCTACAGACTGCTGATCACGTTACGTTCGCTAAGCCTGAAGAGGTATAGTCACTCGCACGACACGCGGCTAACTACTATTCGGCCTCACCTTTACGGCAGCAGCTTGATTAAAGAGAAATGAGTTTCATCTGTCCGTGACTCCGTAATGAATGAGCTCGTTTAACACGTACTCCGAATCGAGACGCACGTAATGGCAAGCGTTATTCGAAATGCAGCTTGTTGCGCGTATCGTTGACACGCTACTTGCTGTTCGCCGCGGATATATGCGCAGGTGAAGTCATGCAGCACGCATGCAGTATAGGCTGCACGAACGCATCGTGGGGGTCCATAGATCGTGCGAGCTACGTCATTAATTTTGCATTCGCGAAACTGACTCTCCGAAAAAAAAAAAGAACCTTTGCCTCCCGACATGCACACTGGACTTGCGAGGCAACCTGTTCGAGATAATGGCAACCCTCTGCCAGAGCGGAAATGGTTCGTCAATTAAAACACAGCGGGGTGGCGAATCGGGGGAAAGGGAAAAAAAAAAACACCCCGTGTGGAGCCATATGCGATTTCGCCTGGTCTCTTTTTTTTTTATCTCGACATTTTCTCTTTTAATTTCACGCTGAGGATCTTCGGTGTCCGAACGAGTGTCGCCGGATTAATAACGACTCGAGAGAAAAAGAAGCGCCCGCGCGCGGGCAATCAGGCAGTGAGCTTTTATTAGCGCATCGCAGGCGCCTCTTAATTTGAGCGTCATTACTCTTCTTCTGCATTATTGATAGGGAAAAGCAGACTGTGCTCCCGCCGATATGCGCAGCTGCGCGAACGTTGGCCGCAAGAACTGCCGAAGCCGAAAGCGCAAGCAAGCTCTCTCTCTCTCTCGTTATCTCTATAGCACTCGAGAAAGGGCAAACCAGGCTGGCCGCTGGGGTAGTAAAGGGTTCTCCGCTACTGTGCGGTAGGGGCTCTGAATTATCGTCGGCCACCAATGGGGAGCATTCGTCATTGTCACAGAAGCGCCATGGCTTAGAGGGGAGAGGCCCGTGGCTCCCCCGTCTGGCCCCTAGTTCGATGTATCCTTTCCCTCGGCGCGCGGGCCTTCTCGTGCGGCGGCAATTTATCACAGCCGTCATTAGTAGGCAACGGAACACGACCACCTTCGCGCGCCGCCAACTTATCCTCGAATGCGGAAACAGTGCCTCGGCCAGCCGCTGCTCGAGCTGCCACTCGGGCCCGTGGCGCGAACGCCGAAGCCGTTGCCCGGGTCACGTGGGATATGGAGATTGTTTTGAGAGTCAGCCTAGGGAGGACGGTTTCGTAACTGCGTAGAACAGCCACTTTGGACAGGGTTACAAGCATACGGTATAGTAGTAGCGAACATTGTACTCGTCTGGGCTTGAGAAACAGAGAACTGGAGTCCACGTTACACTATTATGGGCTAGAGGCACGAAGGGAATTGGAATGCGCATTATGCTCTTCGGGGCTGTACTTAGGTAAGGAATAGGCGTTAACATGCTCTGCTCTTCAGGACATAGGGAATGGGAAATCATGCAGCGCTCCCCAGCGTTACTCTCTAACATTAATCACTTCAAGGCTCCATAAAGATAGGGAATATTAACTCACATTACGCTCTTCTGCGGTCGTGCTTGGTACTTTCTGTCATTCTTACGTCTCGTCTCTAGGGAATACAAACAAGCTGATATGGGTCCCGCTATACACACGCCAGAAATTTCACTGCTTTGTCCTCACTTGGCTGCTCCAGTGTAGTCACGCTTTAGAGACCTATCCAGCCGGTGAGATGAAAGAAATCAGAGAGAGGGGAAAAATGAATGCTAATGGCAGGCAGATGGGTAAGCCTGATGAAACCAAACGATGGCTGCTACAAATTTAGCAGCCATCGTTTGTTGGCTTGCCATGCCTTGGTTTACGGCGTGTGCCTGTAGTTGAAAATTGTAGGCATCCTGTAGTCGTGACATGTAAACAATCTCCATGTCGCTATGACTGTCGGATGCCATGCAAGTGTTCAAAATATTAAGGACGATTTACTGTGCAGTGAGTTGCATTCGTTGTTGCCTCGTATTTTTCTCCCTTGCTCTCTCTCTTTCGCAAGTATGAATTGCTGTTTTTCGGGTGTTAAACTGTCCTTCTATAATAATGTTTTATTAGGTGAATTCCTATAAATAAAATGGATTAGCCGGGAGGTTGCTTCCTGCAAGCTCTGCGTTTGGATTCCAGTTAACTTATATACTCACCTATGCCGCAGACTCCGGCGTTGTTCGTCGAAACGGGAACAGTGGTGGAGCAAAAGCTTTGTGATCTTACATCTGCACTACGCCCACATGGGAGCGTCTTCTAAGCTCCTGGGAGCATGCCCTCACCCCTCATAAATGTAAAAGCCAGACTAACGCTTCTTCAGTGGCTGAAGGAAACGCGCTCGTATGGTCACCTACAGTAGACAGGCTACGCCTTAATTATCTAAGGCTTATCATCAGTAAGAACGCTTGCCCGATCTCTTCGTTTCTTTATTAACGTCTTTCCCTCCCCACGCGTAGGGTAGCAAACTGAACAGCGCCTAGTTAATTGCACTGCTTTTCCTTCCATCTTTCTCTCCACAGAAAAAAAAGGAGGTCTACTGTTCTGCTTATCACAAGTGAAGGATACTGTTATAATTATTACCCGAACGTTACCCATGTAACAACCAGCAAAATAGGCATAACTGGAAATCTCTAGGAGAGGCCTTCGTCCTGCAGGGGAAACAAAGTAAGACGAAGATCAGCAATATGGTGATTATCACAATCAATGCTGGACAGATATTAGTAAAAGCACACACAGCGAGACAAAACGGGTTGTGTTAGTGTTCGTTTATGACTTCTACTCTAACTACCGGATGAAATTAGCAAATTATATATTGAATGAAATGAATGAATCAATCAGTCAGTCCGTTGTTCAAACGTGTCCCTGTTACTGCAAGTGCTCAGGTAATGGTGTGTTGGTGTAATGGCTCGATTAATGATGTACGTAACACTAGCATAACTATAAATAAATAAATAAATAAATAAATAAATAAATAAATAAATAAATAAATAAATAAATAAATAAATAAATAAATAAATTAGACGAAACGAAACGAGAAATAAGAAGAAAGAGAGAAAGGAAAACGCTGACGTAACATGAAAAACAGATGCGACACACAACCGCTCACGTGAAAAATGAAGTTCACACCATGAAATGTCTGTATCAAGACACAAATTATCGTGCTGAAAGACGGAACGGGAGAATTCATTTATTACGAGAGAGCGGGTACGTAGGTCTGCGCTGGCATGTTACAGCTTGCAACCCTTTACTATGGAAGTGGGGGAGGGGGGGGGGGGAACCTAAGGGAAAAATGTGAAAACAACATTTAAAAAAAAAAGGTCCCACAGGCTGAAGTCTCCCATGAAAGCACGTGATGCACAATTTTGATCAGATACACGCGATCGCCACATGTGCAACCTACACTGTGGGCGGGGCAACGCTAAACGTCCTCATATTACGCAAATGGGGTAAGCGACTAGCTTTTTAAGCCATTAATTATCGAGAAGTCAACGCCACGAGCAAGCGCGCAGAATGTAGCGATAGAATAAGGCTGCACATGAGGTGCGCCCAACGGGCGATGCCGGTTATCATATACGGAAGGGTTTATTGCCTCTTCCGTATACCCGACATTGCCTGTAGCTTATTGCACCCCCGTAGGCCTAAAACACCAACATCATCGCCTCTGCAACGAGCAATACCGTCGCAGAGCACTTCAGGCAGCGGAACTTCTCAAGAATATTTTTTTTTCAGAAAACACTTTGCGGCAAAGCGCGTATCAGACGCGAGGCAAAAGCTCGAGTCGCTGCCGATACTTCCCGCAATAGCCGTCTTTCTGATATTCATGAAGCAAATAATTGCCGCCTCCCTAAGCACTGTTCTTAGACTTCGAACCAAACTAATTCATGTCTCTCTGCGCCCGTCTAAGAAATTAGTGAAACATGCGAGCACCCTCCGATTAATGAGAGGTACCCAAGTTCGTATAGTTCTTTCCATTAGCACAACTCCCAATTTGCTTGACAAATGACGCTTTTATGAACGCATTGAAGCCCTCGGGCTACCGCCGTCGAACCACACCTTGAGCGCTGCGGCTCGACAGAGGAAAAGTTGGGGAACCAGTGATGTACATTACTATACTGTTGTGGTGGAACGAGGGTCACAGACGTGATAAAGAAAATGAACAAAAAAATACATCATATAGAAAAATAAGCCGTGCGCTGCTATAGGTGCTGTGGGGCTCATCTAAAGAGCGTAAAAGCGTCCATTCTTCGTGATTATCGCATACCGGATCTGAGCGAAGGCGCTACATTGAGCTGCGTTTTAATAGCTTCCCCGTAATTATACGTTTGTGCCCCTTTTCAGCGCGGGTCATTGCAGTAGTAAGCGCGGTAGCCAGTGGAAATACTGCGCTTCCGACCCTTTCCCGCTCACTTGGCTCTTTCTGACTCGCCATTTAGCCTCGGGGTGAGATTGTAGTGCTGATAAGAGTGATTAGCGACTAGCAAAAAAAAAAAAAAATCAGACCTTTAAGCAGGCTTGCGACTCCATAGTGGAGTCGAGCAATAGTTTGTCATACTAGATCACAACGCTGCATAGACTAGATGGATGCGGCATTAAAGGGTACCCTTTTCTCACGCCTTTAGAGGTGCGTCATTTGCGCTTCATCATTTTTATCGCTCACTTCGCTGCAATTTAATTTTTGCCTAAAATAATTAGGACCTGTTTGTCTCCTTTCTTTTTTTTACAACGTACCTTCAGCCTAATTACCTAATACAGCCGTAGAAAAATAACTTGTGGTTGTAATAATATCGCCATAGAAGGTATACACGTGGTCTCACACGCGTTATGCGGCGTTAACCACACCTGCAAAGCAAGGGCTATTGTTAAAGTGGTGCCTATACAAATGAAATCTATGTCTACGCTGAGAGAGGGAGGGAAAATACAGAGACAATTAAAAGCAGGGATGCTAACCAGAAAAGCGTCTGGTTGGCTATCCTGCTCTGGGGAAGGGAAACAGGGCAATAGAAAGAAGAGTGGACAGCGGTGAATGTGTGCACGTACACGCACAGCACTACGCAGTCAAAGGCGCTGGCAGAAGCCAGTAGTAGTAGTAAACAACTTTATTGAGGTCCTGAGAAGCTAGGCAGGGGGCCTGCTAGCCGTTGGCTAGTCCCATGTCGGAACAGAGAGGCCGTGCCTCCGCTCGTTCACGGGCCCTCTGGACAGCCAGGAGCTGGACGTCTTGTCTGGGGTCTGTGATGGCCTTCGTCCAGTCTTCTTCTTGGTTAAAATCCTGTAACACAGGGCACTGCCAGAACATGGTATTTAATGAGCAAAATTCAGTGCCACAATCTAGGCATAATGGATCAATGTCGGGGTGAAGCTTGTTCAGAAAGCCCCTAGAGGGGTAGGACTCCGTCTGGAGCATGCGGAGTGCGGTAGATTGTGACCTGTTGAGCTTATGATGGGGGGAGGGAAAACTGTGCCTATCCGCTCTATAATGTGATGTGATTTCGTGAAAAGTAACTAGAGGATCACTGTGGACGAGCTCTCCCGAACTCACCCGAGACACCGTCCCGTCGCGGCATATGAAACCTCGCGTACGATCATGGGCTTTCTCATTGGGGTTCAGGTGACCCGGTAATACGTCTGGTCCCATGTGAGCTGGGAACCATACTATGTGATGAATAGTGTCTGAAGGGGGTTTGCCGTTGATAATCCTGGATGCCTGTTTGGATATCAATCCCGATGCGAACGCTCTAATTGCCGCTCGGGAGTCCGTGTACACTGTAGTTCGTGTTGTGTTAAGTAATGCGAGAGCTATAGCAGCCTGTTCCGCCACGTCGACCAACGCGGTCTTCAGAGAAGCTGCCGTTCTCAGAAAGCACAAAAGCAACTCCGCTTCATTCTGGGCCGATGATCGGTGGGGAAGGGGTTCCAGTAGTGTCTGTTCACTTAGTGGACTATCATCTAATCGCTTCAGTGTATAGGACATAGTTGCCTGTGCACTTCAAGTTGAGGAGGGTGGCATGTCTAAGACAGATCTCAGCTCGGGGTTGCAAAGCAACATGGTTTGATCATCAGATTTATTTCACATTGATACATCGCTTCAATTCTAATCCCGTCCACATTGGATACAACCAGAGCCTCTCAAACGCTCCTTCACTGTCTGCGGCTCGGTACCGTGTACACCAAACACTTTCTACATGAAATTTCAAGAGCTCATAGTTCGGAATGCACTTGTGGCCACGCGGATGAGTATGTACAGCATCTTCTGGTAGAATGTCCGCGACACGACACACACAGACTATGCTTAGCATGTGATTTAGTGGCATTAGACTGCTGGCCCTTGCAGCCTCAGGAAGATCTTAGGTCCTTGGCCAACATACTCATTGCAACGATGGGCATTGCTGGCCCTTGAAAGATTTCTACAAGCGAGCAATGTTCTCGGAAACTATTGAGTAGAGTGTTTATCTGTGATAAGCTCACTCTATGGGACATTTTTGACCCGACTTTGGCTACTTCAATTCCAGGATTCATGTACCTTCATTTGAATCTATTCCGAACTTTCTTATGTGCCCTGATTCTAATGTAGTTACGTGACCGGACTTTATGTTTACTTTAGTGCACCCATGTGACTGGAATTTGCTTTGCTTTGTTTATGAGTTGACTGTCAGTTTTATTGTGGTATTAGTGTACTTATGTGTCTGGAGTTTGTGTAATTGTAAATTGGAGTTGACCTTTAATTTTAAGGCGTGCCGTTAATTCTATTTTATTCTTATTTTTTATTTTTCTCATCATCTATGTGAAAAGGAGTATAGCCAGCGCCAGTTAAAGGCGACCATATCTCCTATGTACCCTATAATAATAATAAAATAGAGGACCATGGCAGAATAGCTTGTCAATGTTCTCCTCGCAGACGCCTAAATCCCATGCAGGTCTCTCAGCCATTCCGATTAGTGCGGAATAAGCTTTCATGAAGGCATCTCCCAACCCCAGCCGACAGCGAAGAGGTGCTTCGCGTTGGTGCAGTCTGGGCGGAGGTGCGAGTTGCAGCGAAGGATTTAGTCTATGCAGTCTGGTACGCCTTATATGTGCGCTATTCCACTCAGCTAACGGGAGCACGTGTGCGGGCCAGAAGGCAAAGCTGGCTCGCAATGTCTGTCCTAGATAATGGTATCCGGATGCCGCGGTCTTCTTCATTGTGACGTCCAAGCAGCCTTGTCTGTGTCATTTCCAGTGACACCGCTATGGCCGGGTATTCGGTAAAAAGAAAAATCGTCGCCTTTACTCTCAAGTGGTCGTTAAGCTCCACGATTTCGCACGTCAGTTGATTGTGAGTTGCATGTCGGGAAAACGACTGCACACATCGTAATGCCGGCTTTGAATCGCAGAATACTCCGTTTTCCAGGACTCTCTGTACTTATCACATGAAGCGCACTGCGGAAGCCGCGAGCTCTGCAGCTGTAGACATAGTAATATGGGAAATCTTGCAAAGTTTGGTTATTCTCCTTGTTGGTATAACTACAGCGCCACCGGGATTGGTCGATGCGGTTGAGCCAATAGTGCAGTACGTGCACGCAGTCGCTGTATTTCTCACATAAGAGGCGTTAACTAATTTGAGTGCAGATGGCGGTAAGTCCGACTGAAAACACCTAAAAGATACTGGCAACCAACCGCTTTACTCGAATTTTAAACCAGTTCTGCTTTGTCTGTGTAACTGTTATCACAACAACGATTTCGACAAGCACCGCTCTCTAGCTCTGGTTTGCAACAGACCACGACGAGACTTTAGTCTTTGTTCCCCTATATCTGTGAAAACCATATCTTTGGTTTAAATTTTTTGTTCACGAGCATAAAGGAATAACATTTTATTGTCTATTCAAGCGTGATAATGTCATACATGTGTTGCTGCTGAAATAAGTTCCTCACTTAGCTAACGACATCTGTAATATGGGTATGCCACTGGTTGATCTGGAGCGGGTTCACGCTTTCCACTATAGTTGTTTCGAATCCCATCGCTCCTCGGCGGATCGCTCTCACTTGCTCCACTGCCGAGGCGCGCATTCTAGCGGAAATAAGATGAAAAGCACACGTTAATTCCATATTGACGTAAAATTGGTAGGCAACATTGTGCACGCTGTGGGACAGCGACTTAGGTTGCCAGGGAACCATACAGACCGTAAGTTCGGCACCATTTTAGAAATCTGATTGTCTGACGCGTGCGCAACAACTTCCGGTATAATCCCCGGCGCAGCATTTTAAATGGGTGAGCATTTTTATGCCTACCCAACGAGAAAACTTCGTCCGTCATATAAAATGAGTGAACATTGCTACTACTCGCCTCGTCTTCGTCGTCTCATGCTGGTTTCAGTTAACATTTCGGTGTTGTAACCACGCTTCTCCGTTTCACGATTCTTTCGCAGTGTTTCTGGCAGTTATACCAAACACAGCGCAGCATACGACAAAGAAACAGCAGGTGATTAGTAGCAAATGCTTACGCATCATTTAGATAACGCCCACAGCAGAGTCTGCGTGTAATTTTTTTGATGTCTGCTGGCAGAATCGAAGTGGTGAAATCGGAGCGCTCGCTCCACGATTTCGGTGGCCATTGCAAATAAAGCACTGGAAAACACGATTATAGCCGACACCACACGCATTAAACTATAAAGCACCGTGCGTGCTGTGCATTCACCAAATGTAGCAGGTACGTCGCCTTCCTCAGATCTCGTTGAAATCGCCTGTTTGTGACGAACCTCCTGTTTTCCTAACAGAGATACTCAATCACTTTTCTGTTGAAAGCCCTTGGCATACATAGCTGAATAAATACAGTCATTAAGGACGTGCCAAAGGGCCCCCTTTTTACGGGCTTAGCAAGGGTGTGAAATCGAAAATCACGTGTGACGAATTTCCGACGTATTTTCAAACAACCAAGCCGCCGCGTCCGTTTCGTGCCGCATGATGGTCAATAAGTTGTCGTGATTTTTCCGTGTATTTTTTTTTTTTTTCCTTTTGAGCTCCTAAACCAGAACAGTACATACTAAGAAAACTTCCAGCCTTAAGGTTGTTTTCTCTTGCCTATGACTCACCACCTTACACCCATAGTAAATGGTGTTTAAGCGAATAGACCCGTGACAGTGTGTTTATTTTTTATTTTTTTTAACAGCGGAGCTGTTTAAGCCAGCCGTAATTTGTAGCGCGTTAATAGAAAAAAAGTGGGATGTAGGTCGATTTCTGCGAAAGTGCAGAAAGGGTCCAAGTGCCAAATGTATTTGGCACATACTGTTGTGAACTAGCGAAGCTGAGCCTAAGTCCAGGTAAGCATGGTTGAGACAACTTAAGCTGAGTGAGTCATGGATAGCCAATCGATAGCCAATTAATAGCTAATTGATAATCGGCAAATAATCAATTTACGGGAAGTGCTCAGGATGACTTGGTAGTGCTTCATCATCATTATCAGCCTATAATTATGTCCACTGCAGGACGAAGGCCTTTCCATGCGATCTCCAATTACCCCTGTCTTGCGCCTGCTGATGCCAACTTGCGCCTGCAAATTTCCTAACTTCATCACCCCACCTAGTTTTCTGCCGTCCTCGACTGCGCTTCCCTTCTCTTGGTATCCATTCTGTAACTTTAATAGTCCACCGATTATCCATCCTACGCATTACATCGCCTGCCCAGCTCCACTTTTTCCTCTTAATGTCAACTAGAATATCGGTTACCCCTGTTTGCTCTGTGCTCCACACCGTTCTCTTCCTGTCTTTTACCGTTAGGCCTAACATTTTTCGTTCCATCGCTCTTTGTGCGGTCCTTAACTTGTTCTCCAGCTTCTTTGTTAACCTCCCAGTTTCAGACTAATATGTTAGTACAAGTAGAATGCAATGATTGTACACCTTTCTTTTCACCGAAAGTGGTAAGTTCCCAATCAGGGTTTGGTAATGCCTGCCGTATGCACTCCAACCCAATTTTATTCTGCTGTAAACTTCTTTCTCGTGATCAGGGTCCCCTGTGATTAACTGACCCAGATAAACGAACTCCTCTACAGACTCTATAGAGGCTGACTGGTAATCCTGAATTCTTGTTCCCTTGCCTGGCTATTGAACTTTATCTGTGTCTTCTGCATAATAATCTTCAGCCCCACTCTTACACTTTGTCCGTTAAGGTCCTGAATCATTTGCTGTAATTCGTCCCCAATGTTGCTGAATAGGACAATGTCATCTACAAACCGTAGGTTACTGAGATATTCACCGTTGATCCACACTCTTATGCCTTCCCAGTCTAAGAGCTTGAATACTTCTAAGCATGCAGTGAATAAATAGCATTGGAGAGATTGTGTCTGTTTGCCTGACCCCTTTCTTGATAGGCAACTTTCTACTTTTCTTGTGGAGAACAAAGGCAGCTGTGGAATCCTTGTAGATATTTCCCAGGATATTCACGTACGCCTCCTGTACTCCTTGATTACGCAATGCCTCTATGACTACATGTATCCCTACTGAATCAAATGCCTTTTCATAATCTATGAAAGCCATATAGAGAGGTTGATTGTACTTCGCAGATTTCTCGATTACCTGATAGATATGACACGGATATGATCCATCGTAGAATATTCCTTCCTGAAGCCAGCCTAGCCCAAATCCCTTCCTGAAGCCCTTCCCTTCCTGAAGCCAGCATAGCCCGAATACTTGGCCAATACCTTGCGATAGCGAATCGATAGCCTATCTATAGCTAATCGATAATCGACAAATAATCCATAAATTCCGCGAAGTGCTGGGGATGACTTGGTAGTGCTTAGCCTAGCCCAAATACGTGGCCAATACCTTACGATAGCCAATCGATAGCCAATCAATAGCTAATAGATAATCGATCAATAATCAATGAATTCCGGAAAATGCTGAATCGATTTAATCGGACAAAATAATCCATAAAATTCCGCGAAGGCTGGGGATGGACTTGCTAGTGCTTAGCCTAGCCCAAATACGTGGCCAATACCTTGCGATAGCCAATCGATAGCCAATCAATAGCTAATCGATCAATAATCAATGAATTCTGGAAAATGCTGGGGATGACTTAATAGTGATTAGCCTAGATCATATACGTGGCCAATACCTTGCGATAGCCAATCGATAGCCAATCAATGGCTAATCGATAATCGATCAAAATAAAGTCAGTAATCGATCAATAATCAATAAATTCCGGAAAATGCTGGGGATGACTTGGTAGTGCTTAGCCTAGCCCAAAAGGCAGGACTCGCTAGGTGCCCATCAGCTCCGCTGTCTCTTTAGCATTGCGCCTCCAGTGCAAGCTACGCAATTTTTTTTTTTTTTTTTGAAAGGGGGGGGGGATTGCAGCCTTTCCCCAATGTGTGCTTTGCCGAAATGCACACTACGTTGTATATTTGCTAGGATATATTTTATTATATCACTGCCCTTGTTGGCGCTCTTTGGCCTTCCCTGGCCCTTGCACCATAAAACCCCATTAATCATCATCAGCAGCACTACCCTTGTCTTTCGGGTGTCCGCCTAAGTAAGCCCGAAGTGTTTGCGAGATGTTCTAAAAAAATAAGAAAATAAAGCGAAGTTCATTTATTGGTATTGCGTTATGTACAGCCCACACTAACGGGACAAGATGGACACTGAATGGGAACGAAGACACAAACTGACTCAAAGAAGCGCAACTGTTTGCGTCTTTCTGCACATTCATCGCTCTGTTAAAAGCGAAGAAAAAAAAAAGTGCGCAGTCTGGATTCCAACTGTGGACCTGCAGATTGGGAGTCGAAAGTGCTATGTGCCGACCATTCCACCTTTCTTTTTTGTCATTGTATTTATTACAGTTGATGAAATGTATGTACAGGGACTATTTAGAATATTATGAGCACGAGATGGCCGGTGATAACCAATGACAGGCCAACTGAGCAGTACATACAAAGAAAACGTCATACAAAGCAACACCTTCCATCACAAGAAAAACGTGAAAGGAAAAGTTGAACACCTAATGTAAAGTGTGTACCAATCCGGCTGACATTGCATACGAGTTTACCACAGGCTATATATATGCAGGCTTACGCGTAAAAACATATCAAATGTTACGTCATCACACGGAACAACAAGATATCGTATACTGTGAAAATTTAGATCAAAGTCTTTCTGAAAATTTTATGGAAGACATCCCAGAATAAAATTGCCTGTTTACAATCGATAAAGCTGTGTTCAATAGTTTCAGACACGTTACACAGGAGACAGCTAATTAACAAAAAGAAAACATTCTTTTTCCGAAGCCATGATCTAACGGGCAAGGTTCCAGTGTCTAGTTTGTAAAAAAAAGTTTGAGTAGAAGGGAAACTGACATTTCGCGCACTCCTGCAAGTACATAATGCATGATAATCTGATGTATATTGATCGATAGAACGAGAGCGGGAACAACATCGGTATTAAATCTCTGTAACGATTTTTTCGCGACACAGTGAAGAAATGTTCTTTAGAAAATAGACCACTTAGAAATAAACCACAGTCACGAACCGCCGTATACAAGGTCTAGAAAGGCAATTCAAGGACACCATCAGTTCCGGCAGGACATGAACCTGCAAGAAGGTTCGTAACCTGCAAGAAGGTTCGTAATGGCGGATGAGAGCTATTCCAAAAAGAGATGAACCGCGAGATTAACTGTCGCACATACAAATTAACTAACCCTAACCATCCAGCATTGACTGGTTAAAACATGTTATCGCGTCTCATAGGTTCATTACATTCATCGTTTTCGCAGAATGATTTAAACATTCGTATGGTCGACCACTCTTCTGATGTAACAAGAGTAGTACAGCACCTTAATAGTGGAGTAGCGTCTCTAGCGGTTCTAATAGGCTGGTGCTACGATCTTCAGTGCTTCAATTTATCTAGAAGTAACCGCTAAGGTGAAACAACTTCAGCGAAGATAGCAGTAAGATGTGAATTCCAGAAAGGAGAGGACAGGACAAAGTAGTTGTGTCTTTCCATTTTAGGAGCGGGGTTCACCAACTCCTCAATAAATGCTTTGTTATTAGCAGTAAAGATTGTTCCGCATACAGATGCGAATGTTTATTATAAGCAATACTGCACGAAGCAGCGCCAGACTTACTGCGCTTAGTATTGCGCATGCCCCGATGCTACACCAGAAAGAACGTGTGCGTGCTGAACTATATCCCAGTTGAAAAATACACCAGACCGGTTTGGTGTGTTCTGGCGTTTTCTAGTGTATACAACAGCACGGTCTGATATATGATTGGCTGACGGGCTATAATTCGCTGACGAGTGGCAGCCGATTTGTAAAACAATACCGAGCTGAAACAGCTGAAATAAACCCGGTGGTAAAGACGAAAGGCAGGATAGGAAATAAAAGAAAAAAAGAAAGCTTTGTCTGTCCACTTCACCACCCGAGAAGAGCCATGTAACATAAGGTAGCAGGTTGGCATCCAAAGTCTTCTGTGACTATATCAAGTGCTCGAATAATGACTTGGCGCAAACCGCTGGAAAATATGCACTTATGGCTTTTTACTTGCTTAAAATGTTGATGTGCCCGATCGCACTTGAATTCTGCAAACTGTATGTTTCTCACAAAACACGCTTTTAGTTACCTTAAATTACTTAAAGGGTGCAATAAAGGTGTTCTGCTAACAAATGGATCCATTCTCACCTTTTTCAAAGAAAGTAAAGGTGCCAGCAGAGCGTTCTGACATCCAATTTACCCTCGAGGGTGTAATTTTCCTGAGTGTGTACGCTTACACAAGAACCAGCCGGGTTCACAGGTCACGCATAGATGACGAAAAAAACAAAATTTCCGTAGATTCAATGTTTAATTGTCAAACTAAAATCTGCCATATTGTCAAAATCGCCCACTTGGAAAAAAATGCTTTGCTTACACGCAAGGTTGCCGACAAGGCTGAACATTCCAAGAAACTCAAGCTGACTACATCCATTCTGGTTAGCAAATGACGGTCGTAGAATCCGATTTGAAGTATTTCACAGGCTGCCGCTTAGGGATGCGAGTTAGAACACTTTCAGAGTCAAAGGGCGCGAAAAAAAGTACGAATATTAATGGTAGAAAAAGAAAATCCGGCAGATCCAACGCCCTGTGGGAATCGATGTTATGCGAAGCAGTGTGCAGGGAGTCGACCAAGTTAATGAAACGACCATGAGAGCACCAAGACGCAGGCGGCTTTTTCATGACCTAGATGACACGCATGTCATGACGTTCACGTCATGAGTCCTCAGGAGTCCCTTTAGCAATGCCTAGGAGACCTTAAGGCAAAAGCCTTATCCATGCTCATGACTATGACTTCAACCATTGACTTTTAGCCTTTTCCTTCACTTAGTACCACATCCGAACCCATTCCATTGGTTTTGGGTGTTAATCTTTTTTTGCTGAGTCATGGTCATGACTATGGCTTCTACCACCATCCCTTAGTGTTTCCTTCACTTAATACCCACGTCTGAACTCATTTCAGTGGTTGTTGAGTGTTAATCTTTTTTTGCTGAGTCATTGTCATTTTTGCTGAGTCATGCTCATGACTATGACTTGTACCAGTATCCTTTAATGTTGCCTTAGCTTAGTACCCACGTCCCGAACCCATTTCAGTGGTTTTTGAGTGTTAATGCTTTTTCGCTGGGTCATTGTCATTTCAGGCGGTTGTTTTATGACCTACGTGACACACATTTCATGGCGTTCATGTCATGGCCTATCATTTGTGTTCCTCATACAGTGTTGTCATACTATGCCAATTTTGGTACCTATGAAGTTAACGAAACGACCATGAGAGCACCAAGACGTAGGCAGCTGTTTCATGACATACATGGCACACACGTCATGATGTTCATGTCACGACCTATCACTTATGTTCGTCATACACTCTCGTCATTGTATGTCAATTTTGGTAAATGCCAAGTTAACGATTCGACCATGAGAGCACCAAGACGTAGGCGGCTAGATATATATATATATATATATATATATTATATATAGATAGATAGATAGATAGATAGATAGATAGATAGATAGATAGATAGATAGATAGATAGATAGATAGATAGATAGATAGATACTGTCAAAGTGGCAAATGTTCGCCAAGAAATGCTTCGCATTTAAAAACGGCGACGTATTAGTAGATTGCACTTCTACAATGCCAAAAATGTCTGTCTTACTGCGAGACGACGCTGACTAAGCGAGGAGAAAGCGTGTAAGCAAAAAGGGGTGTTGACGTCACCTGCTCGACATGACATCACGGATTATGACGGCGTCCGTTGGGGCATAGTTAATCGTTCATCCCTAAAGATGGACTACTTTGTATTCTTACAAAGGAAGCTTTAGCTCAGGGGTTCCTATCTAAATGCATGGGAAAAGAGAAATCATTTTTCTAGGTAACCACTGCTCCAAATGCGATGAGGTTTGTTGCCTTTAAAAGAAAAAGTTGAAATCTAGTGACTGTTGGTAGCGAGTTGTTGATTTATGTCATATATTTTTTAATAAAAGTTGGTAAAAATTGCAAATTCTCAGAAAACGATACTATCATGTTTACAGCTCTGTAACTTAGCAATGATAAACGATATCAAAGTTTTGTAAATTGCGCCTAATAGTACACCTAAAGCGGACAAAATTGATATATTACTGATGGCCCTTAAAAACGCGTAATATGTGAGTAGAGCTTTTGCAAAACCCTTGTAAACAATGTAACAAATTCGTGTAAGATATAAATTGACATATGAATTTGTTCGCTTTGAATGATTTAACGAATGCAGTTTCCAGAACTGCGATGTGTGTTTTTGGTGCAGAGCTACAAGTTTGTAAACTTCGTGCTTCTATTTTTTTAGAACTTACGGATGTTTGAAAATTCTTTAAAAAAATTCAAGCCCTAAATCAAAATTCCGCTCCAAAAATTACTAGAAGTAAACTTTTTCTCTCAAATGCAATAAAGTTCATTGTAATCGGTCCAGGGGTTATCTCAGAAAATGGTTTCTGCGTTTTACATGTTTTTGAATAGGCAGCATCGGAGTTGGGCCCGAGCTAAAGCTTCCTCTTAAGTTTCGAAAGTTTTTAATCAGTCAAGGCGGGCCAAGTATGCCAAGGTACGTTCAACAAAATCCATGACGTCGCATTGACGTACCGGCGATGAGGCTTATCCGCTAAATTAAAGAAAAAGTCTAAAGTTGGCTTCATTCACCTTTTATTAATCAATATCTTACTGCTAAATTACCGAGGACAGAGTCCTGAAAGAATACTTCGTCAGTCCAAACTCGTAAACTTGGTGTTTTTTTTTTTCGTGTCTCTTTAAGGCATTCTTTTCTTTTACTAGACGCTTCATTCCGTTTTACCAGTTTTTCGAAACAAATACCCAAATCTGCCACCTATTTCTGCCTCCTCGTGGTTGCCTGCAGGTTGATCGGAAGCAGCCTATGTACTAACGTACATAGCCCTGAGCCTATGCACTGAGAGCGTGCAAATTTTGTGCTTTTCCGAATAGTTTGTTAAGTGCTTTTTGTAGCAGCACTTAAGCATCTCAGAAAGGCAAGCGTTGTCAAAAAAAGTTGTCGCAGTTTCACCTGAAAGGCGAAGCAGCAATTGCGATAGCAAATTTGAAGAGAGCTATACGGAGTAATGATAGCAGCTTTATCAGCTGTATAAACTTGGACATGCAGCAGCACCGGCAACACGCAGAACTGTTGTCGACGCCGCCGGCGTTTTGCCCGCGTTCGCTCAAAATGCGTGCGGCGTTGGTGACTGTTGCCGGAGCCTCTCATATAAATACGCACTTGGTGCCGCAGCTAAACGTCGCCTCCCTTCCCTGCCCCTCCCCCCCCCCTCCCCCACAGCCTTTCGCGCGTCGGAAGAAGGTACGTTTACTCTACATATATGGTGATTGTAGAGGAGGAAAGAGACGCCTACTTCTGCAGTCCTTGAGGGAGCACAGCGCAGAACGCGCGTTTGTTCTCCGGCGTGCGTTCACTCCCCGTGAAAGCGCGCGTCCCTCGCGCCCTTTCACTCGCACATACAGCGTTCGGGCGCGCGGCGACGATTTCATCTCCATTGACGTCATACGGAACCTCACGGCGACGGCGACGGCGACGCCGACGGCAGAAATCTGCTTTTGAGTGTCCATATAATTGCTATCGCAATAAAAGAAGACGATTGTGGGGCACACTTGAGAGCAAATGTATTTTTAAAGCTAAGCTTGATTTATTTTTAATTTTTTGTTTGCCTATCCCCCTAGAGATTCGGGTGCACTAGCGAGCAAGAGTTTCGAGGCCACGTCATGAGCAAACAATTTAAAATTTCCTTGCTCAGAGCTCTGGAACGTGGAATTGTTTCAATGGAATTGCATTAGCTGAACTCGCATATGCAGGCTGTACTTGTTGATTGCAGTCGGCATGCCCAAGCTACTAAGAAGAAAATAAATTCACGGCACCAATGGTCTTCAAACTTTTGCTCGCGGCCGTACGTTTTTCGCGAACAGACTACTTGTAGCATAGCGCCGAATGTTCAAACGAAAGTAGTGACAGTGAGCTCCCCCTCGGTTCTGTACAATCAAACCATAAATCGTGACATATTACCTGGACATATAACGTCGGCTTCCGGGTTTATCTAAAGCACGCTGACATCTTTCTGGAATAGTGCGTTATATTCAATGGCTTCTTTTGGTTTAGGGAACTTCCTTACATTTCGCCAACCCCGTTCAACTGAGCCACTCGCTATAGGCCACCAGGTCTGTGCCTGTGTTGGGCCAATCTCTCAGAATTGGTATGCGACAGAAGTACGCAAGAATACAAAATACTTTAAGGGCAGCTAGATATGCGTCGTATTTTTCTGTGCACACACCTGCCGTCACAATTCCTCCCACCGCCGCTGGGGCCCTGGACTGAAGGCTCCACCCACCACGGAGATCGACGCTTCTCCGTGCCCCATCAAAATAAAGTTTTGTCTCTCTCTCTCTCTCTCCCTCGACGCGAGAGAGAGCGAGAAGGGAGGAAGGAAAGGCAGGGAGGTCAACCAATCAGTCCAGTTTGCTGCCCTACACGTGGGGAGGGGGATGGGGTAGTGAAAGAAAGTGAAAGAGAAAGAATCATACATCGCCTTCCTCCTCATGGCAACGCCTCACACTCTGCATCCGTCTGATTTTCTGTTTGGTTTTCTGCATTCCTTGTGAACGGTGTAGCAGTAGCGCACCCAGGATCTCTGCCGGGGGGGGGGGGGGGGATGAATTTTTGGCTAGTGAAATGTGGTCACCTGACCCCGCGAAACTCGAGTTGAGGGTCCGCAGTTTTTTTCTATTTTGAACCGTTGTCGGCTTAATAACTTCGGACTGCGTGCTCCTATCGCTGTCGCTCTTGCAGCATTTGCACGGTCGCTCTATCTCGAAAGCCAGGCACGTTGAGGCGACATATTCCCCGTTATTCATAGATTCTCTGATTTCATCATTAGACTTGCACTTGTCTTCTTCAAGGCGACATATGCTCTCCTCGGCACATTTTATATGTGCCGAGGAAAGTATATGTTGCCTTGAAGAAGACAAGTCCACTTGTCGAAACGTTGGCTCTTGCTCTCACCTTGTTCTCGTGTTGCTCATCGTCTTGTACTATATGCGTAATACTTGGATCAGCCTTGAGTTGGGCGGTGAGCCTAACGGAATAAATACCTTATTGTCTTTGTTGTGCGCAGCAAATGAAAACGCATGACGGCGCCAAAATTGGGAAAGCAAGTGGCTGTCGTGAATGCGGGTCTAGGAAATTCTTTTCAACAAACATATGTATAGAAAATTGGCTTCAGATGTTTCTTTTGTCTTATAATCCAGTACAAACCGGAGATATTTTATGCAAGTGAGACCTCATTTGTCGTTGGAGGAAATGGAAAGGAAAAACGTTGTTTGAAAGGAAGAAAAAGTGAACAGTTGGTGCAAAGGTTCTAACTTATTAGCACGCTCGCTGCGGCAGCGCATTTCGAACTCTCATCAGTTTTGCTGCCTTTAGAGATTGCCGTCAAACGAAACGCCAACCAACTGGAATCAACTTTGTTTTATTATCTTGCTTTATGGCATTGGTCACTTGTGCCCTTATTCTTTTGATCCAGCTGTTAGATTAGCTGCATTAGGATTTCGATTCACCTGCTCGTGAAGCACCCGTTCATACCACGTCATAGCCTTGTGGTGCGTTAATTGTGACCCAGCGGTGAGTCGCCGGTGTGTTACGCTGCTTTAAAACTTTCTCAAGCTCTAGAGAAACAGCTACAGGGCACGTTGAATTAGTAACAACAAGAATTTTTCTCCACCATTTATTTGTAACAAGGATGCCGCTTGTTTACTACGGGGATGGTTTGCAAAGCCGCACAGGGGGAATTATCGCCGTGATCCAACAGTGATCCACGTGGCATTGAACTTGTTAATGGGTATAATGTGAACAGAAAGAAAAATGTCTACCTGAAACGCCGAAACATGTGAAGAAAGTTCGAGCGTAGCCGTTGCATTTCACTACTGCAGCGCAGGGAAGCTGCCGCCAGGAGCGAGACGGATACGTCCCAGCATCCATAAATGGGCTAAAGCGGCAAATGCATAATTCGCAATACGACCTTAATTACGGTTCGCGAGAGTACAAAGATGTGACATGACGGGAGAAGCCAAGCTCTGTGCAAAAAACACGCAAATCTGTGCAACACAATGCGGACAAAAAGGAGGACACGTGGCGGTTTCCTTCTTGCATCATTATTAATAACAAAGCGTATGCACGGCAGACAGTAATCATATCATGCCAGTACTACATACCTTATTGTCAAATCTCTGAAAATAGGAAGGCGGAATTCGGGAGGCAGCGAACAAAGACTCTAGTTTGTGAAGCAAGTGCTGGGAAATTTCTACATGGAAGGGCCTCTAGGCTTTCATTTAAACAAGCATCCATGCGACAGAGTGAGCTTCACACACACACACAAAAAAGAATTTCGATAACTTATACAAAGGTGCATTGTCTCAGGCATATGAGAGTGAAGGTTTATTCGGCTCTCTCTCCCCCCTTTTTTTCGGTCGTAGATAGTTGTCTTACCGAATTAACTGATCCTAACTCCGGAGACAACGTAATCAAAGCTAGGCCGATTGCAGATACGGTGTAATTAAACGAGGTGACTCGGTGGGCCGATCCTGCAATGCACGCCGTGCTTCTTTGAGGAAGGAAAGAAACTTTATTTGAAAAAGAAAATTAGGCGAGCGTGGTTCCGCCCTTAGTCCAGGGCTCCATTGGCACGGGTGGCTCACTGGGCTTAGTACAGGAGAGCCACTTGGCTCTCTTTTCCCTCGTCCGCAAGCCATGCCTCCCACTGTCTATTTAACATGAGTAGTTGTGCTATTATGAATGGACTAGTAATATTTGAAGGCCTTTCCAGGCACTCCCATGTGATATGTTGTAGTGTGGGTTTGCTAGAACACCATGGGCAGACATCCAGAAATCTAGTTGGACTTAATTTACTGAGGTGATGCAGGTTGGAGAAGGTGTTTGTTTGAATGCGTCGCCAGTTTCTACTCCGCTGTCTGTTAAGGGGCTTGTGTGAATGACCGTATACTCTGCGTTCCCCCCGTTGTTGTAGAAGAATATCACGAGTGCTTGGAGGAAGTTCCGCGCTCGGCCTGGCCACAGCTCGGTTGCTGAATCCTCGAGCTATATGGTCTGCCGCAACGTTACTCTCCAAGCCCTCGTGAGCCGGACACCAGATAATGTCATGGTGTTCTGTCAAGGTTTGTCCCAGGAATACTTGAAATAGTCCTAACTTTGTGGCTTTTGAAGCGAAAGCTTTACTAACCTAGTCGAGCCAAGTTTCAACGTCACAAGAAATTTGACATTCATTTGACTGCAGCTGCGCCGTCGGCTTGGCACTGCATCACGTGACTCGCCGCGCCAAGCTCCGCCGCTACCTCTGCCGCCGGCTCGGCGCATGCCGCAGCTGGGTCGCCGCCAGACCACGTTACTCGCCGCGCGCCTGGCTAAGAGGAGCGCCGCCCTCGCCTAGTCAGTGCGAGCTTGGTACTGGATGAGAGCGAGGCCGGGCTGTCTTCTCAGAGCATTGCGCGGGAGCGGCAGGCTTTGAGCCGTCGTCGGCAAGCGGCGTCTGACCACCCCGCAAATATCACGCGGTGCGAGAGAGAGAGAGAGAAACGTTATTTTCATGTTGGGTGGTGTGGTGAAAAGGCCCTAAGTCCAGAGCCTCGCTTGCGGCAATCTTCAGTGCAGCACCGATAAACGCCGCAAGGTACCATTGGTCGTCGGTGCTGGTGGCTTCTGTCAGCCACCCGGCATGGGGTTTAAGGGAAAGATTTGTAGGGGCAGGCAAGGGAGGTGGGGGCGGTCCACAGGACCGCAGGATATGGGTGAGCTGCTTCGCTGGAGAGGGTCCGGAATGCCAAGCGCGCGAAGCTAGCGTCGGAGACAGAGGCAGAGCGAGCTGTTCGGCTCGCAAAACACTTGGACTTGTCGGCTTATAATTTAGAACTTGCTTAACGATGAGTGTATACCTAAGTATACTAATTGCAGCTTAATCAAAGCTTAACCAGCTTAACCAAGTGAAACCAAGTTTTGGCCAGGCTAAACCAAGCTTTCACTTTGCATATCGAGGGTTAGCTGAGCTAAGCCGCAACCATTTTTTTAGAGCGCAGCTCTCAGGCACCCATTGCGCGGTTGAACTTCGGCGTCCCTCGGCGCGAACGCACTCGTGCAACTGCTCGCGCGTTCTTCGTCGCCTTCTTCCCCAGCTTTATCCGATGCCGCTCATCATGCCGCCGTTCCCATACTTCCCTTCGCGCTCGTGCCACTGCTCGCACTTTCGTCCTCTTCTTCCGCAGCTGGCTCCGACGCCGCTCATCATGCGAGCGTTCCCATACTGCCCCTTCCTCTGTGAGTGAGTATCGTAATCGTCGGACATTTTTTTCGACGCGTTCTCCTTCGTATGCTTCCTGCAATGCTTGCGTCACTCTGCACTTGCTGTTGCTTGGCAGGCAGCGCTTCTTCAATGGTGGCGGTACTCGTGACACTTGTAGCGTACAGCTTTTCACGGTGCCTCATAGAAAACAAGCTTTATCAAATTCGCCTTCCTGAAGTAGAGCTGTGTGAAACGAGCCGTGTGGGTGGAGCGTCATTCATTGCAAGTTTCCATTACGTAATCACTGCCCACATAAATATTATAAAGAAATATATACAAACTGGTTCTGTTATGCTCCCGCATTGTTAATTTAGTAGTGGTACCACTGATACGAACATGACCGGGCGAGGTAGATGTAAATGTAGAACCTAGACGTTAGTGGGACACATGCCCACACTTGGGGATTGGCCAAGGACTCTGTAGCTTAATATGAAATGAGAAAAACAAGTGTTAACAATGTAAACAAAATTTTGCTTTCACCTTAGGATTTAGGAGATGATCACGAAGGCGGAAATCATGAAGACGGGAAAAAAAAATTCGCCAGTGCCTATCTAACGATGAATGTCGACTCTGAACTTGTAATGCCCAAACACAATTCACATTAAGGATAATTGGGACAAGTTGTTGACATACGTTTCCAGCTATGGAGAGTACATTTGTAGAAAAAAAGAACTAAGAAATGTTTTTCACTTATAACCTAAATACTGTACTAAACAATCATTAGTAATTGTTTTGTAACACTATCCTTAGTGGAAACTTCCCTCTAGCATATCAGAAACACCACAATAGGCTTTGCTTTCAGTTTTCCGCACTTCAATCAGCATTTTTGGGGCATTGAACTGATCGTAGCATGTACGATACATTGGGCATTACAAGGTTAATTAATGCAATTAGCATTGAAGAAATCGGGCGACACACTGTATTGCCACCGCAGAGACGCGTCATGCATTAGACGTGTGTGCAGTCGAGTCCCTCTCCCACCATCCTTTCTTTTTTTCCGGAACAGTTGCGCCAACCAGCAGCGCCGCCCTGAAGTTCATGCGAACGAACTTCAGTACCTGGGTATACGAACGAGAGTACCTGGATATATATCACGTGGGTTGGATTTCTGCCCGCACTGGATGAATTTTAAATTATTTTTTTTTTACAATGAGAGGTGGCACATGCATGGTGGCGCATACAAGGTGACCTAAATTGCCGTCGAAGAGGTTTATCGAAGAGCGGCGCATACCGGGTGTGCACACCAAGTGACCCAAGTTGGTTGGACAGTTTGGTTCAAACCGGGATCCCTCCGCATAGCAGCCGAATGATCTACTCGTTCGGCATTTTTTTTTTTTTAGAGCTGTGCTCAATTTATTCGCTGTAGGGTTCACAAGTCGGGCGCAAAATACTCGGCGTACGTCTCTGCCGCTGCAGGCGACGTGCTGTTGCATGCGTTGCATAACTTGAACACAGGATGCGTAACTTGAGCAGAAGGGGTCTTGCGCAACGGATTAAAGCACCAAGCAGTTGTTTCAGCGTGTTAGCTATTCCCAGAATTAATTAGCAGGTGATAGGCGACGACGAGTGTATGCTTGTCACCTAGTCGGTACGTGTCCGTCAATTAATCCCCCACAATAAAGGTTCGCGACGAATGCCTGGAGTGCGACACGTTGTTTCGCAACTCGTAGTATTGAATAATTCTGCGGTATGTAACGCCGGCACCATATGTTATGTTGCAGCATGCATAACATGCACGCGCAGCTCGGAAACGTGCCTACTGCCACTGAAAATGTTAAGGGGTACTAAAAGCTAACACTAAATTGGCTTAGACTGATTAAGTATTCTTTCAAAACTCTATTTTCCTGAAAGTCATGGTAATTGGTTCTTTACTAGAAATGAAAATTTAAGGCCGAACTTCCATTTCTTGAATTTCGCGGCGAAAGCGCTAGCACCAAAACGTCAGTGTGGTGTCTTTTTTTTTTTTTTTTCAGATCATCTTTTTTTTTTCTCTTCTTTTTCGCTGTTGTGCAGCAGCAATATTTCTCAAAACTTACAAACTTCAGTCTTTGGCTCCTTTTGTAACACGATTGTAGTCCGTTCTACCAAAGAAAAACTTTTATTAAGACCTAGCCTGACGCCGTCAAAATGCCTAACGTGTCACGGTTAAGTGCGGCGTCACAAACTGTCTTTCGTTGTTGCGTCTTTTCTGGATTACCAAGACTTTTATCATGGTAAGAGTGCCACTTTTTGGTATTTTAAAAGGATAATCAGGATAATCGTCAATACAGCTCAGCCGAATTTTCTCGTTACTTTCCCTTTTATAACATCGGTACTCATCCAACGTAACAAAAAAAAAATAATAAGCCGTACATCCAAGCTCGCGAGACTCTTGCCATTATTTACTTCAAAGAGCGCCTCTTAGCTGTAAAAATTTGAAAACGTGGTACTTCGATAAATGCTGTCGTGTTTACAGTTTAAGCCCGAATACAATCGTGAGGCCTCGCCCGCTAAATCGGCTTACTACGGCGTGACGAATCATTCTCAATGCTTCGTGGCTCGGAGTGGCCTTCATGGATGTGTGCTACAATTTCTCACTCAAAAGGCTGATTCCCCTAATGAGATGTTTACAAGCGCGCTGAGAGAATGGCGCACCGTCTCTGACAGCGTTCTCACTTCGGTGGGCAAGAACCAGCGCTGTCCGCAGCTCTTGCCGCATTTGACAACCGTGATCTCACAGAAAGCAGAGCCCTTAGATCCCGTGGTCTTGGTGACAACGATCTTCAGTGGCTTCAAAAACAGCTGCATCTTTAAACGCATCGGGACTGCGGCACCATCTGTGACCGGCATGCTGACTTCTTCACCACATGGATGCAAGATGACTATAATTTAATGTTGCATACATTTATACGCTTTGTTTATTACTATGCCTTCAGAGGACCCACCTCGAATTTAAGGAAACTGTCTCTCAAGGTTATCGGGCATGTCACGACTTGTGCGCCGACATTTCGCTTTTTCTCGTTTCTTGATTTTCTCTCTTCTTATTCTTGCATACCCTTCACCCATCCCTCACTCCTAGATAGCCAACGCCAACAGAGCATTTTCTTCTTCATCTCTCTTTACAACGCAGTCTCCCTCGAAAAGTATGTACAATACCGAATTTACCAGTGACCTACTTCTGGTAGTATCCACGGCAGTAATGAATGCATCAAGGCAGTTTATTTGTGTGAAAAGAATGTCTACAAAAGCATTTCTCTCTGATCGCGCAAAAAGATGGAACCAATACAGGCATAAAGAGGTCCTTGAACGACAAGCAGAAAACAATTTCATTTAGAGTTCTTCGTAATTCCGAGTAAAACGTTTAGCTGGTTGGCATTTTGTTTTGTTTCCGTGATGCTTAGAGTTAGCTTATTTCAAATGTTTGTGCGGTGAAATTAGCATGTTCGACCTTCGTAAATGCTATAGCAGAAAAATTATGGATGAAAATTATTGCATGATTCATTTCACACATGCTACCAACTAAATTGACACGCCGGATACTTATGGGAAACGCTGTAGTGCTACTGCGACGAAACGCAAAGACGACAAGTACGACTTGTTAATCACGTAACATCATTTAGCAAACTTACTTTGCAGCATGCCGTATGAAGGGCACAAAATTTCATGGTGCTTTATTGCTCATACATTAATTACAAGACAGCCATGGCGTTGTGGGGGACTTATTGTAGGGCCACTCTGGAAATCCATTGGAAATACATTACATTCCAGGCAGGTAGGGGGAAGGGAGGGAGGGTAGCCTGCACGCTCAGATGGGCATCACCTTTTGGATGTCACCCACCTATGTTAACAAACTCGCCTCGAGTCATCTCACAAACTCCCCTGTCGATCACCTCCAAATGAAGAACTCAGTGGCCTACCGGTTTGGAGTCTACACAGCGCTTAACTAGCGCTCTTTTCTCACGCTAACTCACGAAAATCATTTTCGACACTCTATATAATCTCTACATACTTCGTGCCCGTTGCTTTAACTTGCTAGAGGCGTTTACTTCTTGCTACACAAAATATATAAAATGCACAACGACACCGACAAAACTCGTTTACAGCCTGTTTCCTTCAATCTCGTTGTGGCCGTCAGTATTCCAGGCATGTTGTTTTTAGATGTTTCATGACATTAATAAATAAATATTTCTAATGCTACATGAACGCAGGCTGTATATGGACAATCAAGCCTTCACAGTAAACGTTGGCATACTTTCTAGACTACCTAAGCGAAGTTTGTGAGTGAAGCACTAAAGTTTTGTAATCAGGTTCTTCAGACCTCTACTCGAATGCGGCGGAGCGGAAGGGGATATTCTCCAGTGACTCCACAATGCAGGGAATAGTTGTGGAATGTTATTATAGAACTCTGATTAGTTCGTCCGAGAGAAGGCGCTACCGTTCGCGAGGCGAAGTCATAAAAGTTCGGATGTAGGCTCGTTTCAAGTACAGTGTAGTTCATTTCAACTCCTGCCCTGTCCGCAGAAACTAGCTCTCTTGTAGGTTCTTTTGACAGGTATTGACAGAGAACTCGTGTCGCGTCAAATCAAACAAATATTATGTGTGCTCTATTGAAGCACGAGATCACTTGCTATGGCTCCTACTTGGGCCTGCGCTTCTGCGAATTGCCGCGTAGCTGAGTTGAAAAGCTCCAGTGGTTTCACCGTTCCTGCGAGCGCAACGAAGCTCTTCCATGTTGCAACGCGCGTTCATTGACATTACACAACCAGTGTGCTCCGAGTCTTCTTGGAGCAGCTAGGGGCAGATATTACAAATTGTGATTTGTTTCCTCTTCTGCTCATTTATCTCTTTCTTATCACATTCGCCTGTGCACTGTATTGAAAGCCTACTGTTTTATATACTCGTATACAGCCTGGGACAACCAAAGAATGCAGTGGCAAAGACACGGGAGTCCAACTCAAGTACACACACACACACACACACACACACACACATATATATATATATATATATATATATATATATAGTCGAACCCGGACATTTATAGAGCCCACATATAATGAATTATTGTGTACGATGAACAGCAGTAAAATCCGCTTGAAATTGTTCGTATAAACTTCTTTATTTTATATATCGAAATACCTATATATCTAACTTTTGTGTGATCCCCTTCAGATTCGATATATCCTGGTTCGACTATATAGAGAGAGCGAAATGGAGAGAGACGAAAGGAAAGAAAGAAGAAAGGCAGGGCGGTTAACCATTACGTAAAATCCGGTTTGCTATCCTACAATGGAGGACCGGGAGGGTGATGTCGAAATATAAGAATGAAGTAGAGAGACAGAGGGAGGGAAAGAGAGACAGGAAGAATACACACATGATCTCGGTAACCACACTCTATCGCACCACAGGATCACGCACAGGCCAATGAACACAAATTCAAGCTAATGCAGCTCGTACATGCTTGCTGTCATTAAAAAAAATGTAGCAGAGCCTTCCCTTCGAGTTTTCCTTCGCAGAATTTGCATTCATTCGCCAAAAATTTACGTACATGGTCTGCATTCGTGAATTTCACTACCATAGGTAGGCACGTTTCCGAGCGAAGCAATTTACGTCGAATGTCCTCAGGGAGTTATCTGAATAACGCGTAAGCATTTCGTTGTAACAACGTACTTTTGAGTGCCCACACTCAACACTGCTCCTAATCCTAGCACTGCTCAGCGGCTGCGGTCATCTTGGCGCCATTACGGTAAATGCGACAGCGCTAAGGCGACACGAACTGCTGCGGAACCATAGAAATCCTTACGTATCTAAAACGAGGAATAAGGATTATAAACAGGGATAAGGTGCCTCAGAAAGGCTGGCCAACGTTTCGATAGGAGGACCTATCTTCGTCAAAGGATAGGTCCTCCTATCGAAACGTTGGCCAGCCTTTCTGAGGCACCTTATCCCTGTTTATAATCCTTATTCCTCGTGTGCTACTCCATTAGTCAGCCTTCATTTTTGATTTTGGATTACGTATCTAAAAGTGTCGCAGCTACTCACGAGGTACGTACATCCCCCATGTAGTGGGAGCGACAGGTATACAATCCCAGTAGGAATATAGTGGCGAAAAGACAAGAAACACTTTCATCTTCCACAACCAAAAAGTTGCTGGCGTCGGAGAAAAATTCCGAATAGCTTACGAAGTCACAATTTGAAACAGCCGCGGATCCGACCAATGACCCTGCCTGGCAGTCCAAGAAGCATCGGAATGAGAAAAGCGTCTATGCGAGCACCACCGTCTCGCAAATCGAGTTTAATAGAACGAAGAACTTACTTCGAATTGCCGAGGGAGGTCACCAAAAGTTCACGCCAGGTATAGCGGGACCAAATGAATGAAAGGCTAAATAAGTATTAGCGATTCCCGCGAACTCGTGGCTTTACGATGGGAACGGTTGAAGCGCTTCGAGCATACGCTTGGGGCAAATTTTCATTCGAGAACCGAGGTACCCAATGAAAAATTAAACCGGTGAATGAGCTGAGCTGTACGCGAATCAGGCCTAACCAGCGCATTCCCAAAAGACCTCACAACGAGGACTCGGTTGGGAAGAAAGTAGTGACATTGGAGGAGCATCGCTTCAAGGCGTGCGCCGTCGTTTTTTTTTTTTTTTTTTCATTTCGGCGATGAAGAGAGCAGTTTCGCAAGGAAGTTAGCCGAGAGAGATATATAAAGCGAGGGAGAAAGAAGCGTAGGAGATTGATTACCGTCTTCTTCGAGTGGCACGTTGAAAGTTTCGTGTGTGAGGCGGCGTAAAAGAGGCACACGAACTTGGTCTGGCGAGAGGAGGAAAGGGGGGGGGGGGGGTGTGCCGCTGAACTCCAGATCAAATATTTGTCGCCGAGGGTCTGGCTGATTCGGGACGGGGGACTTCATTAGTTTTGTAGTACCCCAGAAAGAGCGGCCGGAGTGCGAGCGCTCACGCTCCAGATAAAAAATAATGAAGCCAACGAGAAATGCCCGAACGTCTCAGTTTCCGCGAATAAGAAGAAGGACAGGCAATGCCAGCCTTTGAAACTGCAGCGAAAAACATAAAAGGCGCTCCTCCTCCCCCCAGCCTGCACCCCCCCCCCTCCCCCTCCCCCTCCCGACCGTCGCCTTGGGATTCCTAAGAAGACCTGAGAAGAGAGCACCCGCCGGTACCGCTGATGAAGAAGCCGCGGGGCGTCTTTGCTTCGGGCCAATGGCGCCGACCCGCTATCGGACCATGGGTCACGCAAGAGCCGAATTTTCCACACGTGGCTTGCGTCTTGACTGCGCGCTGCTTGCTTCGACGAGAGGTAGTACGTTCTTCAAATAACGGCCGCCCTCACAGAACCGGACGTGTATGCCTTCTGTTATTATTATTATATTCTTTTCCGCGTTTCCTTATTGTCTTCATATACTTGCCGTGCTTTACAAGGGGCTGGCTTCTTTCGGACCGCAGGGAAGAACAGACTATCGAAGATCCATGAATATAGCTCCTCTGGCGAAACCGGCCGACTGCCGCTTAACTTTTTGCTCGTCAGCTAGACGTGCCTGACGAAGACGCCCTAAAGAGCTACATTGGGCCAGTTTAGCTTTGCAAGATATTCTCTGAGGATCCTGTTTGCATATATTTTGGCGGGAAAATGATGGTTACTCAGCGAAGAGAATGCACTCCCAACTTTATTTTTTTTCCCTTTTTTTATATTGCATCAAAACCGCACAGCCCGTTTGTGGAGTGTCATCGGTTTCAGTGTATTTTTTTCGTGTGCGGACCTTATTTCTTTCGTTGTATAAAAACGTCGCGTCTCAGGCTTCTTCGAAAATGCAGTGTACTCCTTGTTAAGCAGGTAGCATTTATCTAGTCTCGAACAAACTCTGGTAAAATTTGCGACGTCGTGGTGATGCCAGTGCGGCAACTTCAAGGAAGCATTGGCAGGTGTCTTTATTAACGCGATAACGTTAAGGCCTCCGTGTCGCAGAAAATTCTGGCGTCGGCAACCGCCGTCGGCGTGCTATGCTTGGCGGGTGGCGGAGAAAATCATCCCAAAAGCACCCCAACCACCCCGACCGCGCAGGCCCTCCACGTGGTGCAAGGTTTTGGTGAACAAAAATTGAATTTCTCACAGTGAAATCCGTCAGAAAAATGGTAAAGTACGACTTTACCATTCGGCGTAGGATTCGCCGTCGGATTGTTACCAATCGGCGTCGGATTGTAATTTGAATGTACGAGAAAAGCTAATTCTGCTATGAGGAAACTCAAACACAAACCCCTTTTCCAGCATTTCTACCAGACCTACAGCCGCGCGTTCGGATACTTGCGAAAATGATATCCAGATGGCGCTCGCATCCTAGGCAGGTCAAATTGGGACTTCGCCTGCTAATTCGTTTTGGACACGCGCGCGCGTCGGGGCAATAGCAAAAAATTAATAAAAGAATACAAAACGGTGCTAGGGCCTTCAGATTTATATATAAGACCACTTTTACTGCCCTTGGAAAAACGTCTTTCCAGCAATTAATTTCTGTTTAAAAGTGAAGCCGACTTTAAGGGGATCGGTGTAAGTTTGGTCTTTGTAAGCTGGCTTTCGCACGTTCAGTGTTGCAGTGAATGAAGCCTACTTCCCGTATGCGAACGATGCAATGCGAACGGGTCCCGATAACGCTGTCGCGTTCTACTCTTCAAGGCGAAGCTTAAGCGTCCTCCAATTTATTTTCTCTTTTATTTTAGCTTAGTACTCTTCCGCTTCCGCAAGACATCATCGGCTTCACTATAAAATGGAGCCGCTTTCAAGACCTCATTTCAGCTAACAAAGTATTTTCGCTAAAACACAAAAACACAAGAAGAGGCCGTTTATTAAACCGACAATAGAAGGCACGAAAACAGCAAAGGAAGTCCATTAACTTGGCTGGATTAACGTTGCTGATTAACGCCGGCGCATTAAGGGACCAATGAGGCGTAAAAAACAAACACTTATGCGACGATGGCACCTTAATTGAAAATATTAGCTTTGATAACTTTCGGTGGAAAGCTCTGGAGCGTGACCGACCTCTTCGTAGCTTCGCCGCTTTTTAATGGTGTCCTGCGTTAGCCGCATTGCCGTGGTGACCAAAATTGCCATCAGCGAAATCTGGTTTCGTCGCGGATATGTTTACTTGTAAGGAACTCGTAAGTGAAAAACAACCGTGGATGGCTACCTAGGGCGGAGCCGACGCGGGCGTTCTCACCGCAGGTAACAAAGTGAAACTACGTGTCCTAGTCTATAAACGGGTGGTTAATTGTCCGTTACGCCGTTGCGCACGCTCGAACGCCTTCAGAAACACAGACAGCCCGGCCACGTTCTGCAACATAGCGTGCAGTACGAATACTCAGTAGACTCGGAGGTTAACCAACAAATATGAGAGGAAGCTGTGGACCACACAATGAGAGAAGAAAGAAGGAATGTTGGGCCTACAGGAAGACAGCGGTATGTATTGGAAAGTAAAAGGGCGGTAACTGATATTCTGTAGTTGTGATTACGAGACAGAATTGGAGTTTGGCAGGTTACCTAATCTGTAGGACCGATAACCGGTAGTCTATCAAAGAAGTTACACAGTGGGTGCCAAGAGAATGGGATCGCAGTTAAGGACAGCATAGAATTAGGCGAGGTGATGAAAGTGGTAAATTCACTGGTATAAGATGATGTCAGCTGGCAGCAAGCAGGTTAAAAGGACTTCATTGGCATTTAGACTGCAAGGGACATAAAATAGGCGGATGATAATCATGCTACTGCTGATGATGACTATGATGAAATGTGGCGGAGAGAGATGAGAGGGGGGGGGACTCCAGTCGCTATGTCATGCCCGTAGCTCACCTACGGCGAACAGCAATTTATTACCCACGCACTTCTAGATATTCCATTGGGCTCCTACGTGATCTCGAGAATCCTACCTGATTGCCTGATTGGTTTAATAAATGTTACTGAACAAAATGCCATCTTGCCATCATCGTGCCACCATCTTTGTCGTCGTGCGGTCGGCGTCGTTGTTGCTGTCAACGTGTCGTTGTTGCCGTCTCAATGACTGCTTCGTTAAAATCTGTGTCTTTTCACGTCCCGTGCCGTATCCAAAGTGTCACAAATGAACGAACACCGTCTGCCCGTTTACTGACTCGTAACTGCTGTTCGCACTAAAATTATAAATGCGATAAGCATTCTTAAAATACCAAACCCACTTTCGTGTTCTGCTATCTAACCGCTATCGCATGTCATGTTGTGCTACCGGAAGGAAGCAAGGAAGGAAAATAAGAGGCGAAAGGCAGAGAGGTTAACTATAGGTTAAGTGTCCGGTTGGCTACTCTGCACAGGGGGATGGGGTAAGGGCAGAAAAGATTAGAGAACAAGAGAAGATTAAAAAGAAGAAAAAAGAACAAAACAAAAAAATACACATCAGTCCGCACAATTCTATATTTTTACACGAAGTCCTGTTTCTTTAAAAAGCGCACTAGCGCTTTTAAAGCAGTTCGTTCCGACGTCGGCTGGGACCAGGGACCAAGAATTCTGGCTTCCGTAAGGGGACGGCTGTCTATCTTGTCGAGCGTGGTTCTGAGGACTTTCCTTTGTACACTAA
Source organism: Dermacentor silvarum (assembly GCF_013339745.2). Classification (NCBI taxonomy): domain Eukaryota; kingdom Metazoa; phylum Arthropoda; class Arachnida; order Ixodida; family Ixodidae; genus Dermacentor; species Dermacentor silvarum. The sequence goes on along the minus strand of NC_051159.1, from coordinate 35,792,994 downwards.
AATTACGACAATCACACAGAAGATGTGCTATCGTCTCTTTGCACCCGCAAGTTTGACAATCTGGACTTGGGGCCATTCCTATAAGATAGGAGTACGCGTTGGTGAAAGCTACTTCAAGGCTTAGGCGACAAATGAGAGTTACCTCCCGTTGTGGTAAGCCATGTGGAAGGCGGAGCTTCAGATTAGGAGCCAGGGAACCGAGGCGCTGGTTTTTAAAGTCCGTTGAATTCCAGTGGGCTAACGTAAGCTCGCAAGCAAGCGCACGGAGCTTTCGTGCTGCGTCTGTTCTGGATATAGGGATAGCGACGCAATCGGTACGGGTATGTGAAGATCGAGCGGCAGCGTCCGCTTGCTCGTTTCCAAAGATACCGCAGTGACTTGGCAGCCATTGAAAGACGATGTCATGTCCTTTGTCAACTGCCTGATGGTAAATTTCGCGTGTGTCCGCGACAAGTCGTTCGTTGGGTCCACGGCGTAGTGCAGAGAGCAAACTCTGGAGTGCGACCTTGGAATCGCAGAAGATCGACCATTTCTGGGGCGGTTCCTGGTCGATAAATTTCATTGCTGCACACAGAGCTGTAAGTTCGACAGCCGTCGTCGATGTCAAGTGCGATGTCCGGAATTTTATTACTGTAGATTTTGCTGGGACAAATACTGCAGCTGCGGAACTGGAGTGCATGACCGACCCATCTGTGTAAACATGTAAGCGGTCACTGCGGACCTCATGTAGTAGCAATAATGCTGCCTGCTTCAATGCTGCTGACGGCATTTGTGCCTTCTTCTTTACGCCTGGAATGGTGAGGCATATTTGAGGTGAATGCAGAGACCACAGTGGCAACGAAGGCCATGCTGCAGGGACGTAATTCGATGGTAGCGATGCTCCGTGTATAGTAAGGGGAAGGCTAAAACTCGTATGTGGCCTAGTTGTTGGCAGGCAAGCAAGATGGTGAAAGGGATTTCCTTGCGACATGTCGAATGTGCACTCTTAGAGCGTCGACTGCAAAGTACGTTGATACAGGGTGGTCACGTGCTATGGCGATTGTGGCCGCTGTGGATGCACACTTAGGGAGGCCGAGGCACGTCCGTAGAACTTGGGCTTGCATACTCTGGAGTGTTCGGAGGTTCGTTTTACTGGTGCTTCCCAGCACGGGCAGGCTGTATCTTAGGAAGTCCATAAATAATGCATGGTACAGCTGTAGCATCGATTGCACAGATGCACCCCAAGACTTTCCGCCGACAAATTTGAATACATGTGCTATTGCAGTTAACCTCTTTTTCATATATGAAATATGTGGCGTCCAAGACAAATCACGATCGATGATGACTCCAAGGAAGCGGTGTTTTGTTTCGTAAGCCATTACTTGCCCATTTATGCGTATAACATATGGAGTCATTGTTTTGCGCGTAAATGCCGGTTGCTACCGGGTTTGTGTGCCAAGCCTGGGCCTATTCCCCAGAATGGGTATGTACCCAAATATACAAGCAGGACAAGAGGATTTAGGGGCACTAAGTATATGTCAGTGAATATATGTCCGAATACACAACTTGGACTTTTGATTATGTGCCACTGCATGGGTATGTGCATATTCTTGGCCAATGCCACAGAATGGCTATGTATGTACGCTAACTGCGACTTGACCGTACATTGAGCGAGGCTGGTTCAGTTTGCCTTTTGTCCTGCTTGTCCGATTTGTCCTGTTTGAGCTTGCACTCAATCAGGAGCGTTGAGCTACAGAAAAGTTAAGAAGTCGACTACAGCTCAGTGCGTAAAAGTACATTCCATTTGCGTCATCTTGTACACGCATTTCTGTGATTAGTATTTTGTTTTGCATGACATATACATTCAACATTTATAGCAAACATCAAACAAGGCTTCGCTTACCACCGATGCTCGCATAAGCGGGGGGTTTGAGCAATTGTTAACGAACCCGGAGAAATGGAAATGTCAGAATGACCAGTACGTATTGTAAGTAAAGGTGTCTTCCGCAACATAGTGTGCCACTCCATTACTTGAATGTTAATCGCGTTAACGTCGACTGCAAGCGTGAGATGTGCTCTACCGGAATATATATATATATATATATATATATATATATATATATATATATATAAGAAGCCAACAAAGACACCAAGGACAACAGGACAACATAGGGGAAATTATTTGTAGAGTGCTTACTAATTGCAATATAGAAATGATAATTTTTGGAAATTAAAGTGGATGACAAAACAACTTGCCGCAGATGGGGAACGATCCCATGTCTTCGCATTACGCGTGCATTGTTCTTACCATTGAGCTGCCGCGGCGCCGTTTCCCCGTCCGCTTTCTGGGGTATTGATGTTTTATTGCGATAGCAATTATATGGCCACTTCAAGCGAATTTCTGCCGTCGTCGTCGCCGTCGCCGTGAGGTTCCGTATAGATTCCAAGGGCGATAAAATCGTCGCAGCGCGCTGTAGCGCGCGGGGGACGCGCGCTATCACGGAGGGTGAACTCCCCCGCGCGCTATCACGGAGAGTGAACGCACGGCGGAAAGCAAACGCGACCGTCGCGCGAGAGGCCATGGGGTTATGGGAGGGAGGGAGGCGGGGCGGCGCTGTGCTCTGGCACCAAAGGCGTCTCTTGCCACTCAATCTTTCACGCGAAAGCAAGCGGGAAGGCAGCGCGAGAAGGAGGGGGGGAGGGGAGTGGGCAGCTTCTCCTCTGCCAACAACTTCTCCTCTGCACTTTGCCCGGTGGTGCCGGTCGCCCGCACCGTCTGTTATCTCCACACGGCTCTGACCTTTGTATGTGCTGTGCATTCGCCGCTCAGTTTTCGTTGAAGCGATAGACCGCGCGAACCTGCGCTTGCTGCCAGCGTTTTGACAGTCGTTGTCTGCGGTCATTCAGTGTGATCAATTCATGTTTGCTTGGGCGCGCTGACACCACGATTGTTAATTCAGTTAGTAAGCCAATGTGTCCAAGTTTATGCAGCTAATAAAACTACTATCCCTACTCCGAATAGCTCTCTACTAATTTGCTATCGCAAACGATGCTTCGCCTTTCGGGTGAAACTGCGCCATTTTTAACTACTAGAACGAACTCTGGGAGTGTTAGCCAGCGCCACCACTCACAGACCTGATATGTATATATATATATATATATATATATATATATATATATATATGTGTGTGTGTGTGTGTGTGTGTGTGTGTGTGTGTGTGTGTGTGTGTGTGTGTGTGTGTGTGTGTGTGTGTGTGTGTGTGTGTGTGTGTGTGTGTGTGTGTGTGTAGCGGTGCACAGATGGACCGCGCTAGGAAGCAGAGGAAGACGAAGAATAAAAGCAGTGTTCTAGCGACAATGTTTTGAGGCAACAACAACACCATGTTTGTCTCCGTCCGCAACCTCTTGCTCGCGTCACACAAGTCGACAGGATAGAGACCTGGCAGCCACCTCATCAGCCTCCCATCAACATGGAAGTATTCCACGCCATGCTGTAAAACCTCAGCGCACAGATCCACCACAGAAACAGACCAGCATCATGACCGCACCATAGGAAGCCTTGGACATACCCAAGTACACCAGATCAGTGGACGATGGGCCCGTGGAAGACTGGTTCCGCCTTTTCGAGCTCCACGCAGCCGGTGAATCATAGTCGGTACGGGATATGGTCGCCAACTTCAATGAATACGTCACCGATGAGGCATTTTACTTCTACCTCATGCACATCTTTGAATATAACGAATCATGGAAGAAAATCAAAGAAGGAATGACGAGTCGGTTTCAAGTATATGTCGCAGATCCCTCCATTATCCACCAGCTGGACATATTTCAAGTGGGTCGCCGCAGTTACACACAGACTCAACGTAACAACCATCATCAGTGGCGAACAAGTCCTCGTATGAGGAGATCGTGGATGAGTTTCCCTTGTAGTGATCCTCCCGAGAAGACGACGCACAAACGCACGCATAGCCTGATGAAGACTACCCCACAGCCATCTTCGCCATCTACGCTCTCGACACACCACAAGAATCGTGTCCCTGAACCATCTGACGCATTCCATCGCTCGTCTCGAATGCGCGGATACGACTCTTCTCTGCAGTGCATGCTTTACACGATTGAGCAGGACGTCATGACATCGCAGACAGACGACAGCCTTTCTTTGGTAGAACATGACCAAGCCACATCCACTGCGACATGTTGCAGCGATCAGTCAACTGGAATTCGAAACTGTATGGAGACAGACTTCTGTATCGGCAATACGGATCAAGAAAATACCGCAACAATCAGTTCTTCTGACGAAACGAAGCCAACTTGCCAAGGTGAAATCGGAGTACAAGCACCAGCACCAGTGCACGTACCTTTCAACGCGAATACAATTTTGAGCCACATAAATCCAGAGATCAAGCTGCTTCGCGACACTCAAGCTTTCTTCTGCAACAAGCCGCGGCCACTTCAGAACCTTCGCACGCGCCAGGCAGCATCGCGCACTGTCAACTGACAGAAGCGTGCATTCTAAATGACGTCGCATCAGCCTCGGAAGAGTCTTCTGAGAAGCCTGGCACACTGCACTCGGCAACAGACAAGTCTCACATAAAAGAGCAGTGTACAAGCTACACATTCACCTCCACGTTAATTGGCGCAAGCAATCAGAGGCATAATCCGATAGATAAGCTACCTCGACAACTGTCCCAAGAACATCACAAGGATCAACTTCAGCAACTTCAAGAACGACTTCAGCAACCCCGACGACAACTTCAAAATAGACGACGACAAAAATCGTCGCCAAAAGCAGAGATGCGACAAGAAAGACGTCAACGAGCAAGCCCACTCAACTCAAGACGAAAATGAATACGACGTTTTCCCAAAAAGGAACGTCCCGAGGACGTCTATGCAGCGATCAAGTCTTGGCCTACCCGGAAGACCTCAACGGCGACCCCACACAGTACGACGGAAAGGACATGGACCATTTTCTAGCCAGCTCATTTTCCAGCCATAAGTTATATATATATATATATATATATATATATATATATATATATATATATATATAAACTTCACTTACGAGTCATAAGTGGCATCTACTTGTGCATTGATGGGTGTGCATTCGGTGACACTCATCTCACGTACGACAAGGCGACGACTGTTTTCTCCAAAAGGAAGCATCTATCGATATATAAATATCTATCTATCTATCTATCTATTTATATATGGAGTCCAGCTATTGGCGACCGTGTGGGTCATCCCATAGACCTGAACGCCTAATGAATCGTCGTGAGGACTTTCATCCCCATTCAACCCACACGCACAACCCATTAGTGCAGCCTGCCTCTACGTACCGAAGCGTGCAGAGCCTATCGAAAGCGTCACGCAGAACTTGTGCCCCGCCGAGGCGTGTGTGTGTGTGTGTGTGTGTGTGCGTATGTGAGTGTTCGTGTGCATGTGCGACCTTCCAGGCCACTTTTCTCTTAGCACATTTGTCAGACTCAACAGGAACTGAGTATTTAACTATCCCAAAATGTACGAAAGGAATGTCTTAAAGAAAGTAAGGCCAGCGGTTCATAATTAGGTACAAAAAGAAAGTTCCTCGTTCCTCGTTCGTCCTTTTAATCACAGACTCGTGACGCTTGCGCACCTCGAACAACGGAACAAGCTCTTGACTCCACGCTTTCGCATCTTCATAGTTTACTGCCTCCTTTTGCTCCCAAGTTTGTCACTTGCCGCATACGCGGTGCCACGTCCGTGTCAAGGTCACTCGAATTTAACCATTAGAAGTTTCTGTCCCAAGACGCTTCCACCCGCGGGGACGCCGCACTGTTAGCTGCCCGCCAGCGTTTTGATTAAAGGAGGCTTTCCTTCCAAGCGCTCTCACGGCCCGGGAATTCTCGCAAGAGTACTATCATCCCCCATCCTACACCTCGTTGTCTTTTCTTACGCGCCACGCTCTAGCACAACACGCGAGGCAGTGGTGGAACATATGCGTGGCGGGCGTGTGGAGCCGACTTGTTCGCCGTCGCGTAAATTACCTGTCACTGCTCGTGGAACCGCGGGAAAAAAAGCAGTAACTGAGCGGCACGACTCGGAGAAGACGCTAGGGGCAGCGAGATCTGACGCCAGGAACGCCGTGCGAGGTTCTTACTTTCTTGGCGCGGGGTTATGCGTGATGCTCCTGTTGAGGACGCAGCATGGGTCGCCCAACTGGGACGTCTTCCTGTGCGGGCAGCTAGGGCGAGCAGGTGTCCTCCTGTTTTTTTGTCGCTGCCTAGTAAGTAGCGCCGCCTGGCTGGATTTAATAAGGGCAGCTTGTTGGGGAATGTAGGCGGTGTTTTTGTCGCGAACCTCGCTACTCTGACTTGCATGTTGCGAGAACGAATATGAGACAAGTCGAGCGCGTGTGTCCCGCTAAAGAGAGAAGTTAGAACGGGACAGAGAAAGAGAGAGAGAGCCGTCACTGAAGACATGATTGCCACTCTGTTCTTTCAGCGATCATATATTGCCCTCTGGCTCTTTTATCTCACGACGTGTTGCTAGGCTAGGGAAAGAAAGATGGTTTTGTGAGGCTGCTTAAGCGTATGGAACGAAACTTTTCGTTTTGTTCGCAGAATCAAGTGCTGTCATGAGAACAGCAATGAAAGCCGGTCGTGAAACGTTGCAGCTACGCATTACGCTGATGAAAATTTGATAGATCCTAACGCAAATATATGAAGCACAACCTGGGAAGGCAGCTATCCCACATTGAGCCAGTATACCTAACACAATATTTCGAACTGGCCAACAACTTCAGGAAAATGTTCTTCGAACTTGCCAACTACGTAAGGCAAATATTCTACTCGTTAAGTGCTAGCACATAACTTTATAATTAATGGCTTTTTATATATGCTATTATACATTAGGGTTGTAAAAGGCCTTATGTATATCTGGGAGCTTCATTTTAAATAGTGACTATTACCACTTGCCGAAACCGTCTTGAGGGACATAGTACACAACTGTACGTAACGGGGAAAACGATGCCTGCATTTCTATCGAAGGATTTGTTTTCAAAGTAAATTTCAACAAAGAATTTCCGTAAGCACATGACCCCAACAATTGCTGGCAATTGAACAAATTTCATCTTGTAATTAAGCTCAGACGCGACATAGCTGCCAGCCGTCGTTCCTGCTCGTTGGTCCACGGCTTGACAGCATTGCACCAGTGTTTACCGAACACTACATACAAGCCTCGGTGCACCTGGTGTTGCAGGTACAAGAAAAATCAGCTATCACGTAGCGCCTTCTCGTGGAGACCATGGGCACTGCTTGAGTCCCTTTGGAAAGTTTCCTAACTGTACATGTCTTCATCATCAAGTGAAGTCCACTTGCGACGACTGGCTGCGGACGAAGGCTCTACCAGTCACCACTCCGAGTTTCTCGTTCGGTATATCTGTGCCTTAAAGCCTCCGTACTAAGCTCCGGTGCTAGAACGGATTACACATTCAAATAACTGAATACAAAATAAAAATGTGTGCAGAAGCCATCGCGGATGATGGTCAGTGTAAGCGAATAGCCGCATGCTTCTAGAAAGCTATATTCGCTTTATTAGAGCAATTATGGGTCCGGAGGTGTGCAGTTGTTGCAGTAAGGATATTTAAATAGCTTTTCTAGTTTGATCGTGTAATTTGCGTTGAGAACAGAGCTTAACGGCTTTGTTCTCTTCTGAAGAGGTGCTCGAGCAGCCACCAAAGCGGGAGAGGGCACTGTGTCTTTCGCGTGCGCTCCGCCACAGCATCTAAACCTACAGACAACCCAAAACTCTCGCCCCGCTATTCGCTTACACGTACAACTCTGTTACATTTACCAAACGATGTTAATTAGGTACGTTTACAACCGCGCCGAGTTGAGACCTTCGCACTGTCTTCTACCATTGCCTACCTTCACAACGTCTGCAACAGCACTGGATGTTTAACGGGATATGACGAAGCATTTATTTTATAATTACTAGAGTTGGGATATTCGGGACATTGTCCCTGCTTCGAAAAATGCCCTGATGTTAGTGTCAGCTACGTACAAATGCATCTACCAAACTACACGTGCTTTGCCAGTCAACTGCTGGTAGTAGTTAGCCTTGGCAGGAAGCTCAAGTACTTCCGTCTGCCTACGGACCCCCGGCTTCCTAATCACTTGTGCTGTAAACTGTTTTTATTTCCCCAAAAATTGCAACAATAGTGAAAGTGACATATGTATTTCGTGCATATCATGCATCATGTGGTAGCGTCCACAGTGGTTCATAATGGGTATGCGTCCGCTTTCAGACAGCTCCTAAGCTGCAATGTTGAGGTTATCGCAGCTACATAGTTTCAGTTGCATTCCAGGCACTGACCTACGAAACGTCAGAGGTTTGGGATCAATACCGTTTGCACGCAATACTATGTTCCTTGCGTGTACTGTAGTGCTCGCTGCTTGGATTTCTACAATAACAGGGTGTGAAGGCATTCAAAATCCACCGTTGGGGCTCGCTATCAAGTTCCGTGATGTTGCATACACTGAGCCCACGCGAGAAACAAAAGCAGCATCTGTTTGGATTCCTTACGGGCTTCTTAACTCCTTCCCTCCGAGCCCGATGTGCGATTGACCTGTGCCGACACACTTATGCGGATTCGAGAACCATTGATCAAGTATGGATTTATACCGAGTTCAACTGCGATGCTCGAAATAGCAGGGCTTCATGCAAGTAGAGGTGCAGCTTGAAATATTAGACTGTAGCAGAAAAGCTGGATGGTCCTGCTAAACAAAAACTGCTTAAGTCGCTCGCGAGGGAACATGACGTTGAGTGGGTGCGTCAGCCCATGAACAGCGAATGGCGATCACGACTTCGACGTAAAGCGAGAACTCAAGTTTTGACCTTCAGTCTAAGTAGAAGCGAAGTTCTTGTCTTCGAGCCAACTTTATGAATATCTTAAAGGTTAAAAGACACAGAGTGAGCGAACAGACGCTGGAGTTGGCCTGGACAATTCATTTTGATGGTAGAGAATTATATACGTATTGGTGGCCGGCGCGTGATAAACATTTTGATGCCAATAAAACACAAGCTAAACGGTGTTTCAGTACTCCACTCACTTTCCTTCCGAAATGTGTCCCGATGTGTTGCGTTTTATGTACATATTTTGTCCAGATTTTGGTAACGCTCCGGCCCAAGTTTTCCCTACTCTAACCATGGCAAATGTCATATCTAGAATTCAAAAGTTTTCTCAGAACTGCACGTTCGCATGCAAGGTTCTTTTTTTAAAATCTGATATACTGTTGCCGTTCGTCTCGATTTCGACTCGGTTTCGCAACAGGACGTGCCCTTTGCATCGACGCTTTTGTATTGGCAGTGAAAGTGCAGCCACCGACCACGAAAACAAGCGAAAGAGACAAAATAAAGATCTATTAGCTTTAAAAGGCGGTGCAACCACTTGCCATTGAAATATATGTAGACTGGTGCTTACTTTTTCTAATGAGGTAGCACGAAATTGTGGCTCTACAGCGAGAGCGATAGACTTTTGGCTCCATTCAGCGGAAAATTACTGAATCGTATCATCGTCATTATTATCGCATTTGTGCTCGTTGTTGCTGCCATCAGCATCGTCATTGTTGGGATATTCTACGCCGTACCACTAACCAAGATATTCGTGTCCACCCCTGTTATAGGGTAGCGTCAGGATTCGTACAGCCACGGAATCTTTCTTCACTCTGGTCTCTGTCATCGTCTACTTCTCCACAACACTTGGTGCTTGACAGATATATAGACAGATGAACTTGATTGAAAGAATAATCAGAGTTTTTGTGGGTGCTTGCGAGTGTGGTGTGTACTAGTACCGAACACTTCATACCTCCAAACATCCCCCCCTCCCTCCCCCCTTTGTACTCCACTTTCATCTCATCATCATCATCATCAGCCTATATTTTATGTCCACAACAGGACCAAGGCCTCTCCCTGCGATGTCCAATTACCCCTGTCTTGCGCTCGCGTATTCCAACTTGCGCCTGCAAATTTCCTAACTTCATCATCTCAGCTGGTTTTCTGCCGACCTCGACTGCGCTTCCCTTCTCTTGGTATCCATTCTGTTACCGTAATGGTTCACCGGTTATCCACCCTACTTACTACATGGCCTGCCCAGCTCCATTTCTTCCGCTTAATGTCAACTAGAATATCGGCTATTCCCGTTTGTTCTCTGATCCACACCGCTCTCTTCCTGTCTCTTAACGTTAATCCTACGATTTTTCGTTCCATCGCTCTTTGTGCCGTCCTTAACTTGTTCTCAAGCTTCTTGGTTAACCTCGAAGTTTCTGCCCCATATGTTAGCACCGGTAGAATGCAATGATTGTACACTTTTCTTTTCAACGACAGTGGTAAGCTCCCAGTCAGGATTTGGCAATGCCTGTCGTATGCACTGCTGGTATGCCCCATATGTTAGCACTGGTAGAATGCAATGATTGTACACTTTTCTTTTCAACGACAGTGGTAAGCTCCCAGTCAGGATTTGGCAATGCCTGCCGTATGCACTGCAACCCAATTATATCCTTCTGTAAATTGCTTTCTCGTGATCAGGGTCCCCTGTGAGTAATTGACCTAGATAAACGTACTCCTTTACAGACTCTAGAGGCTGACTGGCGATCCTGAATTCCTGTTCCCTTGCCAGGCTATTGAACATTACCTTTGTCTTCTGCATATTCATCTTCAACCCAATTCTTACCCTTTCTCGATGAAGGGCCTCAATCATTTGCTGTAATTCGTCTCCATTGTTGCTGAATAGGACAATGTCATCTGCAAACCGAAGGTTGCTGAGATATTCGCCGTTGATCCTCACTCCTAAGCCTTTCCATTCTAAGAGCTTGAATACTTCTTCAAAGCATGCAGTGAATAGCATTGGAGAGATTGTGTCTCCTTGCCTGACCCCTTTCTTGATAGGTAACTCTCTACTTTTCTTGTGGAGAAACAAGGTAGCTGTGGAATCCTTGTAGATGTTTGCTAAGATATTCATGTATGCCTCCTGTACTCCTTGATTACGCAATGCCTCTATGACTGCTCGTATCTCTACTGAATCAAATGCCTTTTCATAATCTACGAAAGCCATATGCAGAGGTTGATTGTACTCAGCAGATTTCTCGATTACCTGATTGATGACGTGGATATGATCCATCGTAGAATATCCCTTCCTGAAGCCAGCCTGTTCTCTTGGTTGAATGAAGTCAAGTGTTGCCCAGATTCTATTGGAAATTATCTTGGTGAATATTTTATACAATATACTGAAAGCAAGCTAATGGGTCTATAATTCTTCAATTATTTAACGTCTCCCTTCTTATGGATTAGTATAATGTTGGCGTTCTTCCAGCTCTCTGGTACACTTGAAGTTGTGAGGCATTGCGTATAAAGGGCCGCAAGCTTTTCACGCATGAAATCTTCTCCATCTTTGATTAAATCTACTGTTATTCCATCTTCTCCAGCAGCTTTTCCCCTGGTCATGTCTTTCAGGGCCCTTCTAATACCCCTGTCACACGGCAGATCTAATGTCATTTCCAACGAATGACATTCGCTCGTAATGTCATTTGTTTGCTGTCACACGGGAAAATGTAATGACATTCGTTGAAAATGACATTTGCAAACGAATGAGTTCGCCGAACTCATTCGCATTCGTTTTGGAACCAAATGTGTAGTCTCAACACCAGGAGCCTACCAATCAGCTTCGCAAGCACGTTTTTTTTATTGTTTAACAGAAATAACTCTTGTTTTGTCAATTTTTATTGCGTAAAGTTTTACTTCATGGCCCTTAAGTACACCACAGTGCATAATTGCCGAAAGCTACTCTCAATCCAGTGACTAGGCGGCCGTCTTTGGCTTTGGCTGTGGCACTGTGGCAGTCGTGTTTGTTCGCGCCAGCCGTAGCCAGTAGCGCGCACTTCGCAGGAGCCGCTTGGTTAAACACGTGCGTGTTTTGCGATGACAGCAAACCAAGAAGACTGCGATATGGGCATGAGGAGCCGCGCGCAGTGGTCCGAAGGGGAAACCCACACACTCATAAGAGTGTGGCAGGACCACCTGGGAGATCTGCGGCGTACGAAGAGAAACGCGAAAGTGTACGCAGCCATTCAAGAGGAGCTGCGCGCGGAAGGCATAGACAAACCCCTAAAGACTCTAAAGTCGAAGATAGAGAACTTGGGCAACAAATACAGGTAAGCATCGTGTCAACAACGTGATCGATAGCATTTTGTATTTCTTTATCGCCGTAGCACAGTGCCTGTTATTCAACACCACATTGCATGCGTGGATGGTGCGGTTGCATGTTTGCAGCCGGTCGGCGACGATTGCTCACATTTCGAGACGTCGTTAGCGTTTGTTACCGCCGAAATCTGCGTTTTATTTTTCTGTCGCGAGAAATTGGCGCGGACACCACACAACGTAACGTGTGACGCTGCATTAGACGCCTGTACGCTCTAGCACATGTGGGAGACGCGCTTCGGGCAGGACCTTTGAAGCAGCCACACCGTTCCGCAGACGCTATGCGAAACGTACCGCTTCTGTCGCAGTTACCGAGCGCGCCTAGACGCCGCTTTGCAGATTATTGAAGTGATGAAAGGAGCCAACAGAGAATGTGGAAAATACTAGCTTGCTGAGCACGAGATCGCGGGATCGAATCCCGGCCGCGGCGGCCGCATTTCGATGGAGGCGAAATGCAAAAACGCCCGTGTGCTTGCGTTGTAGTGCACGTTAAAGAACCCCAGGTGGTCAAAATTTATCCGGAGCCCTCCACTACGGCGTGCCTCATAATCAGAACTGGTTTTGGCACGTAAAACCCCAGAAAGAAGAAGAATAAAATACTAGCTGAAGATATGCTAGCTGCTAAATGCTTGACATGCAGAGATAAAGTTATGGATAAATATATGCAGTAAACATTGAAAATAAAGCGCATTCTCGAAATCTTAAAAACAACTCAAGCGTTAATACGTAGCTGATATGGCAATAAGAACCCTAGCACCGTGTTTTGTCCTTCAAAGCTGGTGTTGAGTGTCTTTAGTTAGTGCAAGGGTCGTTTTTGATGCTTGCAATAGTAAAATCGGTGTAGTTTCAAAATCAAGCAAAACCACACAACGCACAGACTTATGTGAAGTCTTTTTATTAACTAGTTGCACAGAAATGACCAGGTCTCCAAGTGATTGACATGCATTTTCAAACACAACTGGTGCCAGTGCAATTATTTTTTCTGGCAGACAAGTGTGAAGTAAGACCAAGTGATGTGGAAAACATTTCATAAAAAGTTTATACAATGACACTCTTATTTTTACTGCAGAGACCTGTGCAAGAAGAGGTGTACAGGACAGGGTGCCATCTCCTGGAAGTATTTTTGGGAGCTGCACGAGTTCCTTGCTGCACTCCCAGTGAATGACAAGTCACTGACGGATGACATTGGCTGCAGCAGTGCAACTGTTGAAGACGTAACTGCCATACCTACTCTTTTGCTTGTGAACATTTCCCGTACAATGTTTATTTTTTCTTGTGTTAATGTCTCTGTATGTGTTTCAGCTCGTTCACGAGATGGTGCATGGCACAGATTCCCACTGTGAAGACGCTGTGCTGGACCAAGATGTCACTAGCCGTCCACCATCGCCACACACATCGGAACACGGCGACGACGCTGTTGTTCCGACAGCCGAACCAGATGTGTCGGCTTCGCCAGCTGCCTTTGGCATTGGCAGGAGAATGCCAGTGGGCAAAAAAAAACGCAGAGGGAATCCCTGCTTGCACAGATGGTTGAAGAACAACGAAAAATAAGAATTTCTTATGAGAAATCAAAAGAAAAAAAAATTCCTATCGGGAACGACTTTTCGTGCTTCACGAGAAGGCTGCTGAGCGCGAGGAAAGATTAATTGCGGTCTTGGCAGACTTGGGAAAAAAAATAAACACATTCTCAGCCACACCACTTTCTTGTGTTATTCTTTTGCAGGAAACATGTAATTACAGCACAAAACTAGCTGTATTTCATGCAGCAGATCTCAACATGCTATATGTCCGTCAACTGTTTGCACTCTCTCTGCTGCAGCTTGCCCGTCCTGCAAACTTTTAGCTTTAATGTCACTGATATAGCCTGTAGACCCAGTGGCCCGCCATAACATACAACAGCCATACAGACAGCATGATTGTGACAATTGCAAGTTAAAAACTGCTTTGCTATGGATGGCCCCAGACACAGGAAACACTCAAAAAAATTAAACTGATAAGACACATTCAAGGTTAGATGCGCTTGGCGTCTTTATGAATGTCAGAAACAGGCAACGGCCAAGCGGAGCGAGTGCGAGCACCAACAACCAGAAGCATCTTCGTCTTCTGCTGGCGCCCGTATCTGTCACTACAATCACTCCTCGGCGAAAAAGGAGCAATCCTGGCGACCTATGGGACAGGCAGTACTGGTGGGTCGTAGTGCGGCTTCAGTCGGTCGACATGAACAGTTTCGTGTCCGCGACGTCTTTGGTCCGTAGATGGCTGAACAGGCTCAACAACGTAGTTGACCGGGGATGTCTTGTCGTAGAACCCGGTAAGGGCCGTCATACTTGGAGCTGAACTTTGTGGAAAGCCAGACTTACGCTGGGCTAGAATAGCGCCGAGGCCGACTCCACTAGCGTCCATGTGGATTTCTGTTGGAGCGTCTGTGTCAAAGTGGCGTAGAATAGGTGGGGATATCAAGATGGCCCTGCAAGGTAGCAAACGCGTCTTCGCAAGCTGTAGACCATGCCGAGATGCCTTGGCTGTTGGCAAGCAGCTGCGTTAAGGGGGCGATTATGGACGCAAATTACGCATGATTTGGCGAAAGTACGAACAGAGGCTTATAAAGCTACGGAGCTCCTTCAGCGTAGACGGCCTGGGGAACTCGGCGACGGCACGAAGCTTTGCAGGGTCGGGAAGGTCCTTGCTGACAACATGGCCTACGATGGTAAGCCGGCGGGCGGCAAAGTGGCACTTCAGGTTGAGCTGCAGTCCAGCATCCGAAAGGCAAGTCGGGACGCTTGCGAGGCGGTTCAGATAGGTGTCAAAGTCCTTCGAAAAGACTACGTCGTCATCCAGGTAGCACAGACACCTGTGCCATTTGAGGCCTCTAAGAATGTTATCCATGAGGCGTTCGAAGGTGGCAGGCGCATTACAAAGGCCGAATGGCATCACGTTAAACTCGTAACCCATCTGGAGTTACAAACGCAGTCTTCGGACGGTCAGTGTCATTCATAGGGACCTGCCAATGCCCAGATCGAAGGTCCACAGAGGAAAAGGATTCTGCTCCTTGCAAGCAGTCAAGAGCGTCGTCGATTAGGGGCAGCGGATAAACATCTTTTCGTGTGATCTTGTTAAGGCGCCTATAATCAACGCAAAATCGAATGCTACCGTCCTTTTTCTTCACCAGCACAAGTGGGGAGGCACAAGGGCTGTGCGAGGGTTGTATTACGCCACGATGAAGCATGTCGTTGACCTGTTCATCAATGACACGGCGTTCAGCATGAGAAACTCGGTATGGACGCTGGCGTAGGGGTGCATGGGTGCCGGTGTCAATGTGGTGAACGATGGAGGAGGTGCGGCCCAAGGAAGATTGCTTAGATCGAACGACATCCGAAAGCGGTTGAGCAGTTCTACGAGTTCAGTATGCTGGGCAGGCGGGAGTTCGGAATCAATTGACGGAAGGAAGGCTTCTAAGGAGGACGAATCGGCGGTGGTAACAGGAGTAATGCTGTCGACGAGAAGACTTATCCTGTCGTCAGGCAGTTGAGTATAGTAGGTGGAATCAACATCGTCAAACCAACCTATACATTCACCACGGAATAAGGTGGTTGGGGAAGAGGACCGATTCGTGACATAAATGGCGCTGCATGAGTTTTCGCCTGTGAGAACTGCAAAAGGGAGGAGAAAGTCTTTGCGAGAGGTGAAGGCTTCAGAGGGCGCAAACAGGGCGGTGGAAGAGGGAGCATAGTCGCAAGAGAGTGGCACAAGAACACAAGACAAAGGAGGAATATCAGTGTCCGCGGCGACGACCACTTGAGAAGGCGGCTTGTCAGATGCAGCGTCACAGGTCGGCGACAACTCAAGTTTGGCACGCACACAGTCAACAACGGCATGATTAGCAGCAAGAAAGTTCCAACCCAAAATAACGTCGTGTAAACACGGTGAAAAAACGACAAATTCGACTACATACAAAATGTCCTGAATTACAAGGCGAGCTGTGCATGCCACTGAAGGTTGCATGTGGTGTGCGGTACGCAGGGAGACGTCGGAAAGCGGAATCGTAATTTTTTTGAGCTCGCGGCACAGTTCTCTACTAAGAACAAGTGCTTGCACAGGAACACCTTCAATATTCACGGTTATTTCGTTCGCAGGTAGAAATCGGGGCATTAAAGTTGTCGACACGAGCGCAGTTCTTGCCTCCGGATCTGCGAGGGCTAGTGTTCCGCTTGGACAGGTGGGGGGGCGACGAACCATGGGGAAAGTGAACGGCGGCGTGGTGAGGGAGACCGATGTGGGCCGTAGTCACGTCGTAGCTCTGACAGTACTGGACCACGTCCGTGACGGGTGTTTTTGGCAATGAGCATGTGGAAGGCGTCGTCCTCGATCCCCTTCATGATGTGTCTCATTTTATCGGCTTCGGACATAACAGGGTTGATGCGACGGCAGAGGTCCAAAATATCCTCGATGTAGGACGTGAAGTTCTCGCCGGATTTCTAAGCGCGACCGCGTAAGCGATGTTCTGCGCAGAGCTTGCGAACAGCGGGTCGGCCGAAGACTTCCGCGAAGCTCGTTGCAAAGGAAGACCAGTTGGCAATATCAGCTTCGTGGTTGTGGAACCACAGCTGTGCTACGCCCGCCAGGTAGAAGCTGACGTTGCTGAGCTTGTCGCCGTCATCCCATTTATGGTGGGCGCTTACCCGCTCATACGAAGTGAGCCAGTTCTCAACGTCGTGCTCGTCGGTGCCGTTGAAAATGACAGGGTCTCGCTGTCGTGGTATGCCGGAGCAGGCGACCACCGGTGGTGCGGGAGCACCTTGCTGTGGCGCGTCATCAGGCATTGCCAAGGCGGGGGGTAGAGTCCGGGTACGGAGTTCCAGGATGAAAAGGGAACCAGCACGCTCCACCAATTGATAGGACGCATTCAAGGTTAGATGCGCTTGGCGTCTTTATGAATGTCAGAAACAGGCAACGGCCAAGCGCAGCGAGTGCGAGCACCTAACAACCAGAAGCGTCTTCTTCTTCGTCTTCTGCTGGCGTCCGTATTTGCCACTACAAAGCATTTGGTGCTGGCACTTGCCAAGCCTAGACATAATAAATGTATTCTACTTGTTACAAAAAATTCTGCAGATCCCACAAACTGGTATTGTGGGGACAAATCAACTGTTAACGGCAAATCCAACATTGCAGACCTAGACACGGACAGTGGATTAATCACAACATGTAAAAATGACATTTTCTATACACGTGGCTCCATCTGTTTCACAAAGTGCTGTTCATTATCAAATGGAACAACTACTACAACCCAATCACTGTGACGACCATTCTAGTGAGCCAGCTTCAAAAAATACTTCGCTAGTGCGACCATTACTTCACGGCCTTCGCCACTGACAGTTTCAGTGCTGTGCACTGGCTGCGGATAATGCTGGTTGAAGTCATGGAGCTCTTGCTCCCACTGTTGTTCAATGGGGTCTTTCAAAGCTTCACAGATGTTGTGGAGCACACAAGCAGATCGGATGGCTTGTTTCGCAGTCCTCAGCTTGCACTCCATCCTCTTTGAAGTAAATCTGAAACGAGCTTTCAGTCGTCCGAACGCATTTTCAACTATCCTCCTTGTTTTTGACA
Organism: Dermacentor silvarum; assembly: GCF_013339745.2. Taxonomy (NCBI): domain Eukaryota; kingdom Metazoa; phylum Arthropoda; class Arachnida; order Ixodida; family Ixodidae; genus Dermacentor; species Dermacentor silvarum. The sequence continues at coordinate 35,775,180 of NC_051159.1, read as the reverse complement.
ACTGATAATTGAAAATGCCTTCACGCGTTCCTGCGACAGCATTTGCAAATGGCTTGAGGAGGTTAGGGGTTAGGGGGAATGCCTGGTCGCACAGTATTATAGGGCCCACTCTTGTGCCCTCGATTTCTGATGCGGGCGACTTAAAAAAATCGCTTGCTACCAAGTTGTGGAGCTCGGAGCGGCCGTAAACGTAGGCATCATGGCACCTGCCCGGGCTTCCAACATTTATGTACTTGAATAGGTACTGGTGGTCCACCAGTGCCAATAATATGATGCTGTGCCTGCGTAAAAGAGAAACAAAAAATAAACCTTCACATACAATCTGTAGCCACCTTGAATGCAGAAATGTGAATTTGTCATTTTGCCCAGAAAAGTATTTATTCATCATAAGTATTGATGAATGCTCATTATCAAGACTGTTGAAAACAGCAAATAGTTATCTTTGAAACATGCAACGCGCAAAGTGGGCGAAACATATGAAGAAAGCTTACCACCCTTTGTAGTTGTAATAGTCGGTGGCGTGCTCCGCTGGTGGCGATATGGCAATATGGCAGCCATCCAAGGCACCGATGGCTTGTGGAAAGCCGCTCACTGCGTAGAACTTCCGGATATGCTCTGGCATTTCTTCGCGACGGACCATGCGAAGCCAGCGAGGCTCCAGCACCTTGATGACCGCCGCAAAGAATTCTCGATAGGCGACGTTTACCGTCGAACGCCCGACGCCAAACAGGTGCGCGATGGTAGCGTCTTCTGCTGTCGAGCGAAGCCGGTACAGTCCGATGGCGACCCGTTTGTCCACAGCCACAGCCAGCCGCATATTCGTGTCCTGGCGTTCCAGTTCACCCCGCAGCGAGTCCACAAGGTATCTGAACGTGGCAGGTGTCATGCGGAACGACTGCCTGAAGTTCGCCTCGCCCAAGTGTGGTAGCGTCTTTTCAAACCACCTCTCGTTGCGGTGAAAAGCCCATCGCTCCCGGTTTATGGGAGATGAGGCAGCCACAATGGCAGCTATTGTGAATGAGTTCGCGCACAGCCGCTCTTCGTACTCCCTCGAAATCGCTTCTTGCGCTTCCAACTCGAGGTTCAGCTGCCTTTCGTCGTTGCGATGTCTGGCCCGCATGCAATTCAGAGCAGCGATTACACGTAACTGTCGTTCTCGTGCTTCTTCAGCAGACATACCGGTAGCGCCCGTCGTGCTTTCCGCCATGTTGTTTGCCTGATCTTCGGCTTGGCTTGACTCGACTCAGTTGCCAGTGTCGACGAGTTAGTGATCCAAAAACACGGTGCGAAAGGGAGGGTCACTCATTGCAACGGATTTTAGCATATTGCAAAATAATCATTGCACAAAATTAGGTATGACGCTATTATTGCGTCTCTTTTTTTTTTACTATCGTCATTGTCATCATTTTCAAATGACATTAATTCTCGCCGTGTGACAGCGCGCGGTGAAAATGACATTAAACCCCAACAAATGTCATTCGTTCGAAATGACATTAGATCTGTCGTGTGACAGGGGTATAACTTCATCGCTAGTTATTGAACGAGCCTCTTGCTCCTTTCATCTACTTCTTCTCAATTCATCCTTGCGCACCATTCTTTTATTTCCGGTTGTTCCCGTTTCCGCTCTCCCACAGTGTAGGGTAGCAGATCGGGTGGAACGTGGTTCACTTCCAACCCCTTCCCTTTCTTCGTCTGTGCGCACCGAATGGCTCTTCCAATCCTCCATTTTTTTATTACCACTGCTGCTTATAGATGTGGGACAACCTGTACACGATAGTCGGGAAAGTCGCACACAGTGGGACGATAGCAGCACAGGTGTATGTCTGCGTCGTTCGCCGCAAAGAGGCGCGGCGAAGCGGACGATTCGTCTAAAGGGTAATCCCTGTCACGACCGTTCCTTGTTTTGCCAAAGCTTTAGTCACGCTCTGCTGCCAGGGCCCCACAGGAGCACAAGCCGGTGGGGGGGGGGGCAGGGCCTTGCAAAGACGCGAGGAGGCGCTTACGAGTGGCTGGGCAGCGTCGCTGTCCTTTGAGCGCCATTCCCTGTATACGGTACGGGAGTGCAGCTCTCGCTGCTCTCGTGTACCGGCACACAAAACACCAGTAGATGTAAGATCTCTGTTGCGGCGCGAAGGGTTCAAGCTGCGGGAGAGGGATAAAGAGAGAGAGAGAGACGTCACACGTCTTCGCAGCTAAATTACGTGCAGCGCGTTAGAAGCTTCAGCAGCCGTGCACTGAACAAACCATAGAGCAGCCGGTTCGCTCGAGCTTCGTGTCGCTTTGCGCGAGGTTAGGTTTGGTTCAACCCGTAGCACAAACTTCCTCACTTATAGAAAACTTGAGAGGTTGATGCAAGGCAGGAAGAGGTAAAGCTGGAAGTTTACCCATACCGGGGTCTGGTCAAGTTGGAGGCGTCTGGTTAAGAGGGGCGTTAAATGGTAGTGGGAATAGGCAAGAAAGTAAGCATTTCTCGCTCTAAAAAAAGAAAAATATAGCGTATCCGAGCGGCTACTCAACAGTGTTGACCACAGGCTTGTAAGTAGCGCGTGCGCAACTTTATGGACGTCAAGCGGAGGCATCGGTCCTCAAGTGCTTGCGCTATTTCTCCTTGCTCAGCAGTGAAACTGGGCTAACAAGCAAGAGTACGCTTTAAATGGGTAAAATAAAGTTATTTCATTCATTCATTCATTCATTCAACTGCAGTAAGCGTGCACCGACAGCGATATGTAACATGTGGTCATACAAACTGGTGGGGCTTCTCAGCTCAGTCAGTGCTGCACGCTAGTCGCAAAACAAAGTTCCAGGATCGCAGAGGAATTCGAAGAAGCTGGAGCAAAGAGTCGGATGGATGTGAGTCTCGGGTGTTTGGATCGCAAACGCGACCGCGCGAGACAAGTACGAGAAAGGCGGCACAGGGAGAGTGACACTCTTTGTCGCTCGGCGCACTCGTGCCTTGATGTGTTCGACGTTTCCTGACCTGGCGTTCCGCTCGGAATGCGAACACATGCAGAGGCTCCGAAGATCAAAAGGCCACGGCGAATTCGCACCACCAGGCTCCACTGCAAAGCTTTCTGGCAGAGCGAAACGGCGTTCGGTTTTTTCGGCGTAGCCAACCACTTCTGTCTTTGAACATACGCTTGAGCCATATGCCTTTGCTTTACCTAAAGCTTTCTCTTTCCTGCGCTTCGGTCGTGGTTTGGTTAAGCTTCGCGCAGTGTTTTTATGGGCGTTCAAAGTCTTAAAGAGAAAGAAGATAAATGCTGGCATTGTGCGGAGAAGAACGGCCTCCATCATTTGCTTTCAAGCGCTCTCTTATTCCTCTCGTATGCGTGGCAGACTACAATACTTTGTATTTCCACTAACCTGAGACAAAAAAGGCCGCTTCCACTTTTGCGCTGAGGGACGGTCAGTAAGTACAGCGCGTTTTTGCTGTTTAGCTCTTTTCGCGCCGAATCAGTGTCCCTCGAGTTTTAGGCATATGCTTTAAAGCTAATACTATGAAACCCATTACCTCTCTTTCTGCCTTTCTTGCGAAGCGTTTACGTGGAATAATTCACTATGTAGAACGCGTCCACAAAGATTCTTCTTCTTCTTTTCTGGGGTTTTACGTGCCAAAACCAGTTCTAATTATGAGGCACGCCGTAGTAGAGGGCTCCGAATCAACTTTGACCGCCTGGGGTTCTTTAACGTGCACTACAACGCAAGCACACGGGCGTTTTTGCATTGCGCCTCCATCGAAATGCTGCCGCCGCGGCCGGGATTCGATCCCGCGATCTCATGCTCAGCAGTGCAACGGTACACAAAGATTGTCCCCTATCTTGCGTAAACACGACCCGACCCTATGCCTGTGCATTTTCTATTCTCATCCCACCAACTCTTCCTCCAGCCCCTATTGTACGGGATACACTGGTTACTCTGGAAATGCATGAACTATAGCGGTTTTCTTTTCTTTTTAAGAAATAAACCAGGAAAATAAAAGTTCTTGTACAGATTTATTTCGTATGCCTTTCTTTTTCTGTTTGTCACAGGCAGCTGCGACATGGGATTTACATGACACACACTCACCTTTGGTACATAATATTCGCGTATAATTAAGACACGAAAATAGTTAACTTTCCTGCAATGTAGAGCGGGATGTCGGCGCTCAGACAAATAATGGTTTCGCATTCCTAAAGTTCAAACCAACCTGTTCCGTGTATTTTTCTTTCATTTGTTTATTTCAGGTGGTTATTACAAGGGCATAAATTGTAAAACACTGCTTTAGATTTGAGACGCAGAAGACAAAGCGCTATATCCTTCTTTATGAAAAGAGTTGACTTGGCCGCCTTTTTACTCTACGACTATCATTGACGATATGGATGCACCTGAAACTTGCAGGTGACAAAAAGTAACGACAAAACAAAAGTGCCGTTTTCTATACGATTCATTCTACGAAGGGCCGATGAGCAACGGTGGCCGTCTATAAATCAACAGCCCAAACGCCCACTTGCGTAGGTTAAACCTACCAGTGGACGGTAATCAATGGATCGAATAACAAAAATTCCAAGGCAACTGCATACACCGGCAATTATACCATAGCGTTCGCAGCGCTTAAACATAAGCAGGTGCGTGGACTTAGGCTATTTGTTGCGCTAAGAACCATCCTCGTTCAGCCATGGTGTTGTTCTTGTAAACTTTATCTTCATCTGATATATAGCACGCGCACTTCTTTTTTGGCATTTTTATGATTTAATTTCCCGGTAATCACGTTTCAATGTTTTTTTATTATTTTTTTATTTTTTTATGTGTTCGAGTTTAGTGCTTGAGGGCATCTCTGTACAGACGCCATGCGGGAACTAAAAGAAAAAAAAACAATCTGCTAATTGGTCTTTCTCTAACGAGGGCTTTATTTCTTTACCTTGCTTTCCTGATGAGCTCGCAGTCTGTTCCATTTTTTTTTCTTTTTTTTTTGCATGTACTGTGACGATAAGATATATGAAGTGCTGGGGAAAAATATTGAAAAAGAGTCAAGTACAAATAAACAGCAGTGGCCATTTGCTGCGCTCCAAGAAAACAGAAAGAAGCTAGATGATAAACTGGAGGAGAGGGTTGAGAATGGAGGAAGGAGAGAGATGGAAGGGGTAGGGCTTGCAAGAGATTCGTAAGAAATCGCCTGAAGGTACCTGTTACGAAACTGGGGTTTCGAAACCGGCCTTTAGCACGGTTATTGCCTCAAGAAATTATACCCTAATATTTCATACAGGCTTCTAAATGCCCCCTTAATGCACCCCCACACTAAATACGGACCTTCGTTCGAGTCGCGTACTCTTTTTTTTTTTTTTTTGGTTCGTGCAAAAGTAACACATTTGACATATAGTACATTTGCCTTCGTTGAACAGATGACGATGAGCTCTGTAATCTAGACTCGCCATAATAGCGACAGTATGGTCCCTGCTGCGTCCGGGGGCATAATGCAATATGAATGCTTGGATGCACGGCAAATGTGGTCATACACGTGCAAATGTAACGGAGAGAGCATTATAAAGTGAACAAAACTATTATGATATTTGGACACTACATCAGCGTATGATTGCCAGTGCATGTCAACTTCTTATATTGAGGGTTGGTGGCGGAATTAAATTATTACAATCACACCTTCATAACCAAATGGTCATGAAGCCCTTGACTCAACCATAAGACCCTTTGATGCTTTCGGTGAAATTAGCAGAATAAGAATTCGTTGTCTTCCTATCACTGTACTAGTCTAGCTATTCCAAAATCTTCTTTGAATTTTTCTTTGACTTTGCGTTTCTCCTTTTCAAATAAGAATTTTCTTTAGCTACCTACTGCCGCCCGATTCTTGGCCTATCCCCCTCAGTGGGCACTAGCCGTGCTAGAGGTTCATCATCACCATCATAATGATCATCATCATCATCATACGACAAGCCCCGTACTGAAAGTCAAGTGTTACGTACTCTAAAACTCGTCGATCCTGAGGCAGCTCTCCAGTGTCTCATGTCACCATTTCATCACGGAAAATAACAAACAGCTAGTTGCTGACATCACAGTACCTCCCTGCCAAGCAATCGATAAAGGACCTAACAGAGTTTGTAAATGGACCGCAGGACACTGTGGCATCTGGCCGCAACCGTGTGAATGAGGCCTCGCAATCTGTCAGCGATGGTGTCCGCTGTATTTGCCTATCTGGAACTGATGCAGCTGCAAGGCGCAGCTCCCTCCGTCTTCCGCCCGGAACACCTCGAGCTGGAACAAAGCTTCCATGCCATCGTGTGGCTGTACGTGGCATTCAAAAATGCCTGTTCATTGTGCGGTTTCACGATGAACAGTTTTTCATGTGTGAACTGCGACGCGAGGAGGGGATCAAGTATTTACTTTGCGGCGGCTGTCACTACACTCTTCTTAGAAAAGAACTCTCGACCACGCTCCATATATACAGGGTGTTTCAGCGAACGCTTTCAAAAATGTTGAAGGGATGCCTGGGACTGATAGCACAATTCTTGTTCATGAGCTGGTCTACTGAAAGAGGCGGACATTACTTGCACAAAAAAACGAAATCCATAATTGCTGAATTAAACATTCAATAATTAAGTTTTAACTCATTACCATAAGCCCATATTGCTATTTACAAATTCTAGCCATAGAGTTCGCAAGGCGGATCCACCTGGAACGAATTCTCAGGCTGACACCAGTTTCGAGATATTAATTCCCGAAGTTTGCGGAGAAATGCACTGGCGTTCCAGTTGCTTTCTTAACAAAACGTCGTTTTATGCATTCAAGCACAAAAATAACATTTCGGTGTTGCAACCGCGCTTCTCCGTTTCGCAATACTTTCGCGGTGTTTCTCGCCGTTATACCAAACACAGCAGCATACGACGACGAAACCGCAGGTGATTAGTAACAAATGCTTACTCATCATTTAGACAACCCCCACAGGAGATTCTGCGTGCTTTTTTTTTTTATTTTATTCAAGTAACATTGCTCATCGTACGCCGACTTACGCGCCTGCAGGTACACGTAAAAATAGCCTAACCATTGAAGCATACGACGACAATCCTAGTCGAAATAAATTGAATCTGATCCCTATCACCGCAGTCATCATTTGATGAACTTGTTGAGTTCGTTAGCGAATAACTCGCAGTGTTTAACGCACCATACACTCGCCAAAAGATCATCCCCTGCATCCGTTTGTGGCAGTGCTTTATTCCGCCACTCCATGCCCCCGTTTGCTCAAGTTACGCATCGGGTGCGTTAGTATGGCATATCGACGACACCAGCAAGGACGTGCATAAAGCGGCTCGTGCTCGACTTGCGGGCAGTACTGCAAAACACCTGAAAAGCTATTTTCTTATCCTTTTCTCTCTCCTCTCTCTCTCCTCTCTCATATTCATCATTAGTTTTTCATCGTCATCAGTTTATTTCTATACATGGTTGCAGAACGTTGCTGAAAATCACCTGGGTCCTTGCAATACTGCTAGTTCTGGGCCCATGCAAATTAATACAAAACAGCATTGCAACTCAGGTTAACAAGTGCTCTGATTTGTAAGTACAGATTCTGCTAAGATTTTTGTCAACACGATATTAATAAATTTGTTATAGCACAACAGCAAAATAAAACAATAGCAAAATCAGTTAATGTTACACTATTGAAATATACTCATTATGAGTACGTTTATGCATCACGTCCACCCAAGTGGGTGGGCGCGGTGTCCCCTTCAGGAGACAGTTGCTAGCCTGCTTCTCTTTCTTCAAGTGTTTGTGCGGTGTTTATGTGAGTTTGCATGATTGGCAATAAATACAATTCCCAGCTTTAATGCTTCATAGCAAAGAGCGGCCGCGGATCCGGTATCAGCATACAGACCATTCTGCAAGCGGCTCGACCCCCTATAGCGCAGATACGAGACACGTCGGCCGAGGCCGGCAATTGCCTGCAGATATCGTCTTGCTCCAATTTGCGTGACGTGTGCGTGATTTTCTGACCCTTTTTTTTTTCTTGCGCGACTGATGGACGTGCTCGACGCAGGTAAAAATCACGTTTCCTCTCCTTCCTCCCGTAACTAATTACACGCGACAAGTAACTCCTCTCCTCGGCTTGTTATTTCCTCCCCCGCCCGCCTGTTGTCGAGAGGGGCTTTGATGTCGACCAGCCGCCGTCGCTTTCTTATTGCTCTTCGAGGCCTCGTTCTTCCCTTTGTGATTGCCGGAGCGTCTCTGCCAGAGGATGCGACAGTCGGCGCTAACGCAGCGTACAAAAAAGAAAAGAAAAAAAGAAAGGCAGTATTAAACGAGCAGAGAGCTGATTGGTCACAGTCGCTCGTACTACGGGCGGGAGTTCGTTTCTTTTCTTTCTTTCTTTTTTTAACGAGCTCAGGCACTGGGGCCCGACTGGCACCCTCGTTATGAACGGTACCCTCCCCTGCTTACCCTCATATAACCTGCGTGTTATTTCGTTATATTATTCTGCGATTTTTTTTTTCTTTATCGCTCGAGATGGTCCTGTTATATTCCTAAGCATCCCGTGTCTGCATCAGCCAATTATAATGCTGCCACCACTTCTGTGTCTCCTTTTTCTTCTGGCGTTGCTATTCGCGAAGGGCTCCCAAATTCTTAACGCTGCAATGGAGAAAGCGCTGACAGAGCACATTGCCTCGTTCGTGGCGCGCTGCCGAGTTCAGCCGTGTAACAAAGTTTATGTCGTCAATGTTTCAAAACAAGATGAGATTAAGAGGACAAGGACGCTATCGAGACTGTCTCTATTGCAGGTGCGAAAGGAAACTGAGCTCACTCCCTATTGGGTAGCGTAAGCAACCGATAGCAACACGAAACACATTTTTGTCGTTTTAATATTCGCTAATTTTCACAAGGTCAAAAAAAAAAGAAAATCTATGTCTAGACCTCCGCTGTATACAGGCTATTTGAAGTGTTTTCTGTTAACGCACAAAATTAGCAAATACTGCAAGCAATAAAGATCATGTATGTATTGAATCGGAGAACCCATCAGGAGTGGTTATTTTTGAAAGGGTGCGAACCTGTAAAATAGTCCCAGGCTTGCTGCATCATTTAATGTGTGTCTGAGCCGTGCCTGGTCACAACCACATCCACAGCCATAATAGTAACCGGTCCGGACCACGCCCAGCTTCAGTTTACATTCTACAGAACCTGACTCGGGGTTAGGTGGCATTCATACACTCGCTAGCGACCTTTCAACTCGTGAAGTCAATCAGCGTTAACAAATAACTGATATGTATGTAATTAGGGAGAACGTGGCGCATTAAATACGAAGACAAAGTACAATGGAAGAGCGCTAACATACAACTGAAATTGTATTACTGCCAACTACCTTTTTGTTGTGTGCGCAGAGCCAAAATATGTAACTTTTCCACACGCAATCTGCCACGCCAGGTCAACTGAAAATCATACCTTCCTTAACACGGAACTACTTTATTCAGGTCTTTAACATCAGTCGTTTGCGCGCACACGCTTTAAGCGGCATTTAGCATGTAGCATCACAACATGTACCATAGCTTCGCACTGTGAGCTTTCAGATCAAGCCATAGATATGGTACCTTTCAACGTCAGCTTCCTCGAAAAAAAAAAAAAAAAAAGAAACGCTACATTGTCATTTCTGCGGCAGCAGTTCCCTCGCCTTTCGTAACGTGTGTGGCCACGGCATTTTATCTCGCCCATCGCGGTCTCGGCGGGGTAGTTCGTATACTTATCTGCACAGTTGATCGGGAACGCCACTTTCGCAAATCGTGCGGCTTCAGAATACGTAACGAAACCCCTTCATGACCGGAAGCTCCTTCCATTAAGTTCATACATAGGAAGGATGGTCACACACGGCTCCTGGTGAAGCAAACGTCTTCGACGTACTCACTGGTCTTCCGACAGGTACCATTTTTGCGCAGGTATTTGTCAAGGAGAGTGAGGGGTGCCCACCTAACCGTGCGGGAGGCCTCAGGGGAACGCCTCGCTCGGCAACTTCGCGCGTGTGAAAAAAAAAAAAAAAAAAAAAAACGTTTTGCCACATTTTGCACTCGTGGATTGCAGCCAACGCCGTGGGAATCGAGGAGGGCCGTGTTACTTGTAATTGCTGGCTGACGCTTGCGCCCGAATTTCGCATTTATAACAGTGCAGCCTTTCGAGACAAGCAGCCGTTTTTCTTGATTGCCGCTTTGCTTGCGCTTACTTGTACATGTTGGAGACGGGCACTATATTTCCGAGCATTTGGTCGAATGAATGCTGGGAAAATTTCAGCAGCGATGCTGCCGTTATTATCTCTTTTCTGTGAATAGTCGGCAGATCACGAGCGTCAACTTTTGGGCAGCGATATTACTTTTACGAAAGTATTTGCAAAGTGCGGCGGAACATGTGGAACCAGCTTTTTTTTTTTTTTTTTCTGGAAGGGGGGGGGGGGGGGGGGCGAGTCCTAGTTTCGATCTCAGTGAAAAAAGCTGTTTGGCAGGAATTTGCGAACAAGAGGAACTGGAAGAGTCACTACCGGCGCACCACGGTAAGCGTTGCCTGAACCCGATCATCCCATCCGTCATAATCCGCGTCTCTCGGAATTCACGTCCGTGAGCCGTCTTATTTAATTGCGCCGATTGTCGATTCCTGCGACCTCAACTCTGTAAAGTCGGCGCGGACGCCAGGCGGGTTCACCCTTGCGCATCTCGCTATTCAGGCTGCCACAACAGCAACATTTCCTTTATTTATTATTTTTTGCACACTTTGTGCGATTTGCCGCGAGGCAAATGAATTAAAAATAATAAGGACGCATAAGATGAAAGTGTAGTATACCTTGCGTAATGCAGGCAAAGCAAAAGTGACTTCGCATAGGCGTATAGTCCTGCGGTATAAACACTTCAGTTTGGCCTAGCTCCCATAACATCGTGTATCTCAATGCTAGCCACAGCGCGCGATGACTATCACCCGTACATCGCGAGAGCCGGGCTCTTGGGATACATTGCTGGGTATTCGGATGTGAATCCTCAGGCTCAGGTGATAGGCAGGTGTCGGGACAACTCGACGGTCCGAAGTCTCTGAACACTAACTTCCTCTACCTGGAAAATATTCCGGCAAGGAAGCAGAAGCACGGGAGCATGATTTCGGGTGTGTCCTGTCGGAGGATGGACTTTGGATTTGGAGCAGTGCTCTGGGATCAGGAAGTTGCGATGCTGGCCGGGTACCCCCTCAATGTTTACGAGAGAACCATTTGGTTGGCCAAGTGGTGGAATGGACTCGGGGCATAAGCCTGAATACAGTGTATTAAAGCAATGACATATGTAGCATACGTATTTGTTGCCAAAGTTTTAGTGTCTTCGCAATATCCTTCAGTTCCTTCGCTGCAGCAGCGACGTCAGTGCAGACGTGAACCCGGTAACGTTTGGCAATGCGCTGACGGACTCTCGATGATTTCACATGTGGTTCTTCGTTCGGGTTACAAAGAAATTGGAGTTTAGTTGACGCAGCAGTGCGTATGTTTAATTTCTGAAAGACTTGTACTTTTGATATATACGAGCGCTTATCCTGGAATAATGGCTGCCTCTGTTACACCTCACGAAGACACTGTGGGACAGTACTCTGAGTTCTCTAATCTGCTTGGTCTCGTCAGTAAAACTGGGTAAATTTTTTCGTGGTAAAAGACCTGCAACACCCCGACAGAAGATCACTCCGCGTCATGGTCATCGGAGACCCTGCATAGAGACGGCGATTAAGAGCCGCGCAGCTATTGCAGTTGTTAAGAACTTCTATAAGTTGTCGTTTAGGTATTGTAGCCTAAATGCAGCCTATATTAATAATAATAATAATAATAATAATAATAATAATAATAATAATAATAATAATAATAATAATAATAATAATAATAATAATAATAATAATAATAATTTTATTTCCATCAACTTGGTGGAGGAGGCTGCAAGTAAAAGCTGCTCCAGTAGAGGCAGCTTGACGAGGCCCGCAGCCCCCTTTCAGAGTATTCGGCAACAACAATTCATGCATGTATACACATGTGCATTGTATATACATACACATACATGTACCCACATAAGCGCATATACATGGACATACCTACGCGTGTGCATACAGAGCCACTGGTGTCCAGAAATAATTAGGTAGCTTATGTAGTTCTCATGGTGTAAAAATGAAACAAGTAGACGCCGCTGAGCACGCATGTATATACATATATACACACATACACATGCATTCATATACCCGTATGTACACATACACTCATATATATATATATATATATATATATATATATATATATATATATATATACACTTTGTATACATATTAACTGAGAAGAAGTACACTTACCAGTAACTTAAAGATCCTGCACATACAAGTCTCTCAGTTGTTGGGCCGTTATTAGCGTGACATCAACGCCTAGATTATTATATTTATTTAGAAGCATTGGCATTGTGTACGATAGCTTTTCCCTTAAATAATTTGTTCTGGGTGTGACCACCCGCCATATTTCTTTATGACGGGTAACATAAAATTTGTTATTGGGTTCAAGGCTACAATGTTCTCGTAGAAAGGAGCGGTTTAGTTTTACTTCTCGCCTAAAAGCAGTTGTTAACTTGTAGTGGTATAATTTTAACACAGAAATTATGTTGGCTTCCTGAAATAAGTTTATAGTATGGGAGTTGTAGGGGACATTAAAGAGCAGCCGAACAAACTTCTTTTGCAAGACAAGTAATTTATGCAAATTAACAAAAGTAGTTGTACCCCATACCAACAAGCAATACTATAGATATGAATAAAAAAGAGAGTTATAAATTAGAAGTTTAACTTTAAACGGCAGCAGTGATTTACATTTCCACATCATGCCAATGACTCTAGATAAGTGGATTGTAAGGGCGTCAATATGCTCGTCTCAAAGCATATTACTCGAAAACGTTACGCCGAGAGTTTTCATACTAGTAACCATTTCTATTGTTTTATCCCCATACATAATGTTAATATTTGAATTGACTGGCTTATTTTTAGGCCTAAAGAGCACAGCTTTGGTTTTTTTTATTTATTTCTAATTGGTTCATTATTGACCAGTCCCTCAGTTTAGAGAGCATGAGGTTCGTTTCATACTCTATATCTGCACAGTTTGTTCCTGAAACAAATATACTGGCGTCATCAGCATACAGGACATATTTCGCGCTTAGATAATTATTCGTTAGATCATTGATATAAGCATTAAAAAGAAGGGGCCCCAAAACACTTCCCTGCGGAACTCCTTTTGAAATAGGCTTCATACTTGAGCAATGCTTATCTATCTGAACAAATTGCTGTCTGCTTGCCAGGTAAGATTTAATTAGTGCCAAACAATGACCTCGAATGCCATAGCTTTCAAGTTTTTCAAACAATGTTAAATGGTTAATATTATCGAATGCTTTGCTAAAATCCACATATACGCCAAGCACAAGTCTTCTTTCTTCGAACTGGGATAAAAGGAATTCCTTTTGTTCCAACAGTGCCTGTTCGGTAGATTTAAGCTTTCTGAAGCCGAATTGGGCAGACGAAATTATTTTATTCTTCTCGAAAAAATTATTAAGTTGGCGATGTAAGATTTTTTTACAAGCCCTTAGAGAAAATAGGCAATATGGATATAGGCCTACAGTTTTGGATATCATTTTATTGCGATAGCAATTATATGGACACTCAAAAGCAGATTTCTGCCGTCGGCGTCGCCGTCGCCGTCGCCGTCGCCGTGAGGTTCCGTATGACGTCATTTGGAGATGAAATCGTCGCCGCGCGCCGAACGCTGTATGTGCGAGTGAAAGGGCGCGAGGGGCGCGTCTTTCACGGGGAGTGAACGCACGGCGGAGAACAAACGCGCGTTCTGCGCCGTGCTCGCTTAAGGGCTGCAGAAGTAGGCGTCTCTTTTCTCCTTTACAATCACCATATATGTAGAGCAAACGCGCCTTCTTCGGACGCGCGAGAGGCCGTGGGGGAGGGGGAGGGAAGGGAGGCGACGTTTAGCTGCGGCACCAAGTGCCTATTTATATCAGAGGCTCCAGCAACAGTCACCAACGCCGCACGCATTTTGAGCTAACGCGGGCAAAACGCCGATGGCGTCGACAACAGTTCTGCGTGTTGTTGCTACCAAAGCCGCTCACCTTACTTCGTATGACATTGCTGTGTTGCTATCGCATTCATTGCTTCGCCCTTAGGGCGAAACTGTGACATTTTTTGTCTCCCTTTTTAAATAAAACACTCACTTTAGCGATTTGCATTCTTTTCGGAAAAGTTGCACTGGACAAACATAAATTAAAAATATATGTAAGTTGCGGTGTGATAATATCAACCACGTGCTTTACTGGTCTAATTTGCATGCCTTCAAAATCACACGAGGAACTATTTCGCAGTGATATGAAAGCGGAGAAAACTTCATTTTCAGAGACAGGTTGAAGAAATAATGAAAAGGGGCTGGCAACAGGCATCAAATGAAACAATGTCCCAGGTGAACTGTTTTGATCGTTCCTAACAAAGTGATCGTTGAACATAGTGGCGAGAGGGATGCCAGATATCTCATTGCCATCTAAGTTCAGCTTTTCTATACGAGAATATGATTTATTACGATGTAGGACAGTATTTAACCTTTTCCATAAGAAATCAGGTTTTGGTGTAGGGCACTCAAATTCCGACTGAATGTGTCGCATTCTGCTTAGTTTTATTTCCTTATTCAGTTTATTACGATATATTTTGAATTGTTTCAATGTGTCTGGGTCCTTATTTTTAATAAATTTATGATACAACTCGTTTTTGCGATGTATTTTTGCATGCAATTCAGGCGTTATCCAGGGTTTACGAATTTTTTTGCTTAAGGTAATTCTCTTTTCGGGAAAGTGGTACTTGTACACCTTTGAAATTATATCTATGCAACTTTGTATATGCCTCTTCAGCATTCGTGATTTGACCGATAACCTCCAGGTCACAGGTTAACATCTGAGTTCTAAAAGCCTCAAGGTTGGCTGCTGTAATTGGCTGATAAGTGAAACATCTCGTATCCCTCTTGTCTCGAGAAATATGTTTAGGTATCATGATAAATATTGGAAGGTGGTCGCTTATGTCGTGTGATAGCACACCGGCGGTTATGCTCTCGTTCTGTATGTTTGTTATAAATAAGTCGAGTAAAGTTTCACTGCTCTCTGTAATTCGGGTTGGTGAAGCAATCAGATTTTCACAACCATTTGACGTTATTATAGTGACCATTGCTTTCTGGTGTGCAGAATTTACAGAAAGATCTATGTTAAAATCACCGCCGGATATCAAGAACAAGTTATTTTCGGAAACAAAACGCAAGAACTGTTCATAGATACAGAAAAAACTTGGAAGGTTCCCATTTGGGGGCCTATAACAAACAGAGTATTTGCCGGCACGTGCCGTAAGTATTTCGAAGTCGTCACATACACCACAGAACGATGGAAGCAATGCGCAATTCATTGCATCTTTCAATAACAAAACCACCCCCTCGACGATTTGGACGATTTAATAAATAACAGTGATAAGGAGCCCAGCTAAATTCATCGCGGTCATCTTTGAACCACGTCTCCGTGACCATGACGGCATCGTACAGAAAGGAAAAACTAGAGATGAAATCCACGATATCTGTTAGTTTAGCGCAGAGCGAGCGTGCATTCAAGTGAAGGCACTTCAAGGAATTTTTATGTTCGGTTATACCAGCTGCATCTAATTCTTGCGGAAGGAAATGTCTATGTTGTGTCATACTGGACATTTAATAAAACCATGTGTAATTATGAAAGTACAAACTAAGCAGGAAGGTCATGTGCATTTCGTATCACAAGTGCTTGGTCGCCATCCGCCCGCCTCAGAAATACCTTGCCATTTCGGTGACACGCGTAACGGTACCCCTTTTCTTTCGCCCATTCTTTCACCATACCAAGTAAGTGCCTGTTGGGACTGGTCAGGTTTTCGAGTATGAACACACTGGAGTTATTTACCTTCAATTTATGCCTGTTTTCAAACCACTGGTCTCGTGTCGTTTGCCTTATGAACCTAACTATCACACCGGGGATCTTGCCAGGTCTTGCTGGAAGGCGGTGTATGGGCAAGATTTTCTTGCGCAGAGACAGGAATTATATGAAATTTTAGGTTTTGCTTTCGATTTCTCCATTCTAAGTCATGTAGCTCCAGTTGTACTTGAGCCGTCTCGCCAGCTGTGTCTTTGGATTTTTGTTCTATGCAGATGCAGATCAAACGCGCATCTTGGAATCTATATGAAGCCAAGCTTTCGTCAATCATCATCAATATCAAATGCTACAATATCAATACATTATCAATAATAATATCAGTGTCACAAATGCTATCCATTTTACCATTTTATTCCTACGTTCTTCGCTTAAAGGAAACTGGCGGGCGCATGTGCTCTAGCGCACCCATGCTACGCAATGTGACACACGCGGCGATAATCTGAAAGAGCTAGCTAGCGTTCGCACGATACGAGTATACGTGTGATTGTAATCCAATAAAGAGAAAAAAAAATGTTGTTTCCCCAGTACAGGTTCTTCAGATTAGGGTTAGAGCATTGGGCTGCCGTGCTGGGGAACGGAGGTTCGATCCCGCCATTGAAAACGTAATTATTAAAGCGAAAGCCTCATATGTCTCATCGTTCAGACGACCTTCAACGTCCTTGAGTGAAAACCATGTCGTCGAAGCGAAATCGTACACGATGACGACTCGGTGTAGTAATTCACTTACTACAACGACCCGGCATCGTGTCTTACCTATATATGCAAACGCTCACGCAGCAATTCTGATGGTGCGCGGGTCACCGTCGTCATCGTGCTAAGATAGAGTTAATTCAGGCACTCGAATCCACGACCTTCAGTGGGAGTCGAACCCCTCGAGCTTATGTGGGAGTCGAACCCACCATCTTGGGCGTAAAGGCGAAGTTAATTAAGGCTCAGTAAATTAATATAGAGTTAATGAAACCACTCGAACCCACGACCTTCGGTGTTAATCAAGGCCCAGTTAATTAAGGTAGCGTCAGTTAAGGCATTCGAATCCGCGACCTTTGGTCGAAAAAAAAAACAAGTAATAACAACGTATTCGAATGAGGCTGTTAAGTTATTTAATGAATGTCTCTTGAGTGCGCATGCTTTCGCGTTCACCCTCTTTGGAGTATGTTAAAGTGACTGTCTATTTTTATTTTGTGCGTGTGTGTGTGTGTGTGTGTGTGTGTGTGTGTGTGTGTGTGTGTGTGTGTGTGTGTGTGTGTGTGTGTGTGTGTGTGTGTGTGTGTGTGTGGGTGTGGGTGTGTGTGTGTGTGTGTGTGTGTGTGTGTGTGTGTGTGTGTGTGTGTGTGTGTGTGTGTGTGTGTGTGTGTGTGTGTGTGTGTGTGTGTGTGTGCGTGCGTGCGTGCGTGCGTGCGTGCGTGCGTGCGTGCGTGCGTGCGTGCGTGCGTGTGTGTGTGTGTTGTGTGTGTGTGTGTGTGTGTGTGTGTGTGTGTGAGAGAGCGAGAGAGATATATTCGCCAAGAAAGAAGCACGTAGCAGCCACGTTCAGATAAGCCCGGGAGGGTTCGCACAAGACAGCTTCGCTTTAAAAAATGACATTTTTTACTGGCTTTCTCTTGGTGAGTCACCATCTCAGAAACAGGGTCTAAGCTGAGCACGTTCTTGTAAAATCGGAATGAACGTATCTTAAGGGTCAGTCATGCTCCAGACGACTCTCTCTCACAAACAGAAGAGGCACATTCGCAGTTTGTGGGGGACTATGAAACCAAGGTGAACTTCGCGTCTGGGATATTTAGTCCGAAGCCCAACGCGATTCCGTCGCGCCTTGTAGTGTGTTAAGCTCGACAATGCTTCGCGACACAAACAGTTTTACATACCCTCGCTCCCCTTCTCGCCTAATTTGCCTCCGGTGTCAATGGCCCCGCTTCGCGCGCAGCCCTACGAGACAACGCAATAAGAGGTGACCGCACGGCCACTGCCGGCAGCTGCATCGCCAGCAGAGAGCTCGGCTAGGGGCGCCGATCGGGCTCTTCGACAATGATATCTATTACGGCGCCGCGGAATTCCATCGCCTTCAGCGAAGCGGGAACAGCCGCGCCCGTAATGACGCCGGCGCCAACAATGGAGACGGAAAAACAAGGCTCGCTCCTAAATGCTACCCGACAA
Source organism: Dermacentor silvarum (assembly GCF_013339745.2). Classification (NCBI taxonomy): domain Eukaryota; kingdom Metazoa; phylum Arthropoda; class Arachnida; order Ixodida; family Ixodidae; genus Dermacentor; species Dermacentor silvarum. The sequence continues at coordinate 35,757,034 of NC_051159.1, read as the reverse complement.
CTGCCGCTCAGGATGTCTCTGCTCAAACCGAACTGCGATATAGACAGCGCGCGTGCACTTGCCTCGCGCCGACGTAAATTAAAACCGCGCGCTTAACCAGAGGTCCCAACTGAGCGCCCGGCTCCGCTGCGACAGGCTCATTGTTCTCTCGCCGACGTAAGGGGAAGAGACTTAACCGACGAGTCCAAGCCAAGCCAAACCGTGGTAGGGCATTCCGGCGTTGGCGCTCGACCGCCCATAAAATCTTGCGGCCATGCTTGATTAGCTGCTGGCGGTCGCCGCCGCTGGCCGTGCCGCCACTTGCACGGATCGTGACGATGTAATTGGCGACCCCTCGCGCGCGCAGTCCGGCCATGGTTTTAGCGAAGTGCAACCCCCCCCCCCCCTCCATCCTCCTCTCTCTCTCCGCCACTATCATCCCTTTTGCAGCTCTCTCTTATAGCGTGACGAGCCAGTGGCCGGCTTCGGAAGTTTACGCTTCTGTCTGGCAGCGGGGCGTTCTTTATTTTACTACTACTACTATAAGACTGGAACAGGCCGGCTGCTGGTAGTGCTGCTGCTTCTTCGTCGGCGGCGGCGCCTCTATTTCGGAGCGTGCCGCCCGCGCCTCCGTGGGCTGTGTCCTGCTCTAATTAGATTTCGAAAACGCGCGGGCTTCGCGCTGCTGCTGTGCTGATCTTGCGCCGCCGCAAGCGCGCGGTCTCGAGAAGTGCCCCTTCTTCTGCCTTAAAACTTCTCTTTGCATTGTGCGTCGGTTCTTCTTTCTACGGGTTCATAAAAAGCGCTCGACTATACTCCTCCGTCGCACCCACAATGAAGCGCGCGAGCTGAACCGCGGCGCGTACAGAGTGAAAAGCACTCAAGTCAGCGGCTTTCTCTCGCTCTCTCTTAGTCGCTCTCTCATCCTGAAGCTCCTTGGTCGAAGAAAGTTGGCCAACTCCGCCGGAGTTCGGCCTGGCAACGCGGGAGCGATCTCTCTCTCTCGTGCTCCTTTATACGCTCCCGTTCGCGTGGATCGCGCAAGTTATTCACGGGGGCTTTAAATATATCGCCCGCTCTAAGCGGAACCACATTACAAGGGGAGGTGGCATTTTTAATGCGAGATGAGCGGCCATAATTTGGTAGTTCGATTTTTCGTTCGGTGACCGCATATCAATCAGGTGCTTGCTGGTCGCCCATTAATATTTGCGCGCGCTCTATGTGTACCCCGAAGTGGTTTTAATAACACGTGCGCTTTGCGGAAGCAACAGGCGCGCCCACCGCGGTTCATGAATTATTCGCCGCTTACGTATAGTACGGCATTCCCTCGTGTCGTCCTTGGTTCCCGCGATATGTCCTTGCTACTGTATACCGAGACGCTGTTTTGGCCTTGTTGGCATGGCAACTCCCCTAGTGGTTTCAGCGCGAAAACATCAAACGGGGACAGACAGTAGGCCAGACACACATAAGGTTCGTGTGTGTCTTGCCTTAAGTCTGTCCCAGTCTCCAGTTTCTTGCGCTAAACTACACCCGCCAATTCTTCCGAATTTTCGTAAACATTACGAATTTGGGGTCGTTTTCCGATTTTACAAATGTTGCGTCAAATATTACGAAACATTCTGTGCTCGAAAAAGTTTCACTCGTCGGTCTTTGAACCTCCCATTAAACGTTTTCCTATGGTGATGGGCAGAGCTGCCCTAGGGCAGGGTTTCTCAGGACCTATTTAATAAAGTTCTTTGTCTGTCTGTCTGTATGGTGATGGGGTGCAAGAGGAATGCTTGCTTGGAGGAAGTTGATAGAGACAAGTTGCTGGGGCAGGTGAAATATGCAACAGCAAAGTAGCTGAAAAGCTAGTACTACTAACACTACTACTACAGCAGCAGCAGTAGCAGTAGCAGCAGTATTAGTAGCAGTAGCAGAAGTAGTAGTAGTAGTAGTAGTAGTAGTAGTAGTAGTAGTAGTAGTAGTAGTAGTAGTAGTAGTAGTAGTAGTAGTAGTAGTAGTATCAGATCTTTAGGAGTTTTAATGTTCGCAGGTTGGTAGGTATGGATAAACACTATATACTATGTACAGGGAGTCGTGTACCCTGAGCGACGTCATTCGGGCTATGGTTGCAATGGTGCAAGTTTGTTTTTTTTTTCTTTTTTTTCTTTTTTTTCCGCTGTTTTTTTTTTTTTTCGTTATTACGCGTAACATTACAATGAACATTCGGCAGAAGACATTAGAAGACGCACGCTTGCCGAAGGCAATCTGACTAAATTCAATTTTAGCTTCGCTCCGTAAGGCACGGCAACATAGAGCCTGTGCGTCGCGGAAACGACACTCGCATTATACGGCCGCGTCCGTGCCTCTGTTTTGTGTGCATGCGTTCTCGAAGAGTGTGCGATGGGGCGCGCCCGTCTTTCTCTTCAGTTTCTTCCTTTTTTTTTTTTTTTTTTCCGGGGCTGCTCGGCTCCGAGTTCCGCGGCAGTGAAGTTTTACGGCCAGTTCTGCCGACTACTGTGCGCCAGTACCGCATTTTCCGAGGTGTGTGCCTCGTTTATGCGTTCCATGTCCGTCCGCCACTTTCCCTCGCGAGGCTCGCCTTTGCGCGCCACTCTCCTCCACCTCCCGGGCATCCGCTGCAGTGCCTCGAGAGAAAGCAGCCGGCTCGAAAAAGAACTGTCTCGCTGAGTGGCGAGGTAGCATGCTAACGTCGACGTGAGCGGCAAGGCATCGTTCCGCCGTGCTTCGATCACCCCAGTCCCGTCCACTACTAAAGGGTTTCCTCTCAAGCTCGCTGCATCTCGGGGCCGGGCGTCGTAACGCTCTCCTAAGTGTCTCCCGGTTCGGATTGTTCTTCTTGGGCGGGCAGGGGGGGATTCGTGCCCTATATGCACGGCGTGCCTTCTTTACTCGCCCCTTATCGGCGAGCCTCACGTCGATTAGACATTCCGGACGGCTCGGTCCAAGCCTCGAAGAGCAGCGGATCTCTCTTCGCGGGCACCACCGAGGCTGTCGCGGAAGCTGCCTTTCTTGCGTCCACTGCGTCCGCGAGGAATACGAGGGTAGCATCTCATCTCGTCACCTGCCTATATCCCTTACTAGCGCGGTTTACTTTGCCGAACGAGTATCTCGGTGAGTCTGGTGCAACGCGGGAGTGCGAGGGATGGCGGTGGAAGGACCTTTGTCAACGAAGTGGTCCTGCATGGTGGACGTGTCGTGGTTGGCGGTGGTTGTGGTCTGGCTTCGTGTGACGGACGAAACGCGCATGTGGCATTAGAAGCAGGCGCTGAGAGAGTCTCCTAAAACTAAAACGCGGCAAAAAAAAATTAGAAAGAAAAGAAACAATATATTATTCGTCGCCTCTTATATGGACTGGCGCTTCTCCACAGTGTACCGTATACGCTGCTGCTGGTCCAGAGCACCCTATGGCCTGCAGGCTTGACGTTGCCGCATAAATGGCATCTCGAAGAAAATATAAATGCAAAGAATGTAAGCGGTGATACTCAGCCGAAATATTTGCATAGAAATATTTTTTGAAGAAGGAAACACTTCAACATCGGGAAAGATTGCTCGAGTTTCAATCGTTGATGGATAATACACTTGAAAACAGGAATAAATGAATGTCGCATGGTTTTTTTTTTTTTGCTTTTTAATGTAAGTGAACTGATCAAAATAACCACGACTATCTAAAATAGAGATGTTTCTTTGTGGAATAGCCACTGGGAACCATTTATCCTTCGAACTTCTTCCCCAATTTTTTTTTTATGTTGAAATGATAGGTGTAGAGAAATCGCAACATTGGGAAGATTTATCAACCTCACGAATAACTAGGAAACAGCATGCGTTAAAAAAATGTCACTTAATTTGTAACCTTGTAAAATACAGACTTTCTGTTAACTTACCGAGAGACGTGGCAACCTTGTTTTATTGACTTCAGCTTAATACGCCCTTCACAAACCACTTTCAGTGGAGGATCAAGTGAAGACATCTTACGCGTGCTTTAAAGTTTTTCTTATGACGCTCACCAGAGGCGATAAGTGCGTGTCAAGTTTAAAATGATGGCGAAGTATCTTCTTCCTTTATGGACTATTTCGGGATCATGGCATCGCGGGGAGGGCGTTATGTGCATTTCAAGCTCTCTTTGTTACGTGTAAGTGAGCCTCAAAGTACAAACAGTGTGGATGCGTTCGAACTTTATTTAATTTTTTTAACCTCGCGCTTAAGCATCAGCACGTCTTCCACTTTATTTTTGTCCTTTCAATCAGCATTTGAAAAAGTAACTTTCACCACTTATAACGCATTGCACGTTAAATGGAGTAAAAGAAAGCACATTCTACCCTCTCCCCTTTAATTCCCCAGATGAACCTAATCTCATACTCTGGCAAACGTTCGGCGGCATTTGTTTATAACTCTGGAAGTTGAGCAAGTTTCTGAGGGTTCATGGAGCGGAAAAGCGGCTTGCACACAAACACTAACACGACGTTTGTAGTGTCTTTTTCGTCATAATTCTACCTTTCCGTACCATGATTAATTAGTATTTATGTTAATCTTCTAAACTGAGCGCTTGCGGTCGCCCAGGGCGATATAATTGACATTTTACTTGAGTAGTGTTCTACCGGAGTCACATGGGGCACTTTCGATGGCAATCGGGCCTGACAGAAAACAATTTTTTTCATCGCAATTGGCTTCCTTGCGCTGGATGAGGAAGGCTGTCAATCGCCATCGACAAATTCGATGCGGATCGGGTTCGATCGCCATCGAACCCGATCCGGATCGTGCCCCGTACGACACCGGTAGCAGTTTTATTTCAATTATATTCATGCCTTGCTACACGGGTTTCCGTTGAACATAGGACAACTTCTAGTACGAAATTTGGACAGTTCATTATTTTTCTACCTGAATTGCCACAAACATTTTTTGAGCAAGATGTACTGTGCTTTACTTTGTGATACAAGAGGCAGCCGAAGTTTCGTAACTGTTCCCTGGAATAGCCGGCTAAGATGCAGCCCATGTTCCCGTTTCCCCACACTTGTTAAGCAACAGCAAACTTTACCTTTCTAAAGTCGTTACGCAAGTCCATACTTCACAGCCACATGTAGGCCTGTCTATTCGTTGCTTATTCGTGATGCTTAACGTCCCAAATCGATCAACTGTGGTCGAACAAGTGATGTCGCTGGAGGTAACGTTTCTACAAAAGGACTTGTCCAACTGAAGTGCCCTGGTCGAATTTTGCTCGTGTTTGCCGATGTCTGTTCATGACTGTCCCGAAAGTGTCCCGATGACCATCCCGAAAATATCGACGTAAAATTTAAACAATATATTGGTTTGCTTTAGGCGCTTTCTTTGTTTACGTGTTTGTATTTAGAAACATTTACTTGTTTCTTATGGAACAGAAACTTGTAGAAAAATAACGTAATTATGTCACGTTGACGGCCACCCGCCGTGGTTGCTCAGTGGCTATGGTGTTGGGCTGCTGAGCACGAGGTCGCGGGATCGAATCCCGGCCACGGCGGCCGCAGTTCGATGGGGGCGAAATGCGAAAACACCCGTGTACTTAGATTTAGGTGCACGTTAAAGAACCCCAGGTGGCCCAAATTTCCGGAGTCCCCCACTACGGCGTGCCTCATAATCAGAACTGGTTTTGGCACGTAAAACCCCATAATTAAATTTTTTTTTCACGTTGAAGGCCGCATGTTTGTTTGCTCTTGTATGTCTAGTCAAGGTGAATATTGACAGTCTGTTCATATTCCTTACCTTTGTAGCATACTGAATCGCCCTACTACGAATACTTGTAGCGGGCAGTGTGAAACGTAGTTTATTTCCATTTTTTATGGAATGAAAAACGATGCAAACAGGTTTTCCCGCAAAATTTGCAGAAATTTTGCATCTCTAGCCCCCAAGCAACACTAGGGTTGTAGGAGGCATCATGAAGGAGAACTTCCGACTAATTTTGACCAACTGTTTTGTTTATACATAACGTGCAACGAAATATAAGTACACGAGTGTTTTCGTAATTCACTTCTGACCTAAATGCCTGCGCCACGACTGAATCGGAAATCAAACCCATCTTCTGCAGAACACCATACGTATACTGAGCCACTGCTGCATGTCCCTGTCTATTGGGCAAGGTACATACGCCACTGTGCTAATTTTCTTGCGACAGTGTGGATCGATAAAGCGTGCAACAGAAGCATCGAAGTAATGGATTAAGAGAACACTTTCAAGACAACGCACTCATGTTGGCGACCTACTGTCCTATTGAGCGGCTCAGGTAGAGCCGTCTCGAAGCCATGAATAACATGTCACTTCCCTTGACCAACCAGTCCCTTGCATGGAGATTATGACCAGAAAACTTTCCTTTCTTTTCTTTATTTTTTTTGCCAAGCTTAATTATAATTTCAATAGCCACTAAGAAGGATTGCTGCGAACTTTCATCGATAGGTAAAGGGTGCCTCGAAGGCCTAAATGAGGCAGAGAGGTGCTTTTATTATGAAAGGAAAAAAAGAAGTGGGCTACCTGTACGTTTTCGTAGTCGAAATTCGCGAATCGATTTTCGTCTCAGAAGCCAATGTTCCAGATAGGCAAAGGCGCGCTGACAGCCTAGCTATCGTTGTTGGCTTTTTATCCAGGCGCTGTGTATTAAGATTTGCGACACAAATTGTGTGTTTCAAACGTGGCTGTAGCTATTTCAAGGTCAGTCGGATGCTCAAAAACGTGACTACAACCACGTGATCAGTGTTGCATCATACTACTGCTTGGCCACAGCTTCCTCATTCTCAACTTGCCTCCCCCCCCCCCCCCCCCCACACTTTTTTTTGCTCCTTCTACGAACGGTACATATCTACGGTGGCTGGATGGGCAATGACGAATTCTGATTGAAATGAATTGACTTTCTTTTCGCCCATCGAAGCAAGATGTGGCTGATAATAAAAGCGCACTGCCTGTCAAGTTCCCGCAGGAACAGGTTACCACAGCAGTTATTACAGCGGTAGTAGCTATGCGCTCAATAGGGAATACCCAAAATTCTGCAAGCTGGCTTCTCCAAATACCTTAATTGTCTGGCCTAACCAAGATGGCGGACATCGCACTAGCCGGAGTCATCATTTCTGCCGCCTTTTGTCCCCAAACCATCCGAGTTTTCAAAAAGCGCGGCTCACCTTTAACTGTGCTATTAACGGAAACGAATCCATCTTAGTAAGGACAAGTTAGAGCTAAGCAAGCCTGCTTGCGGATTTTTGCATATCGTCTATTTTCTGGTTGTTTTGATGTCCACGGGTGGCCGCCGCCGTCCGTCGCAGGAATCTGAAAATACGTCGAGAGAAAATTACCAAGAAGGAAAAGTATTGTTGAGCCACTGAGGGTCCGAACTTATGACCACTAGGTTGGGAGTCCAGGACCTATCTACAGGCAGTCTTTTTTTTTTCTTCCAGGTTATCTTAAGGCGAAAGCCTTAGGTGTCTATGTTGGCGATGCCCTTGGCGGTGACCTTTACAAAATTATGGCGAAACTGCGCCGTGACGAAAAATGGCCGACACTGCAAAGAATGCGCGGATTGACGTCACATTTCTCAGGGAGGTTTCTGTAAACAAAGTAAATTAGCGGCTTTGAAAAGAAAATTGGTACACTTTGGTCAGGGCAGGAATCGAAGGCGAGCACGCTTCCCTAAAGCCACGGCTGTTCCACGGTTCTGGCTGACTAAAGGTGTGCCTTCGTGCGTGATTGAACACGTCACGTCGCAGCCATCTCACTGACTAAAGGTGTGGCCTCATGCGTGCACTAACATGCTGTACTTTAGGTACTACGTTAAGTGTTAATATGTGGCGTTCTGGAGGTCGCCTTAGTCCCACACATGTACTTCCCATTGCGGCTCGTTATGTCTTGCAAGAAGTCTAGCCCTTATCGTATAACTTTATGCATTACCAAATGTGCAGCAGGCTTTCGCCTTCTTGTGTTATAAAAGTGTAACACCTGCCGAATTTGATTTTATCACGTGTAATGCTGTATGCATGAACTGCGCAAGCGCTAGCCAACACATCACACATCGATGGCCCTGAAATATATAAAGCACAATGTGTGCACCTAACAACGCGGAAAAATTACAAGCATTTTTTCATCTAAAAGGGTAGCAACGAACGGGCAACTGGTCAATAGGTGGCACCAGTGAGGCTGAAAATCCTTAGATAGTACATATGTATCTCACGTTGCCAATCATTTGACCGAGAAAGAATTTATTTTAAATCAGCCTCTCATCTGATATTTGATTGCACACTATGAATATGACGTGACATTTCACATGATTTTCCTAATTGGACAACATAGTTTATGGAAGACGCCGCATGTTGGAACTGAATACAGTGCACATTGTTTCTTCTGAAGTTCATTTTGCTCGCGGTCACTCTGTCGATGCTGCAGCAGTGGAGTATACTGAGCCTGCAGAGCATGATCGCGCCAGAAGCTGCCATGGTTGCTAACACCCGTTTAGCATCTGTGTACTTGATAGAGCTGGCGTCGGTGCCTTCTTCGCGTTCTAGCACGTCACCTACCCAGCTGCCTAAAGGCCACCCGAATTTTAACAACTTTTAGTTAACAACGTCTAGAGGGTACGCCCTTTTATTAACATGCGTATTCAGGCATTTATTCGTCGTGTTCTTTCGTCCTTATAGCATTGTTTTAATCGCGATCGATCATTCTGCTATAGCACAAAGACGATGCGACTAAGTGCCGTGAATGCACATGTTAAAAGAAGGGCGTACTCCTCACGACGTTGCTAACCAAAAGTTGTTGAAATTCCGGTGGCCTTCTTAATTATCATTATTTTTAAGAGGGTGTTTATTGAGTTGCGCTGGTGAACTGGTGAACTGTGAAGGGGAATGCCCGAAATGCTTGGACATGTATATAAGCGAAAAGAATGGCAAATAATTTTGCTTGTTCATCGTTTGAAATGCTGTGCGTAATTATTTTTCCGTGCTCTTTTAGAGAATGCACTACTGCCGCTTAATAATATGACCGAATAAGTGCGTCAAGTGACCAACTGTCAAGTGATCAACTGACAGCCTGACCAACAGGCTGTCAATATAAGTATTCATTCATAAAATGCTTCATTTTGTTATTGCCTTGTTTCTTGTCTTCCTGCTTTACACCTACAAGAGGTATCCAGGGAAAGGTATTTTGCACAGCAATATTGACTTCACTGTTCTGCTGGTAATATACTCGAAAAGAAGATTTTTTGAAACATAATTTGCCAGTTATAAACGAAACTTATATTGATATGTTCTTCCATGTAATTATTTTAGAAAGAATATCTGAACAGAAAGACAAGCTTATGGTTATTTTACGTCTTCTTTTGTGCCTACAGGCAGATTGAAGAGTTCACCAGAACGAAAGCCTGTACCAGCAAAAGATACTTCACTGGCGCAGTCGACAGGATCTGGTGCAATCGACAGCATCTGGAGCAGTTGGCAGGATCTGCAACGGCTAAGCTGAAACGGAGACGGGATGAAGACTATCTCGGATTGGGTCGCGCAGAGCTTACTAGATCATCCTGACCTTATTGTGTAAGCTGGGACAACGCAGTACACTCTCCTGTTGCGGAGTGCGTGTACTTTTCCTAGCAAACGCTTTATAAATCGAACATTTGCAGCACGAAGTGCGCAAGAGCTATGAAAAATCAAACACATTAAAAGGAAACAGTTAGCAAAGAATACGATGGCTTTGTTTGCCGCAGCCAGGGGACAAGGGATCAATTAGTTGCAAGCGCAAATACGTGGTCGGGGAGGTAATAGTGACGCAGTCGCAATTATCGATTACAAGAAGGAAGATGTGCAGGCAGCACAATGTTTTGGAAATTGAACGGCTGTAATCTTTCACAAGTGTAGCATCTGTTGATGAAGATAACGCAGGGACTAACATGAGAGCGTACGAGGACCCTAATTAAGAATTTCAAACCTTCCAACTCAGGAAGCGCTGATGACTGGTTAATTAGAAAACATAGGAGCAACCTTACAGCTTTCCGATGTCCCAACCAAGTCGTGTACCAGATTCGTTTTTCTGTATATAAGTTAGGACGTGACCTAATAAACACGCTAAGGTAGTCGATCGAGTAGGCGATCTTGTGTAAAAAAATTAAGGCAAGAAACGTAACTACAATAATCTGTACCAAAGTACATGTAAGTTGAGTATCCACGACGAAGCAAGGAAACTTAGAAACGAACATTATGACAAATCGTAGCGCAGGAAAACGCATACGGACAGAAATAGAGACAACAGACGAGCGCTGATGTCAAACCAACAAGCCCAAACAACTATACTCAGAAGAACCCGTACAGCGCTGCCCGTAAATATATATTCTCGGCATGACGCAAAACGACCACGACAACTGAATAGTTATAGGAGTGTGATGTTTTTTGTGTGTCACTGATCTCGGGGGCGTGCGGGTGTTATGAGAGATGGATAGGGAAGACGCATGGCGACACAGCAAACAGATTTTATTTACAACGCGAACTCAAAACCTCAAACCAAAAACTCAAATACACACTGAACTAAAACACAATGAATAAATAAACGCTAACAAAATGCAGCCTAATGAACTATAAACCTGCCCTTAACTTTGCCTACTTAGTCCTAGGCCTTTCCTACCCCAAAGTCCTGGCATCACTGGCCTACTGTTGTGGCGATGCAAGAAAGTCGTTCTTACGGAGTTCGTCCTTCGTTGCTCGGCTTCTCCCGGCGGGGATCTCGTTGGGCCTTTCTTATGTCGGTGCCTCCGTCGACCGTCGTATATTTCGTGCTGCCTTTCGGTCGGTCCTTCAACTCGCTCTTCTCGGGAGCCTGGATAACCCGGTCGCTGCTGCTGCTACGTGGCCGGGAGAGGTGACGGGTTAGGCCTAGCGACGTCCTCGGCCGCTGCTTCCGTCTCGCTCCTTTCCCGAGAGGCCGACGGTGGCGTTCCGGGGATCATCGAGCGTGCCGGTCTGCCGTAGAAGGGGGAGCCTCTCTGGGGTGCCTGGTCTTGTCGTGAGGAGCTGCAGCTCGTCCAGGAGCCTCGCCCTAACTTGCCGAGGGTCGACGGCCAGCACCGTGGACGGGCCAACGTCACGGACTCGGCCAGACCCCCAAGTCTCCCGTCGCCAGTGCGGTGCTGGCGATGCGACCTTCCTGCCCGAACCACGTCGATAATACCAGCTCAGCCTCGCTTCTGCCTCGATTATGGCTCGGTTCACGCGCCTCACGCGCCTCGCGGCCGTTCCGAACGCTCCGATCACATCGTTCCTCGTCTTCTTTTATTTCGTCCGGCGTCTTACT